>NW_020654810.1:5925737-6025078 GCF_003589595.1 Hyposmocoma kahamanoa | reverse complement strand
TTCTATTTCTATTTCTATTTCTATTTCTATTTCTATTTCTATTTCTACCTCTACCTCTACCTCTACCTCTACCTCTACCTCTACCTCTACCTCCGCGCGGACTCTCCGAAGAGAGTCCCTTGGAGCGCCCACCACGGGCCAACCGCCCACATTCGGCCGCGGAGGATAGGACGAGCGGCAACGACACACCGACACGTCTCTTCCCCTGCGGCCCCGCCGCCACTGCATCATTCAAAGCGGTGCAGCCCCGCCAGGGTCGCGGAGGACAGGACGAGCGGCAACGACACACCGACACGTCTCTCCCCCCGCGACCCTCCTCCTCGCGCATCCGCGCGGTCCCGCTGACCAGACGAGCCCCGCGCGGAACGCCCTCCTCCTCGGGCCAGCCTACCACCATCGGCCGGCCCCGTGGGTTCCTCTTAGCTTCGCCGTGGGATGAAATTGACCACGGCTACTAGAGCCCCCCCGCCACGACAAGGCGGGAACCCCTTCGGGGGGGAACTTAACCTAAACCTAACCGAACCTAATCGTGTCTTGGCGATAAATATTCAACATATCCCGAAAGAATAACTGTTTCGTTATAATTCGGTTTTCGGTATAATGAAAATTCGAAAAAACGTTATTTCGGACATAAAAAGCTTTTTTCGAAAAAAAATTTTCGAGTTTGTGATAGTTGGAGAATACCTGTAAGAGCTAAATGGGTCAATGCGACGGATTTCTGTTATTCAAGTGCGCAGAAGCTGTCTAATCTATAAAGGTCTTTGTTTCACGTCGATGACTCCAGTGTATGGCTTCATTTTGTATCTTAACGCGTAATATTTTACATATTTAAATTAGTAAAGGTATCTCAAGATACTGTCGAAAGATTGTGCTAATTTATTACACGATATGATGTACTTTGCATATAAAATCCTGAAAACAGGTTTAAATAAAAGACGTAGCTCGATCCAGCCGGATCGAAGGATTTTTTTAAGTGTTTGATATTTGTATTACTAATTATGACAAACTACTGGAGTAATGTCACAAAAATAATTGAACATGGTGGTCAAACATCGTAAAAAACTTGAAAATTACAATTATACATATATACGAGTACATCTCTAGTCAGCTGCCGTTAACTGTAAAGATGGCGCTACGATAAAAAGTCGTTCAAAACCAAAAACGAAGATCTGCAACAAGCACATAGAAAAATTCGTAAGGTCTGCTAGTTTGTTCTGTGTCTTAGTTGGCACAGGGCCTAGCAAGGGTTTGCTGGAAGGCGTTAGTTGGAATCCAACCGAATCAAAGGATTTTTTTAAGCGTTCCATCTTTATATTAATATTTAAAAAAAATTATTTTTTTTAAAATTAGTTGTTTAAAATAAATTCAATTTCAGCGAGAACTTATCGTCGCCTCTACCATGCGGTAAAATTAACTGTATTAAGCAAATGTGTAAATTTAACGCATTTGCTGCAAATATTGTAAAATAAATCTCACGTTTTCCTCTTTATTGTTAGTGTCAGAAAGAAATCGTTTAAGTCCGGGCGTAGTGCGTTTTGGCCTTTACAATGCTTGGTAAGTTTAAATGTATATTTCTTACGTAACTATATACTATATACTACTTGTTGTTGATTAATATTGATATTAATCAACTAAGTAGTGGGTTTTCGAATTAATTACTGACGGTTCGACTGGGAGACTTCCTAAATGCCAAACGCAACAGCTTTCAAAGAGCGCAACAGCTAGTCTGACATCATGCCATGCCATGAATATGCAATTTCGTATTAGTAACTGTCTTGTTTAATTATCATTGTTAACGGTACTAGTACTTTCTTCAGCGTGTGTTCACACTATAGTCCGCCACCCAGAGTTGAGGTCACCAGCTCCAGGGATTGTAAACTTTCAATTCATCAAACCGCTAGCGCTATCGCCATATAGCCGTATAGCTGATATACGCTCATATCAGAGGATCTGAAGGATATTAAATTTATCAATGTAGATTTTCAACCGTGACCATGGGACATGTAAAGGGCCCGAAACGTCGGTTTGTTTGAAAAACAAATATACGCGATTTAAATCCGGAAAAATAGTTTCATTTCCTATGTGTAACAATCGCGAAAACCTAAGAACTCGAAATGTAGATTTTATTCAATTTTTTTATAAACCCGTTTTATCCCACTGCTGGGCAAAGGTCTCTTTTCCCATAACTTTCGGTCTTGGGCAACACCTGGCCAGTCCTAAAAAGGAGCCCAAGTCATCCCGCCATCACCGACGTGGTCTACCCCGTCTCCTTTTGGAGTTGTGGTGGTTATCTTGGCTCACAACTCATTCGGCATGCGGCAGACGTGATCAGCCGCTATATTTCAATTGACATAAAGTAAAAATTTCATGGCTCTGAGACCTACATCGGAGTATCGTAGTGATTTTCTCTATGCGGTATTGAAGAGCAAGCTGCTGCGGGAGACATTCGCGCCTGAGGCCGCCTGGTGCGCCGGGGTAGCGACAAATGGGAGGAACATGCGTTCGCGGTATTGTTAGAGATGTTCGTCATCATATCGCGCTTTACTGCGTTCCAGTTTTGAAGGGTAAGGGTGCTGGTGAAATTACAGGAACATGGGACTTGTCAACTTATGTCTCAGGGTGACGGGCGCAGTGGCAGTGCCCCTCAGATCTTTGCGATTTAAAGCTCTGAGTCGCACTGCAACTGTTATGGACAGGCTTGTGGCGTACCATCAAGCACGCGATTTGATCGTCTCCTCACGCTATTATAAAAAAAAACTTGATATTATAAAAAAAGAGTGTCTCGCTTGACGTCCTCTTGGCCCGGTTGACCTTTTATTTGAAATGCAACGTTCTCCGTACTTAATTAATGCACGTCATTAATTTGTATTTGATTAAATATATTTTATTTCCATCTACAACTATATAGCATACTACGCTTCCGAGTCGTTCCAGTTATACGGAAAAAAAGCAAATTTAATTATTATTGACAATCTGTTTTACCTTTATTTTTACGATCAACTAAAACCTTATTTTAGACGTACTATATAAAAAATAATTTAAATATAGAATGACTCTATATTATATCTAATTTGGGTGAAGGAAATTTTCTTAATTTTAAATTTATTTATTGCCTACACAATACAACTGTACAATACTTAAAACATAGCAAAAGCCTCAGATTAAATTCGATTGACCGAAATTGGGTGAAATTCAACAAACTCGATTAAGACCCTAGTAAGCCACTCTGAGAGGTGGAAGTTTTCTTCTAACTTGAATGAGACTACCATGAAGGTATCCCATTTTCAACAAACAAAGAATTATTGAAATCGGTTCACAAAAACCGTGTAATATACACAACCAAACAATAAGGACGAATTGAGAGAAAAAAAAAAGAAAATAGTACCTACAGCACCATCGTAACTGCCATTTATCTATGATCATAATGCACAATATCGACATCGTACTAAATTACACTTTATTTAATTTCCAGGCAAAAAACCTTACGTAATGTGTATTTTATTTTTTTTGAACGCTGACGCAAGTGTGTTCTTCCACGAAAAGTCACTCGTAGAGATAAGGCCAGCTCAGTTGAATAATGAAACGGACTTTGGATTTTCCCTATCCTACCAGAGAGGCCATCAAAATCGATTAGGTGAGTAGACAACGAACTTAAGTAAAATTACATCTTTGGTATAATAAGGTCACATCTGCAAAATGAAAAAACAACTTTTTAGAAGAGAGTTTAAGGATGCTATGAACACAATTGCTGGAAAGCTTTTTTACGCTTAAATACGAGGAAAAAATACCAAGCGGACATAAGACTGCAGTACTAATTAATATGTTCTATTTTAGGAAATGAAAGTATTTTTTCGGATTTAAAACGCGTGTATTTGTTTTTTCAAACAAACCGACGTTTCGGGCCCTTTACAGGTCCCATGGTCACGGTTGACTGAGGTGGTACAGTTACCAACCAGTTATGTCTAATATTAAGCCAAGCAACCCTATTTTTCCACTATAGTTACAAAAGTTATTCATTAAATTGAATTGAAAAATACCTTATTTGTAATTTTACAATGAAAAATACCAATTTACGCTAGATTACGTTTTACAAATTATTTTATTGAATGAATTTTTATTAACTTAAATTTATTATTAATTAATAATAGATATTAGAATAAATTAAAACACATTTATTAGTACTGTAGTCTTATGTCTGTTTGGGACTTTTCATCAGAGGAAATACTGGATCGAAACTTGTGGAACGAAGAAACCATCTTCCCTGTTGAAATTAGGATGTTTTTTAATTTCAATGGCCTCTCGTAGCATCCTGAGTAGACAACGGACTTCTTTTGCAAGAACCAACTTCATTGAATGTGTAGGTTTATCCATGACATGCTCGCAAACGTTGGTTTCTTTAAAAAAACAAATATACGCGATTTAAACCTGGAAAAATAGTTTCATTTCCTACGTGTAACAATCGCGAAAACCGAAGAAATCAAAATTCATTTTTAAACAATAAATTTAATTTAAAAATCATGTTGTTAAAATAAAATAATTTAATAATAATAACAAAGCACACCACACACACACATTTGTAAAGCATATGTATTGTTTTCATTAATATCCCATTTGTTACTGAAAGGTAAAAATCTTTCCAATTTGTTTTATTTTCTGAATACTGTCCGATTATAGTATAAAAGTCATGAGAAAAATAATGAAAAAATTCGAGTAGAAAATTTCTCCAAATTAAATCCGGCTTTTCCTTTTTCCAAAAGGAAAAGCCGGAAAATGGTGTTCTTTTAAAGAACAGTAGTAATTTGAGCTACTATTACTAAGTATATGAATATGCTTACTCTTACACTGAAATTGTTATTGGATTGAATAAAAAACGATTGACTTTATATTTTTTATTAGAAATAAAATCAAAGAATAACTTTCATTATATAAAAACAAAAAAAATAAATTATCCCCGTGTGTAGACATTTGAAAGCCGTCGTTCGGATGCAAAGTGATTTTACACTTTGTACAAAGAATTTGGGATTTTTATGGCAAATGTTGCGTCTTGTCTGATTATCCCTATAACCTTAGAGGGTGGAAAAAACTTATAACTTATCATGCCCGTTATTGTCAAAGCGAGATTCTTCATGTGATTTCTTCGAGACAAATGCCAAATTTACGATTGTCGCTCTTTTTGGAGCTCCCCATTATACCTGTCGCTACGGCTCGACGAAAGCTAAGCTAATTGTAGTAGCAGTTGACCTCCTTTAGCAAGAGTTCGTCCAGGAAAGTAGAAGTTCTGGTTTTGAAGGGTAAGGGTTTTGGTGAAATTATAGGTAAATGGACTTTTAAACATACGTGTCAGGTGATGGTAGTGGCACTGCAACTGTTATGGACAGGCGTGTCGCTTACCACCAAGCCCACGACTTATTTGTCCCGTTAGAATGAAAAACACGTGCAGGTAAGTGACACACCTTTTTTTTTTTTTTTTTTTTTTCTGCCCATAACAATTGCAGTGCCGTCTATGGGGCACTGCCACTGCGCCCCGCACCCAGACATAAGATGAAAGTCCCATGTCCCTGTAATTTCACCAGCAAACGAAAACCGGAACCCTTCAAAATCGATACGCAGTAATACTTACATTACTGCTTGGCGGCTGAAATACGCAAGGTGGCAGTACTTCCCTGGACGAACTCTTTCACAAGGAGGTCTACTGCTAACTATTGCTGCGCTAGACACATATCATTGTCACTGTCGTTTGGCCGGTCTCTGGAGGCAAAATTGTGATTTGAGATGGTACGTCCTCACCGTTTTCGTTATTTTCCAGCTCCTCAATAATTTCTCTCAGAGTCAACCCTCTTAGACGTAATCTGAAAATAAGAATACTATGTACAAACATAATGTAATAGTAGCCTATGTTACTACTGTTTGATATAAGGAACACCAAGTTTGACTAGAGAAAAATCACAGGTTTATTTATTGTTATAATCTTAGAATAATAACGCATAGAAACCTAGTCCGCACACGCTAAGTGAGGAAATTGAAGCGCTCCCAATGGGCCTACACGAGCGGGCGGGCCTTCAGTGCTCAAGGTCAACTTGCACCGCGAACAGCTCAAGAATTTTAGCTAAAAATGTGCGGTAAACGAGTGTAAAAATACGTCAGACAAACATAAAATAGATACTAACATCACATTCCACAAGGAAGTAACGCGTTTCAACTTGTATTTTTGTATAAATATTCACTAAAACCGAAAATTAACCTACTACTAAAACTAGCCTACATGAATTTGATTTTTGCCTCACTTGTGACTGTTCGTTTGATATGAAACTATCATTCTATGCGTTATTATTCTAACGTAGAACATGTTAGTTTTACTATCAAGCATCAAACACATGCAATAAAAATATCAATAACTTACCTTTTATTAGCCATCCATTTTTTTATCTAAATTCTTCAACAATAGTACACAATACAATATTTCACAAATACTGTTTAAATACTCATTAGTCAAATGGCTAACTCCTGACTTAACGGTCAACACTAAAAATTTTTTTTTAAGCCTACCCTCAATCAACGCTAGATTTTTTTTCTTGAGGTGTTCCTTTAACTGAAGTGAGCTAGTGACAATAGGGTTAATATTAGACATTAACATGACTCTGCCATCTCAGTCAGCCGTGACCATGGTACTTGTGAAGGGTCCGAAACGTTGGTTTGTTTGAAAAAACAAATATACGCAACCTTTACGCAATTTTTATGACTTTCATGTGATAAAAACACTTTAGACGTATACTCATTATAAATGTGGCTTTATTATACCAATGATACCAAATAGAGTTCCAAGATTCTTAAATGAGTAGGTCCTGTGCCCGCCACGGACACTGTAGTCATGTGTAAATTGAAGGGAACTATCATTTATTTGATTTCTATTTATAATTTATTTTATTTAATTGTTATTTTTCTTTTATTTCCATTTGCCCGATAACCTCAAATTTGATATACCTACTGTGGAAATCCGATGAAATTACAATAATTTACTAACTTAGTCATAAGATTACAATTGTTACTAACAAAATATGGAGATAATCTGAAAATAAAAATACTATGGGATTATAACACCTTGAGACAGTAACCGGGACAGTCTGCAGACTACCTAACCCTTAACTAGGTATATACAGTAGAACTACCGTTTAGTTGATTCCGACGAGTTGTGAGCTTATGGATGCTGCCGTTCTTATCATAACTAACGCATTTGCATTTTGGTAACTTACGACATATGAGTACCTACCTAAAGTTTTTTCTTTGAAAAATGTAAATTACGTTTAAACTAAATAAGATATAAAAAACCGCTTATAGGGGGTTGTAGATCGCAGTTCGCTGATTCCAGATAAGTTAATAACTCAATTTAGCAAAATATGTCGACTACGTCAGTTATGATAAGGAGAGTAGGATGGTTCATTTTTTTAGAAGTTCTATATAAAAAGGAGGGTCTTTTAAATTTAAGTGAGTTTGTGAGTGTGAGGGTGTTGCGAGTGATTTTTAAATCGGGTACTTAAATCTATTCTGATGTTCCGGAAATTTCGATCAATGGTACACCTTTGTGGCGGGTGGCTAAATTTAAATACTTCGGGCACTGATGATTTAAAGGACAACCTGGACATAGAGAGGGAACGCTAGCTGCCCGCTGTAACATGGTGGCCCGAAGGTTTGCAAGGTGTACAAAACCAGTTAAAAACCATTCTACACCTGCAGTCTCCGGGTCAATTTTGTAGCAAGTGCATATACTGCCTTGCGGATCCAATGTAATAACACATTCAGGGTTCTGTTGGGGCTGCCGTGACGTTGCAATTCTTCGGAGATGTTTGCGGAGGCGCGCGCGGATGGCTTCTATTCTATAATGAGAAGACGTTGCCCGTGGAGGCGGGCTAGCATCCGTCTCCGCGGTAGCACTAACGGACTCCTGAGTGTGTTCATAGACCGGTGGGACTCCCCAATGTTACAGCATTGGGTGCAGCTCCACACCAGGATATAATTTTTCATTTTATTTTATTTTCTACCCTGGTCCTCAGGGAATTTGTTACTAACACTATGGACAAGATTCCGAAATAAATACTTATGATATGGCGTGGAACACTTAATGCGCAAATCCGTCTTGCAGCCGCTATTTTATTACACTTGGCATTAGATACACTTTAATTTGACTATCGTACAAAGAAATCCATTATGTTTTCAGTGGTCGGTTCACCACACAGCGACTTGGACGGACAAGTATATGGTTGTCCCATAGAAGATGCATTAAAAAAAAACACTGAATGTCAACGTCTCACTATTGATTTTGAAAGGTTAGCCAGTGTTAAAGATGATAGAGGTATGTATACTAGGTTATAGTATATTTTTGGCGAGTCGAAGGTTTTGACGTTTGAATTATTAGGCTTAGTATTCAACTACTGTTTATTATTAATTAAAAATAGACTTACGCTTGGCTATCTAATCTCATCAGGTTTAATTTAACTCTATGTGATTTGACATAAGGATCAAAGTTCGAAATGTCAAGCTTTATGTGTTCTTCACTTTAAAGTTAGAAAGGCCACGAATAGTGCATATGAAAAATAACACCTGTGCGGTGTGCACACACTTTATTTTTGTATAAAAAAGATGGACATGAAAAATAATAATAAAATTTCAACAAATTAGACAGATTTTTGTAGCGCGAGTTGGTTTGTATTTGTCTTAATTTTTTTTTTATTTCTAGTACTGTCGCTAGGTTAATTCATTGCTCTTTTACCTATTCCCAAACTAGGGATAGTTTGGGAACAGGTAATTGGCGTGGTTTGGTAGGTTATTATTACTTTAAATGATTGTTTAAATTTCAGATATCCTTAATCCGAATCAACACTTCTGTTTGGGAATGTCCATCATTTCTACACCCGAATATTTCATGGTAAATAGCTTAATAATTATTCATTGATTAGTAAAACAGTTGTAGGTAGGTATATGTCATCCATTGTAGGAAGAATGGCCTTATATTACAATTTTGACGCAAAAATAGTAAATAGTAAATTTTCGTCCAAATTGTATTTACGTCCAACAGTCTTTTCGAACAAGTCATGCGCCTGGGGTTAATAGATACGCCTTTTCATAGCAATTCTACCGTCCTTTCAAATTTTCAATTTTCTATATAGATTTTAAGACTTTCGTGGTTATTCACTAAATGATTATCACTAGTATCAGGTTTCTTACCACGGAAAATAAAAAGAAGTCATACCGTGGTAAGAAACCTGATACTAGTGATAATCATTTCAATTTTCTGTTTATCGAAATATTTTTTTGTTATAAGAAACGAAACTAAAGCTTATACCCCTGCAATACACTTGGTCGCTCCTTGTTTAGAGAACTAAATTTATGACTCCAATTCTATATGGTAGCACGTTGATTGAAATTACAATATAATATCAAAACGTCGCAACTTGTAATATTGATGATATTGAACTTTCAACAATATGCCAACTGGGTAAAGTTTAAATTATAACAATACAGAATTTGTTATTTCTTTTTAAATTTGAACTACGACCAATCAATATCAAGATTTTGTAATGTTTCAAATTAAGAATCTGTGAGTTTTGGCGCCATCGGTTCTGATGGTAATCGAGGCCTAAGGCACTTCCATGGTTTTTTTCTTCCGTGGTCCCTGTAGTCTCCACTGCAATTGGTACAAAAACGTACATCGGTTTCAAGACACTGTACTTGGTATGTTTAAATTTTGCCGCATACTCTGCAGCCGACCCGGTAGATCTGGAGACGTGACTCAGGTTGGGCGGTGCACAAGTAGCGTAAAGTGAAACTAAATAAGATATATAAAAACCGCTTATAAGGGGTTGTAGATCTCCTTTCGTATATGTTAATAACTCAGTTTTGTTAAAAATGTCGATTACGTCATTTATGAAAGGAGGGCAGAATTGCAGTGCCACTCTGAACATAAATCGCAAAGACGGGTACTGCCGCTACGCACGTCACCCTGCGACATAATTTGACTGTCTGTAATTTCACCAATAGTATTCTAAGTGACGATATATTATATTAAGACGAAGGTTTGAAATAGGGCTACCAGTGGCTTAAACTTAACTATAAATCAAGGAGATAAACCGCTTTGTCTTGCCACTAAGTTTGTTACATCCCCAATTAAGGCAAGTACTACTTTTGGAAAGTCAATTACAATATCTGTTTCAATCGATCAGGCTATTGATGGTCGTTGGAATTCGTTAACTTAAAGTTCAAGAACTTGATTTTTTTTAAATATTAATTGTAATTAATATTATAATGTTTTACTATCACGATACTCATTTATTTTTTGTGGAATTACTCGATTATAGTTTAAAGGTCGTTAGCTGCCACTTGGGTAACCGGTCAAATACAATATTTAGTAGTGAGTTTCATATGACGTATAACTGGTGTACTCAATTTGGTCGCATGTTATTAGTTATCATCTTTTTAAAGGCTGGATTTTAGGTTGTTTATCATACAACAAACTAATTTTTCTATGCGTTGGTTGATAGATATTTACTTTTTGGTTTTAATGGATTTTTCAACGCCATCTGTGAGAAATGTATGAAAGTTATAACCTAAATAATTCTAATTCAGTCTCGCCTTGAAAAGGCCCAAGTTATAGCGTTCAGGGAACAAGTTTGCAGCCAGGGAATTCCACTCCATAACCATTTGTTATATAAGTGTAGAAGCGAACCGCTTCCGTGCTAATCCTTGGAATATCCATAACATAGCGGTGAAACCCCAGTCTTTGTTTAGTTCCCCGATGATGGAAACGGGGAGGCGGTATACCTACCAGTTCTGGTCACCCGAGACTTTCACGACGCGGAAAGGGGAAGGCGGAATTAATTCGTCCAATTCCCTCTTTTTTCTTTCTATTTCTTTTTCATTATTTATCTTTTTTAGCACTTGCTTTGGCTGATTTTGATCCGAGAACCGTATTCCTGTCCAATTTTAATAGACGAAGCACGAAAGTACTGAATCAATTGTTGGGGTTCTGACGTAATATTTAGTTTGGAAAATCAGTGTTTTTCAGGCAGATCGAAGGAATTTTTATTTCTGTTGTTCAATCTCGATACCTCCAATGAACACGACAACTTCATTTTTGGACATGTTCTGTTTTTATTTCGTTTATGTTTCTTTATTTCTTTCTCAAAATTCTTTTCCTTTCGAATTTTCTTTTTTTTGCACATAATTCGGGGAGCATAATATTAGTAAATAAATATGGTTGTTTACATAAATAACAGAAAATGACCAAAAAATAAGGTTCATTGTACATAGGTATCGATCTGTGCATCAATAATAATATTACTGCATATCACTTTAGGTTTTCTACCTTTCCACCGACGAGCGTATAATTATTTATGTATCAAAAACAGAAATTTATTTTTACAAATGTTTCAGACATGCGCACCTTTATGGCCAGCCAGAATCGAAACCTCTGCTACCACCAGCACGAAACAGTTCGATTCCTTCGGCACTTGCTTCGTCTATTACAACGAATCCGATGTCAAACGGTATAGAGGCTTGGTTGAACAACATATGGAAAATTTTACCACTCATTATCGTAAGCGTTAATAAATATTAGTCGACTTCTTAGGTTTATGCGATTGATATACATAGGAATTTTTCGGATCTAAGGGCGCCTTCAAATTAGTTGCTTGTAGAAGCGCCTTCAGTAATTTTTAGTTCACTAAATTGTGACTGCGAAAGTGGCGCGTGCATTTCACGACAGTGGCGTTGCAACTGTACTTCGAAATATGGTATGAAAATTAGCAGTGGCGCGGTTGCAGCGCCACATTGGTGCCACTGTAGCGCTTCTATACACATCTAATTTGATGGCGAACTAAGTCGCTTATATTTGACTGACTTCAGTCAGTTGTGAATATAATGGGACAAAAAATACATACGCAATTTAGATCCGAAAAAAGTGTCATTTCCTATAATAAATATCGTATGTATTTTTTTAATATGGTTCATCATCAACTTATTTTACGTCCTACTACTGGACAGGGGTTTTTTCTAAACAAAAAGTAGGCTTTTTATGATAATAAGCGACGGGACGAACAAAGTGCGCCTGGCGGTAAGCGATAAGCCTGTCTATGTCGCAGTGTCAGAGTTTTAAATCGTAAAGATCTGTGGTGCACTGTTCCCGCTCTCGTCATCCTGAGATGTAAGTTGACAAGTCCCATGTTTTAATCTGCCATTCGGTTTAATGCTATTGGAGATTTTGAAGAGTTGTGAACCCACTTCTACGAGCAGGTTTCATCACGATGCGTCGCCTTACTATGAAAACCCGTAAGTCAATTATTTTAACAAACCCACTTTTTCAGTACAGAAAAATTCAATCAATTACCTTTTAAAATCTCAAATGTTTACTATGATTACCTAAATTGATTAACTAAAGCACTAAATAGATTTTTTAAGTTTATTTCCTTTTAAAAAATGGACGTATTAAAGGCTGTCCTTGTAAAGTTACTTATTTATTTAACCCAAAATTCAAAATTTGTATGTGGTCAGGAGGAGTGACATTTCTCCAGGCGTCTGATATACGCATTGTTTTAGAGTGTCATTGTCCCTTTTTTGTGAAACTTGTCGGAGTGTTACAATCCTGATTGGTCGACGAAATTGTTACATAAAGGGTCAACACAATTATCGCTATGAAATCGCGTTAATCTAGTCATGTAACAACGTTGGCACAGAAAGCTTTTCCTGAGTAACTCAAGCCGATTCTTCGTTAATAAATGTGTGAGAACCTAACATATCCGCTCAATGATTTTAATTAATTTTTTAATGTTATCTAAGGCCACTGTGGAACGCAAATGACGCGCATTCCACTGTCTTACTACCGGGCAATCCACCCGGTACTTTAGACGTTAGAGTGGTGCGCAGGCGGCTGCTGGTGCTGTCCCATATGATTTGTATCACCGACGCTATCCGTTTGTGCAGGATAGTCTGGAAACTATCAAAGCACGCCTCGGCAAACATACCTGATGTGCAGCAGAGTCGGAGTAACCTCAGCAGCATTCTAAGCCCATTAATATACTGGCGCTTATGGCGGTTACGTTTGGAATCTTAATTTAAATTAATATTTATCAACAGTACATCTGGCCGGTACCATGGGTCTGAACATAATGTACGACCACCGTAATGAATTGATACTTCTTGCGAATCCAACTAGATTTGGTGAAATTTCATACGTAAAGGCTACAGCGCCAACTACGAATGTCAAGGGCTTGTACTCTCACAACTTAGTACTCAAAAAAAAGGACCAGGACAACATAAAACAAATAGGTAAGACGGATTATTTGCAGCTTTTGTCTTTAAATCAGATAATAAGATCTTAAACGCATGTAATGGATGGAGGTAGTACATCTTACGAATTTCTCACGTGCTTGTAGCCGTTGTTGCCGATCTTTGTATTGGATTTGTAAACGGTTTTGATTGATTGATTGAGCGGTTATGATTTTTATGAAAGCGTCTTTTCTCAGCCAGGTGCCTTTACAACTAACAGAAATAGCAGTCGCAGGTCGCTCAGAGTGTTAAATCGCAAAGATTTAAGGGACACTGCCACTGCGCCTGTCACCTTGAGACATACGTTGACAAGTCTCATGTGCCTGTAATTTCAATAAAACGCTTACCCTTCAACATTGTAACGCTGTAAGGCTCACGTTACTGCTTCGGGTAGAAATAGGAACTCATTCACAAGGAGTTCTAGTGCTACTGAAGTCGCTATACTAATTGTAATATTTAATTTTTGTTGAATATCATGTAGTATTAACTGCTATGACATTCGTATATTTTTTTGTCAAAATATTTCGCTAGTTTATTATTATTACTGGTATAAAGATCGAACAAACACAAAGAAAAATTCCCCCGATTCGGCTGTATTCGAACCAACTTCTATAGCCTTAACGTGGCTGGCTACAATGGCAATGCGTATATGTTATTGAACATTTAATTTCTGTATTCAGGTTATGCTTTAACTGCGGGGAAGTTCTTCTCCAACATCGATGAATTTGTTTACGCATTCAACTTGCAGGATGCCAATAGAGAAGAAAAAGTAAGTAATATAAAAATATTTATTCAACTTGTCTTTGAACAAACATCTTTTTTAATTTTGGTATTATTCTAATGTCCAAACATAATGTATGTATAAAATTTAGTATCATACAAAGCAACAATTTAAATTCTATACTACTTAGTACAAGAATAGCTCAATACGACAACGTTAGGTTAGTTAACATGTGCGTGCGGTATGTCCGTTCACTCCGATATTTAGCGTCGTAATGGCGGGAGCGCTTATGTAGTTTTATGCCGTAACCCCATCTGTGCGAACTTATGAAAGTTTCTTCACTCAGTCAGGTACCGTTACAGCTACCAGAAGGCTGACATAGGTGTCGCTATATTGATTGAAATGTTTATTTTAACATGTCATTATTCATCACATATTCTGACAGCGAAAGATTGTAGGAAGACGTTTCTAATTTTAATAACTCGTAACCATTTTAAACTAGTGACGGAAAAATTTACATATCTACGCGTAACAACCATATACTAGTTACAATTGTTAAATTTAACTGTTTTCAGGTAGCATTTTTGCAGTATAAAGCCAATGACCATTCCTTGAATATTATAAATAATGGTACCATACTGTATGTAACGGCAGAAGAATTTGTTCCAAGAGATGTGAGTAACACATTGTTTGGTGCTGCTTTGAGTGGTGCTGATCTAAATTTGGATGGAGTAATGGAACTGTTAATAGGCGCACCTACGTATGCCGAGGTCGAAGACGTATATGAGACTGGTGCCTTGTTTATTCTCATCGGCGGAAACCCTGTGAGTATTTATCGAGTTCTTAGGTTTTCGCGATTGCTACACATTGGTAATGACTCTATTTTTTCGGGTTCTTTACAGGTCCCATGATCAAGGCTGACTGATGGTCTGATATTTTATTCATTTATTTAGAATACAAATACAATTACATATACCTCAAACAGTATTTTATAAACTTAAAATAAGTTTTCCCAAATAACGCTAATTCATCGCTTAGTACTGTGAACAAGTTATTAAAAAAAAGGAAAAGTTTGTGTTTGTGTGAGTGTGAATGGTGTGATGTTGTAGCATGAGTCAGAGAATGATTTCATGTAGTTTATGGTGATGTTTCGTGCGGTTTTAGTGTGTGTTAGTTGTTTGACAGGTAGAACCGAAGGGGGAAGTAGTTATGTATGCAGCGGGTTTAATTTTTTAATTTTTATGCACGTATACGTACATAAATGCAATCGAAAATACATACGTAGACGGTACGCATAAATTACGTAAATTTAAATAAGTACACATTAAATTTTAAGGATTTAAAGTTTTCAAAAAATGTTCTTTTAATTTGCACTTTATGTCCTTAACATTAACTTCCTGTTTCGGTTATGGTCAGTTCAACTGTGACCATGAGACATTTGTGAAGCCCCCGAAATGTGGATTCGTTTGAAAAAACTTCCAATTAACTTCCAATCTTTGAGTATTATTTTGAATATTGTATCTTAGATAATCTAGTGCTTAAACAATCAGAATCTTTTTAGGTGACAAAAGATTATTTACTTTGTACTTTCAGAATATGATAACTGATAAGAGAAGACGTGCCATATATGGGGATAAAAATGGAGCTCGTTTTGGGACAACGATAGCTTGCACCGATTTGGATGGGGATGCAATTCCAGGTAAGCTATTCTTAACTATATTTAAGGGCGTTATCTTCACTTGCTGAATTCGGTAGGTAATTTCACAATTGCAAAGTAATACTATAGAATTATATAATCTCAGTAGAGAGTACTAAAAAAACCGACCTCAAAAGTGCGTGGAATTACGTCTATTTGCTAAGTTTTATTGTAATGTCCTTAAATTCGCCACTATACCGGACTTGACATTGGAGATAATAAAAAACGGTTCTCACTACTCAAAGTATATGGAAAGAAAAACGCCTTGAATTGGAGACATAGCAAAATCAACCATTAAAATAATTGCTCCTTAGTAAAATTTAGGCGCTATTTATAAAAATGAATCTTCATGCGTGAACAGCCACCCTTAGAGGTGGATGATTTTCTTCAAAATGAAATGGGACCACTATGGAAGTACCCCCTTTCCAACAAAAAAAAAACATGAAAATCGGTCCACAAATACCGGAGTTATCACGTAACATACATGCAAAAAAAAAGAAAACAGTTGAATTGAGAAGCTCCTCCTTTTTTGAAATTGGTTAAAAATAAGAGAAGTAATGTGACTCCATATAAACGTAGCAGGGCTTGCAGGGCGGCTTGTATGTGTGCACGCCCGTCTCGTGCCGTGTATGGACGAACACATTCGCATAATCGTGAGATTATATAGATATAGATCTAGTGCGTGAGCACTAGAGTTGCACAGCGCGGACGCACATGCATTACAGCATTGAATGTTTAAAATATTTAATTATTTTTCTTGTATCAAATCTATAATTTTTTTATTTATAGATAGCTAAGATACCAAAGATACCAATCCGCGATAGTAGTTTAAAAATATAATATGTAAGTATTGCAATTGATTAAAGTCATTCAATACAGCACGAGAGTACCTACCATGATGTATACTTTACAACCTATAGGTACAATTACAATAAGAATGTTACAACCCTACGCTCAAAGTGACGCGTATACATTGACACGCTGAATAGGCGCAAGTTGCACTACTTGTTTTCTTATACTGTGGTACTGGTTCCAATAGCACCCTTGATGTAATAAGGCCACATTAACAAAATGACCATTTCTTAGGAGAGAGATTTAAATATTTACGAATGACATTACCAGACAACGCTTAAAGTGGAGACAAAATTTCACATATGTACGTGATGTAATGTTTACTTTTTGATATTTTTCACTAGCTTAACAATCATTTTATCATTCATTCTAGGTACATACTATTTAAACATTACAAGTTTATTAGAAACCCATAATAATTAAGGCATAATTGCAATACACAATGTACATATAAATAAATTATTAAATTCTAAAATATTTTTGCTGCTAACAGTACTTAATGCAAATAGACTAGACATCTGACCAAAAAAATGTTTATTCGAAATTTATTACAATCGTGGGCACCGCAACAAACCGGAGGAATAACGAATTAACCCGTAATTTGTGTTATGTGGTTCGCAATATTTTTATCACTTTGATGTTCTACAAGCACTTTGTCATATTAGATGAAAACTGGAACGATATAACAAAACATTTTCGTAATAAACTTATTCTTATTGTTCCTAGAAATTTTTGTATCTGCTCCATACGCAGACGACGGTTTTGGGGTTTTATATATCCTGTCGGGATATGAACTGAACAAGACACTGATCAGCTCTGATGTGCGAAGCAAATACCTTGAGGATTTCAAGATGACGCAAATGATCAAATCGGAAAGATTTAAGTCGTTTGGTTATAGCTTGCAGGTTGTGCCGGAACGTAATAACCAAGGGTGCGATAGTAAGTACCTATAGTACTCATGTACTAACTATTATGTACCTTTTCTCTTAAGATTTTTAGGGAGCCTTCAAATTAGACGCTTATAAAAGCAATGGTACCACTGCGGCATTGTAGCCACGCCACTACTAATTTTCATACAATACTTTCAAGGTCAGCCATAGCGCCACAATCGCGCCACACGCGCACCACTTTTGCAGGCTAGATATTATTATTCCAATGTTATTAAATAAAGATATTGTATGAATATTAGTCCTGGCGCGGCGGCCACGCATGCCACTATATTATTATTTTTGAATTGAGATGAGTAATCTGGTTATGATAGTAATTAATTTGTTTAGTGGGTACGGTTTTATTAAATAAAGGTAATTGTATATTACGTATGCGTTATTAGGCCTCCTAGTGAACGGTAGGAAATTTCATCTACTATAGTCCATCTGTTTAGGTACTTAAATAAATGTAAACAATCTTGAGATGTCTATTTAATGAAATATACATTTATAAAATGATTTTCCCTTACCTTCAAATACAAAATACAAATACTTAGTTTCATATGAAATTGCATGCCTATTTTTATACCTATTGATTTGTAAAGCATGTTTCAATAAAAAGATGTATCAAGATTGTTTACATTTAGTTAAGTACCTAAACAAATGGACTATAGGTATATCATCTTCGAACAGTTACGGTGTTGGTGTTAATTGTCGTAAAATATAAAACAATGTACTTAAGTACTTACATATGTATACATGTATACTAAATATTAACACTTAATCGAGAATACTTAACCTATTTTCTTCATTTATTTCATACAAAGACATTTAAGAAAACATAATAAAATTTCCCGCCAAGCTGCGAAAGCATTTTGTTGACGAGGTTGCATTCATAATCACAAAACTATATTATTCCTAATGCATTTGTCAAAATTAGTGTACACTAACTAAATTTACATGTTTTCATGAAGTACTTATTAACTTTATATTTTTCTTTAAAGTGAATTTACATAACAATTCTCTGCTGTCTCTCAAAAAAAAATTTGTTAAATATAATTAGCAAGAAATGACTATTTTTTACAATAATAGTGGTTTATTTTTGGATATACATATTTATTGGTAGGGTTTTTACGTCGATGAGGTATGAATCAAAAGTCGTAACAGCTCAGCTGAACTTTGTATGACTCTATGGCGTTTTCCCTTTGTTTGGATGGCTAAATATTCTTTGGCGGAAGTCAGTCAGTTGACGTACTTCTTGTTTAAGAAGGCTTCAGCGAGAGTAAATGAAAGCTCTCTTCTGCGGAATTTTGTATGTGGCCCCCAGGGTTCCTGGTTTTCTATTGTAAAAAAAAAAAGCTCTAACACTGAAATAAGAGTACTTGAGCATTTTTCAGGCTGTTACGACACTACCCATGTTGCAAATTGATTCTGAAATTTTTCTTATAACGCCCACAGCATTCCGGGTTGATTTTTAATTGTAACGGATATGTATTAAGTTTCTTTTTGTTGTGAAATTAACAGACTTGGCAGTGGGAGCACCAAAAACTGCAAATGTTGCGTTCCTGCGGTGTATACCGACAATCAATGTCACTTTGTCGGGAGATACACTTATTTCGGTAAATAATTTTTTTCTATCTATATGGTACTCGAAACTTTTATATTTTGCTTATTGCAGCGATTAGCGGTTAAAATTATGAATAGTATTGGCTCTACTTCTACGAAATTATTACAAAACATTTCTGTTTCGAAAATTCAATACAATTTTGTATAGCATTATGAATCACATAGAGTTATAAACAACGATTTGTAAAAATTACCGACTGAAGCAACTTGTTTTTCAGAATGTGAAAGAATTGGACGACAATTTTACACTACAAGTATGCGTTAATGTATCTTATCACGATAAATCAACAGTCAATATAAGCACTAGTAAGTAATTCTTAAAACTACACTCACGGACATATTTAGAGGAGCGCGGTAAAAGAGTAAAATTATGATAACAATGGAAGAGTTCGTTCAGGGATGTTCTGCAATCTTACTGGTAATGGTGCTGGTGAAATTACAGGCACTATCAATTAATATCTCAGGGTGACAGGTTCGTTGCACTGCAACTGTTATGGACAGGTGTGCTGTTACCAACAGGCGTACAACGCTTGGTATCATGGAAAAAAAAAATTGTTCACATATCGTCGCCTTAGAGTGAAATCCTTGCATACGCGTTTACACATAGTTCGTTTTTACTGATTTGTGTTGAAGAAAAACCTATTAACTACTTGCTCAAATATATTATTAAAGTAATATAGTAATCTGAAACAGGTATAATTGAACTAATTAAAATGCTAATTACAAAAATTATCGCGTTTACTACATTTTACGCCATTTTTATCTTCGTCCTGAAAAATTACATAGAAATCACATATGAGGTACAGACGACGATATTCCAGAACGTCTTCGCCTTTTCATCACCGGGGGACTAGGTGTAGGCTTGAGTCCCTATGTTGTGGATATTTCAAAGATTCGTACGAAGCGTTACACTTGCACATTTATATGGCGAACGGCTATGGAGTGGAATTCCCAGCCTGCAGACTTATTGCCTGAACGTCGTAACTTGGGCCTTTTCAAGGCGAGAGTGAATAGGCATTATTTAGGTGTGCAGGCTGCATCGTCGACCTTATCGTCACTTTCCATCACGTGAGATGGAGGAATAAAAAAAAGTTTAATTTGAAAACAGCATGACTTCGATCGTCTTTGTTTCTATTAAACGCTATGATTTAAGCGTCCAGCGGTCCATATGAACATTGTTGCCGTATTTAACCTTTTTTGGCGATCCTCTAAATATGTCCATGAGTATATTTGTATTCAGTTGTTCTCTGTACATTACCGTTACACAGTACATTGTGTTTTCCCAGAATTGTTAGTAACAACCAAAGTCGTAAGTGGAATTGACATTGAAATAGAGAATCCGAATTTTGAAGTAGATTTGTCTGAAAGATTGGACCATCGTTGTGATGATGTCATCGTGAAACCGGTATGTGTATTTGTTTAAACATTTTTTCTAGGCGCTGTTACACATAAACCTATTATATTCAGTGATTAACCTCTGGTCAAAGTCAAAGTCGAAGTCAAGCAATCTTTATTTCATATGTAAGCAAATTACACTAGATATAGTCATATTGATTAAACTCTATTGCTCATTCGTAAGGCAGATTTTCCTAAGAAGAATGAGCAAGAAACTTTAGGGGTTGCTCACCGTAAATATAGATTTGAATACGTTTATCATTACAATATTTAATTTAAACATCTTAGACCGAGAATACATGAAAGAGCTAAACCGGTCACTACCAAGAATTTTTGTCATCCAAGACGCAGAAGATGTATAATAAATAACTTGTAGTATACAGTTTTTGTTTGATAGTAGTTTTAATGCTCGTAAATGGCAAATTTTAAATATCAATCGGAATCTAGAAGCGTATACATTGCCCCTTATATGAATTTGAGACTTTATGAAGACAATTCTCAAGAACAGCTAGTTTATTTTTATTCCACGTATTAATGTTATGTCTGTCACTATATTTCTTAAAACAAAAGCATTTTTCTTTCACGTTAGTGTAAGAATGTTAATCTTCGGATTTAAATCGCTTATATTTGTTTTTTCAAACAAACCAACGTTTGGTGCCCTTTACAGGTCCCATGGTCACGGTTGACTAAGGTGGTACAGCTATCGACCAGTTATATCTAAAATTAGTGCAAACCACCTTATTTTTTCACTATAGTTACAGAAGTTATTAATTAAATACCTTATTTTCAATTTTACAAAGAAACATTCCAATTTACGCTACATTACGTTTTACAAATTATTTTATTAAATGAATTTTTATTAAGTTAAATTTGTTATTAATTAATAATAGATTTAGAATAAATTAAAACATATTAATTAATACTGCAGTCTTATGTCTGTTTGGGATTTTTCATCAGAGGAAATACTGGACCCCATCCTCCCTGTTGAAATTAGGATGTTTTTTAATTTCAATGGCCTTTCGCAGCACCCTGGGTAGATAACCGACTTCTTTTCAAGGACCTGGGGTTTATCAAACTTCTTTGAATGTGTATTTCATTATTTCCTATGTGTAACAATAAACCTAAGAACTCGAAATGTTAATCTCTTTAAACTTGTCTCTCATAAACACTCTGGGACCCAGATTGTAAATTGCCCTAACCGCAAGCTTCTGCAGGACAAAGATTCTATTAATATAGGCGGCATTATCCCAAACGTTTTTATAATGTTGTATAATGTTGAGTCAAACATTTGTATAATATTATTTTGGTAGATATTAGACAATTGATCTTTTGTAGAAGTTGATAATAAGGTCCATTCAAAGGTCTGGGCTATTTTGGCCCGTGATAGACTGAGGAATATGTCGTACACTTGGTATAATTCGTTACTACGGTCTCGCGGTCTCCTCAACGTACTAATACGCATAATGAAGGCCTCATCAAAACCAATCATTTGCGTCCGAACACAAGGTAGCCAAAGTAGACGCTGTACACTGCTGAGGAATTCTTCTCATTTGTCTACCATTTCTATCATCAGATTAGCTCTAGGTTACCGTAACATTTTATTTTTACCCAAATTATATCTATGTGCCAAGTTTTATTGTAATCGGTTAACGAAAAGTTGGTGAAATTCAATAAACCAGATTCATCTCCTAATTTGTTACCCTCAGTGTTGGAATATTTTCTTCAAATTTCCTCTTTCCAACAAACAAGGAATCATCGAAATCGGTTCCCAAATGTCGAAGTACCTGCGTAACATACATACGAAAAATAAAAAATACAGTTCAATTGAGAATCTCGTCCTCTTTTGAAGTCGTTTTAAATTTTGTTAAATACACTTCTGTAGTAAAGTAATTGCTAGATATATACTAAAAAATATATATCAAAATACAATATACAAGAGGTGTCATCCGCTCTATACTCTACGTGTCTTATTTACTTGAAGTTTAGATAAATATATTTTTCACCTCACTAGCTCGAAAAGGTTTACTTTCTTATTGGAAATCAGCACGCAAAAGCTTTTTTCCACACTAGCAAAAGGGTTTTTGAAATTCGACCTTTACTGTGGTACAGCTTTTTTGTGAAAAAAAAAACGACAAGTTTAACTACGCGATTTGTCGTACATTATTTATGTAATATAAATCCGTTGGTATATTTTATTCTTATTATTGTTGGCATTAAATTTATAACGACAATTAATTTTCTTATAGTTCAACTGTTTTTCTCTGCCATTTTCCTCGATACAGTGCGGTCAAAAGTTGTGTGTTTCGCTCGGCAGCAAAGTTGTTTTGCCTCTCGTGGCTTGAAACCCTCGGTACGATCAGGATTCTATCAAAGGGTCGTATTCCAGAACTCTACTCAATGCTCAAGTCAGGATTTGAGCAGACTTGAGTATGATTTCAAGCACTGGAAATACGACCCTAATGGCAAGGACTTGAGTATGATTTTCAGTGCTCACTGCAATACTCAAGTCCTGACTTGAGTATTGAGTAGAGTTCTGGAATACGACACTTAGAATACTTCGCTTGCTCAGGTTTCAATACAAGCACTCGCGTCAACAACTTTGCAGCCTTCAATAACAAATACGTAACCATTTTTTGTTCCATATTGCAGCTTTACCACGAATCGGGTAAATATGTCTTGAAAAGTCAACTGACCAGCGATTTGGAGGCGTCACTTGTTGAAACAGGCAAGTTTTTTTTTTAAGGCTGGATGGCATTCGTGTACATAACCGTTTCGGTCACAAACTAAATCTTAAATGTTTTCCTCGGTGTCGACAAACCGCAAAAGAAATGAATTCATATGTCGCATATTGACGTCTTTTTGTTTCTAATATAATATATAAAATAAGGAAAAATTGAGAAAAAGTTTTTTTTCCATAGGAAATGGTACCATTTTTCCGGATTTAAATCGCGTATATTTGTTTTTTCAAACGAACCAACCTTTTGGGCCCTTTACAGGTCCCATGGTCACGGTTGACTGAGGTGGTACAGTCATCAATCAGTTATGTCTAATATTAATGCAAACCACCCTATGTTTGTTTGAAAAAACGAATATACGCAATTTAAATCCGGAAAAATAGTTTCATTTCCTATGTGTAACAATCGCGAAAACCCAAGAAATTTCTTACCCGTATAAACCTAAAGAAAGAACGCGTACATTTCTAAAGGTAAACAACACTACTTCGGTTTCCATGATTAAAAACTTATTTCTGCACCAAGTTGTTTCTTGTGATGATTATGACCACTAATTGAAATGTGGTTAAAATTATATACTGTGCCAAACAACCACATCAATTGATCTGAAACTAGGGAATTTCCTGTATTGTGTGTAAAGCTTTCCCACGGCCTGAGGTTTCCAGGGCCGCGGTGCGCAAGTGGGAAGAGTGGAATTCGCCGGGCGTCGGTATCGTCAAAGGCGTGAAAAGCAACTATAACAGAGCAATGAAAGTCACTCTTGGGCATTACCCAGAACACCCAAACAAACTTTGTTTAACCCTGTCCATTGTAAATATCGGGAACCCATCTGGGTTACTCCTTGTCTGGAAAGGTACTAATGGCAGTTTCAGCAATGGAATTTGAGATCTAATACAGTGTGTTAATGGTAATATTTTCTCTGAAGAGAGGGTTAAGACCATAGTCCACTACGCTAGACTAATATGAATTGGACTTCATACATTTTCCAGGGGTACGTTTTACTTATACGAAAACGAAATAAACTAATTTCAAAGCAATTACCGTTTTGTACCGTAAACTGAAGCCTGAACGTACTGAATGGGAGCCGCAACCACGATTTGACCTAGGTAAAATACGTTTGTTTTATTTATACCATCAACGAATCCAGTGTCTAACAATAATAATTTTGTCGAAATGAAAATTCAGCATTGTAAACTATATTAAGGAAATAACTGTCCTTCCGCACCACACCGGCTTTTAAATTACACTCTTAAGGTCGTATTCCAGAACTGTACTCAATGCTCAAGTCAGGATTTGAGCAGACTTGAGTATGATTTCAAGCACTGAAAATACGATCCTAATGGCAAAGACTTGAGTATGATTTTCATTGCTCACTGCAATATTCAAATCAGGACTTGAGTATTGAGTAGAGTTTTGGAATACGACTCTTAGGGTCGTACTCCAGAACTCTACTCAATGCTCAAGCCAGGATTTGAGTATGGTTTAAAGCACTCGAAATTATACTCAAGTCCCTGCTATTAGGGTCGTATTTCCAGTGCTTATGTTTCCAGTGCAATCCTGACTTGAGCATTGAGTAGAGTTCTAGAATACGACCCTCAGTATCGAACAGACAAATATCATGGTGAGTCGGGTTTAAACTTATTATTTATGAAAAATGATATTATACTAAGTAAAAATTATTTAAATTGACAATATATTAAATAATTGTTATATAATATTAGTTTCACATGAAAAAAATATTATAAAATGTGAATGGTATATCAAACAAGAATTATAGGAAGTGAAATTGGTACAAATAAAAATTATTTTAAATGAACGGTATTTGTTTTGAAATTAGTTTATTTAATTGTCATAAAAGTGAGGCACACCCGTGGGCTTAGTAACGACAGAACGAAGTGATTGTCTATACGGGTGAAAATCAAGAAAGTTTGGCTACCCATAGCAGTAGGTAGATGCCCGGTTAGGTTAGAACAGTAGGAATAACGCATACCCATTTAGATTTCGCAATCCACAGCGGTATAGAATATTGCGTATATCTGAATAGGTTTTAACAAATGTACGAACGTTTTTATTAGAATCTTACCTGTCAATTGTGAAACAATTGTTCTCCCATTAAGCTATTGCGGTCTTTGTTAATGTAATTTCTTTCTCTTTTGACAGACTTTAACAGCGCTTGGGTATCTCTCAGTCCGTACAGTGTGACCAGCCTAACGAGCGAAGTTCATCGATCTTGTTTTAGTGATTGTGCGCCTCGATTAAACGTTTCGCTATTATTCGGTGGTCGGTGAGTTACAACTCGTAATACTCTTGACGTTGTGACGTCAACTAACGCTATTTCAAGGCCAAGTTTAGTTCATGAATCTCATCATCATCGCCAACCATTACAATTAGGTTTAGGTCATTGTTCGCCACGCTGCCCCAAGGCGCTTTTAGGATTACCTTGTGTAAAGCGTTACCCAAAGATACCTGATCCCCTAACTTTTACCAACAGTAGAGCTCCTTAAAGTGCTCCTCCAGGGAACTACTGTCACCTTCTTATATCTGCCGCCAAGCGGTAATGTTAGCTGGGTAAGGGTGCTGGTCAAATTATAGGCACATTATCAACTTGTCTCAGGGTGACGGGCGCAGTGGCAGTGCCCCTAAGATCTTTTTTAAAATCTTTGCGATTTAAAGTGAGTGGCACTAGAATTGAACAGATGTGCCTCTTACTATTGAAACTAAAAATTGATATTTAATGAATCTTTCACACATACTCCCCTGTTGCACAAAAAGTAATTGTACCTACTAAATAAAAACTAATGCAGCAGCTGATTTTTTTCGCGTTTTGGTGGTGACACTAATATAGCAAAATTTGTAAGTTTCATCAACTAAACTTGGCTTTAAAGTAGTTTCAGTTAATTTTGTTAACCACTAATAAATTCGTATATAAATTACAGGAACAGCACACAAAACTATACTCTTGGCTCGAAACCTACTGATACCTTGGAGGTAATAGTGACCAACTATGGCGGCACTGTATCCACAACATGTGTACGCGTGCGCATAAATGGTACAAAAGTTACTAGTACTGACTGCGAGAAAGAGGGAGCCAATTCTACATTTTATGTGTGCAGCCTTCCAGCACCTTTACGGAGAGGGGCTACGGTAATGTTTTTATGTATATTAATGATTTTACTAAAGTTTCGGTGAGCCTATTTTTATGAAAACAGACATGGTGACGCTTGACTAAGCGACAATATGGTGAGGAAGATACACTTGACTAATAATACAAAGATCGAACACACAGAAAAAAAATCATCTACCCGGTGGGACTTGAACCCACGTCCATGCTGCACCGTAGCATTGCTCTTACCAACTGAGCCACAGATCCAGTTACCGAGTCGTCGTAATTCTCCTCTGTTTTTGTTATAGATCTTTGTAGTAGCTTTCGGCCTTCGTCGCGGTTAGTGACATCTAGTGTAAGATTTTCGAATTACCTTCTAACCTCTATGAAGATAGGCTTGTCAATTTGCTTGCTTCGCGACCAGGTTTTTGCGATCATAGCAATCATTGGAAATGAAGTTGCGTTTGCGCATCTAAATCGCATATTATATTTGTTTATATTTTTTAAGCAAACTGACATTTCGATTTATTATATTATAATAAGAGCAAGTAGTGCAACCCCCGACTGTTCGGCCAATAAAGCTTAGACTTCGCTCGGAGCGTTAGTTGTTTGTTACATTATTATTTTAGTTGCACCTACATGTTGTAAGCATCACAGAATTCTCGGACTATATTGAAATAACCTCTATTAAATGAACTAATCATCGCGTATAAGTAGGACTATGATTATGAATAAGAAAGGAAATGGTGAACAATTCCATATTTGAGGCACTCTTGTGCAAACTACCACACACACAACAATAAACATGTCTACTATTTGATGTCGTTTTTGAGAAACCACTGGCATCGGCTTCTTTTCTATAATTAATGGCGTGTGGGAACGACTCGCGCCATGCAACGCAAGTGCACTGCGAGATTATTCGAACGTGTGCGCCCGTACCCGCAGGCGTACACACGTACAAACCTCGTTGCGATATTTGAATGGAGTTTTTTTGTAAGTAAATAAGTGCGCATTTCACCTCCATCTCACGTGATGAAAAGTGACGATGAGGTCAACGATGTAATACTTAAATAGTGGCCATTCAATCTCGCCTTGAAAAGGCCAAGTTACCTATAGCGATCGGGGAACAAGGCTGCTGGCAGGGAATTCCATTCCTTTGCCGTTCGCCATATAAATGTGCTAGCAAAACGTTTCGTGTGAATCTTTGGAATATCCACAAGATAGGCGTGGACCTCAAGCCTACGCCTAGTCTCATTATGATGGAATAGGGAAGGCGGAATCAAATCAATTCGATCGCACGCTCTCGTGATATATCCTGTAAAATACTGATAAGCAGGCAACTTTACGACTGTGTTTAAGTTAATCCGAGTCACCTATAGCCTCTTGATACGTTTTTCTTGTGAATCCAGTGTGGTCAGTTGGTATTTAGCAAAACCATCCCATAGGTGGCAGCGGTGGCAGCAGTACTCCATATATGACTGGACTTGTGCTTGATACAGTTGAAGCAACTGTTTTACAGGTCCTATGGCCACGAATGACTAATTGATGACTTCTCAAGAGCCCGAACCGTTGAACGGGTGAACCGTGACTTCATGGGCTTCTTCTTGCTTACAACTAACAAGACGAAAACAACAACTAACTGGACCTGGGCAACAGACATTTCAACATTTTATTTTGTCTATACTCTAACTAAAGTATTCTGGCAAATCAGACTCTTTTTTTACAAGGTGCTGACAAGTTAAGTACGACAAAATATTAGTGTTGACAGTTTGCATCAGAATTACTTTACGTTTACATCACGTTTAAATTAAATAAATTTGAATGTCACGGCGAATAAACTGGCCGAATATTTGGTTATTCGGCTACGCTTCCGGCCGAAATATACTATTTGTTACTACACTAGTTTATATCAAAAATAGGACCAAAGTTATATTAAAATGCGATTTTTTTTTGTCAGACGACATTGGTTGGGCAGCGGCTAGTAATGATAGCGATACTGAAAAAGTTCCAGGTTCAATTCCCTGTAGGATGCATTTGGAAAACGAACTTTTCTAACTTAGTTTTCTAAGTTTGTCACCACACTTCAGGCAATAAATTATCCGCAATACATTATTTAAAATGGTTTTAAACTTCAAAGGTTACAATGCAAATAACATTGAACACAACGAGATCATTCCGTTCCAAGGAAAACATCTATGTAGAAACTCATACATTTGAAGACTGTCATTCTTCTAATGGGACCCAGGAAGATTATGAATTCAACCTTGCTCTTAATGGAGATCATGTTCATTTATACACGTAAGTATTTCTATTCATACGAAGTAAAAAATACAACATTCAAATAAGACATGAACCAAAATGATCTGAATAAAAAATACCCCCAAATCTTATATTTATGACTATTTACAGCATTAGACCGTAAATATTACGCATCGGGAAAAAATGGAAATGGTGACAATTTCCGAACGTCGTTGCCGCGTCTAATAATATATCGCATTATCTAAGGAAAAACTGTTATGTCTGTCTGTCTAAAAATTTCTGGTAAACTGAATGGTTGAGATGACCAAATGATAAGCTTTATCGGCCATTTCGCGGTTGGAATTACCCCAGAAGATGTAAAAACATAAATTTCTGCAATAGAAATCTTTAAATCAGAATATATTTTCTTCAAATTTTATAAATGTATGATGATGATTTTTGTGTATTTAGGTACACAATCCATAAAACCACGGATAAAAATTATGATATATTACTAGTCTCTCTTCTCTCGTTGTTGATATTCATTCAGAACATTTATAAAAATTGAAAATTATATATTTTTGAGATGTTATAACTGCGTTACTGTTGTTATCAGTGCAGATCGATTTCCTTAGATAATAGGGAATCAAATTTCTGGTAGAAAATTATGAAGGAATTTAAATTAAATATGAATAGGCTTATCTATTAAATCAAAAATTATCAACGAAAGAACCTTCAATAAATTAAAAGATTCAGGCGTTACTTTGCGGAAATCCATGTTAATTAAAATACAAGTAAATTAATTTACTATTCCACGAACACAGTGAATGTTAAATCAAGCACAATAGCTACTCTTATATTGATTTTTTTTCATGCAATTTTCTCATCCTCTCTCCGTATAATATTAATATAACACAAGCACCACTACAGCGGCAAATACCACCACCAAAAATATACCCGACACGTGTTTCGCCTATATCCGAGGCTTCCTTAGGGATTGTTGATTCTTCAGTCTTCATTAACTTGATTCTTGATTAACTTCACTGAAAAAATTCAACACTATAGTACTTATTTCCATTTTCAATTTTAGGTACAACGGCTTCTAGACTATGTGAGCCAGAAATAAGTTTAGTCCAGTTACAAAATATATGTACATAAATATCTACTCTTTCACCGGAAACAAGCCACTATAGCTGAACAAGCCCCAGCTATTACATGCATTATTCTAAAGAACACTAAATACACAAGCCACTACAGCAGAATAAGCTCCAGCAACTAGATATTGAACTGGTGTTCATACTGTTTTTACATTTATAAATGAAAATAAAGAGATCATGATATCTGTATGAAACTATATTTAGTTTCATTCTTAGTTTATTTGCTAAGTTTCATAGCAAAAAGAAACAAATATTTTTATTACCAATTAGAATAACAAACTAACAAGTAGATAAAATAATTTCTACAGAAAGTCGAACTCATACGATAGCATAAAACTATGATTACTAAAAAGTAAAAATGGTAGTCAATAATCATAACATTATTAACGTTGTAAATTAATGTGACGTTAGATATTAACTAATAATGTGGTTTAAAAAAATGGAAGTTTTACTACTATTTTTATGAAAAAATATCCAATACAAGCATATCCATTTTGCATGATTTAAACCTTCGCTGGGTTCGCGGAATAGTAAATTAATTTACTTACATTTGCATTAACATGGATTTCTGCAAAGTAACGCTTGAATCTAGGAACTTTGCTTCACGCATTCTAGATAGAAACAATTGAAAGAGTAAAAGAGAAAAAGTAGTTGAAAATCAAATACAAAGATCAAATAATAAGCACACAGAAAAATTCGTAAAGTCCGCTGGTTCGTTCCGTGGCTTAGTTGGCATAGCGTCTGGTATGGTTTGCAAGAAGACGTCGGTTCGAATTCGGCCGGATCGAAGGAATTTTTTCTAATTGTTCGATCTTTGTATTAATAATTATAACAAACTAGTGGAGTAATTTCACAAAAAAAAAATTGAATACAAATTTAACCTGAAAGAATTCAACGGGTTCAAAATTTGCCATTTATATTATTTTATTTTTAATAAAATATAAGTGCGTATTTGACCTTTATCTCATGCACACCTAAGATGCCTATTCACTCTCGCTTTGAAAAGGCCCAAATTATAACGTTCAGGGAATAAGTTTGCAAGTAGGGAACTTTTGGAATATCCACAACATATAGAAAGGTAATAGAATGAGAAAGGCGAAAATGCCACTGCACACTCTCCGTGATATATATCATGAAGATTACAGAAATATAAATAGCAAATTTTGAATATCAACAGGAATCTTATTATAAATGCGTGTAGGAGAAAGTTTCTTTTAATGTAAATGTATTACGTCAAGTATAGTCCAATTTGGCGGCTGCGTAGTAATGTTCTTTTCTAATTTGTTCAACAGCGTTGACAACAATATGACAATAACTGATGCGACTTTGAGCAGCACAAACGTAAAGGATATTCAGGATACCCATGAATATACTGTAAGTTTATTTTCTTTTTGTTCAGAAATTTTGGCATTATTTTCAAAAACAGAAGACGAGAAAGACTTTACTGATTGCCGTGATTTCAAAAATAGAAGAACTGAATGGGCGCGCTAGAGCTGAGAGTAATGTCAAATGTGTCTTTGGACATATGACGAAAAAATTAAAAAAAACTGACATTGAAATGAATCATATTTTTGAAACGATTGTATACCGTAAAATTATTTTACACGTTTTTTTCAACAAGTCTAAAAGTTATTTAAAAAAACACAAACCCGACTGCAAGAAAATGTTCCTCCCTGACTATTTTTATAGCCTATGACACTCCCAAATATAAATATGTCAAAATCAAAGCGTAAAAAAGAAATGGACATACATACACTTGAAAAACGTAACCTTCCCGCAGTCGGGTATAATTTCTTCAAAAAGTAACTGTACACGATCTGAGAAATTTTAAAGGGCGATTCTAGCCACACACAAAAACTTTGCTGTTTCATATATTCGGTGTAGTTGGTACAAACCATAGAAATCTAAATTTGCCAATTAATTTAGATTTCTGTGGAAACAAACATTTACCAAGGAAAGCTGTGTTTTTGTTTGTGTTGTATTTGGTTAAAGATCTTGAGTTAATGTCAGTTATTTGTGGTAATGAGAGAATCACCTTCAAAAACCTAGCAGATTTTTGTAGGTATAGGACGTAAATTGGCAATAGTTGGACTCGTATAGTAATAGATGTCACCTTATTTCATCTGTAGGTAAGATTATACTCGTCCAGCAATTCCTCATTTTCTATTCTTCGTAATTATGATTTTGAGATTTAGCATTCGACAATATAATAATAATACTTAGATCAAAATTATTATATCAATTATGGTTGTTAATACAGGTTAATACATACAATTTCATACATACAGGTTGATGAATAAACTACTGTCTATTTTAAAGCAGTTCATACATAATAAAATAAAAAATACTTGTTCGTTTTTTTTTTCAAATACTTGCCAAAAAAATAAAATACGACGTCAAAAAGTTTTTCGAGAAATTGTGAATAATATTGATATCCGACGATTAATAGACGCCATTGCGATAGCAACAGTGGGCGGAGTTAGCGTGCGAGTCTATTGACCTCGGTGGCCGAACGGTTAGCTCTGTGGGCGTTGGTGAGGAGATCCCGGATTCGATTCCCGGTAGGACAGAATTGCTGTGGTTGTTGCTGGCCCTTTATTAATTTGTAATTGTACCGTTTTTTCGAGACACTGCAGAGTCATTTTTCAAAGCGTCAAATGCACATGTTTCGTTCGTCACGATTTTGAGCTTTGTTGACATGCAAACGGCGCTTAACTTCATTAACATCATAAAAAATGACACGGAGTACGGTAGGATGATCTGGAAGTTCAAGGTACTGGTCCGCCGCCGCCTATCCATCGATCGTACTCACTCGTTGAAATTTGTCGCATATCGCATTTCATCCTCTACTTCTACGAGCTTTCGCAGCTGGTCACCTTTGCGTGCGTGAATTGATAACGTAAACTGGCCGTTGACGAGAAGGCGTTGGTTTACAGCTAAATTTGTGCTTAGTTGAGAAATCTTTGGATCCACTAAGCCCTGATTTCGTAGACGGGGGACACTCCATTTCATTCGATAAAACACATATCATTCGTAATTCTGGCGATGAGAATACATTGTTACGCCATGAAGCACGTACTTCACTAAGACACATTGGGGACAACAACCGACGAGTTCCCGGTTTGCAACTCTCAAATCTACTACCGATGTGCCGCTCCCGTCGCATCAGTGAACCTGGAAATCACGCGTTAGAAATTATTGGGAAATTGTAAACATTCTGAAACAGCAAAAAATGGGGATTTTTTCACTAATGTGCTAAATTAGTGAATCTTATGCACGCGAAAAAAATGTACAGTGATTTTTTTATCATCCTTTATAAGATAATATAATATGTTAAATAATAAAATTTATATTTTATTACAGATTATTAATAACGGATCTATTATATGGGATGGTATTAGAGCTGTGGTTTCTATAGAAAAATTAAATTTCTTCAATAATACATCAGTAAGTTTGGGGTTGGACCCATTTATCAGCTCGTAAATCGTATCATTTTATTTTTATATTTAATTTCTTACAAACTCATTTTGAAAGAATCGGTATTTACAGAATGCCGAGAATACTTAAATATAAGGACCGTTTACACTTTTCTATTAAGGCAAGCCATTATTGGCGTCGTGTAAATAGAGATGATCCATTATGGAGTGTCTCTAGACCAATGATAAAGACAATCCCCTAAATTAGAATGATTTCTAATTTTACGGGCCAATACATTCACCCACCACACGTGCATTGAATTGACTCATGTAATGTTTTATCTACACATATTATAAACCCTCTATGATATGTTCAACAACCGCAAATTACGACCAGCATAAAGATAAACTGTTTTGTTAGAATAAATTTCTTATCTGTGTAAATGTTATTATTGCTTCTCTAACATCGAATTCGATTTTATTATTACATTAAAATTTTGAACATCTCTGAAAAACAAAATAATTTGATTGGACCTCAATTCTAATATCAGTGGAGATGAAGTTTTATTCGAAATGAAATGTCAATAGCAAACAATTTTGACAATTTCACACGTTACTTGATATCGAACGATATGATAGTTGGCGCGGATTCTAGTTTGTCTATGAATTAAAAATAAAAACTACGGTTGTGTGTAATGCGTGAGAAAAGTTTTATTTTCCCGCCATTTCGCCAGACGTATCATGCGGTTCCTGAACACATCACAGAGAGCTTATAACATGTGTATAGATAAAGCAGTGTATATAACTGTACATAATTAGGCATTAAAACACTCGTGAGATGTTTTTATGAAACTCGCCTGTCGTCTCGTTTCATAAACCCACACTCGTGTTTTAATGCTTTTCATTATGTAACAGTCATATAAAATGTAATAGTCACTATTTGTGTGAACGTGCATCTTGAGCCGCTCCACTAGTTGACGTTTAGTAAAGAATATAACAAGAAACTTAATGTAACACGGGCTGTTGTGTACTCAGACTGGTTTAATGGCTTGGCTTTGCGGAATGGGTCGTCAATTAACTGCCCCCGTGGCCGAACGGTCCCAGATGAGGTCCCAGGTTCGATTCCCGGGCAGTGAGAAATATTTGCATAGCCTACATTTATTTCGGGGCTATGTTGAGTGTGTGGGTTATTATTAAAAAAAAATTGGCTTCATGTGAATGAGCCAATATACACTCTTGGAGCATATTATCCTTCTTAGAAACTCGAGCATGCTTTCTAACTAATATTTGCCCAGGACGTCTATTGTGCTATTTTCGATGTTAGTGACGTGATTAGTGTCGTCTAGCGCAGATGTTAGAGCATGTACTATTTATTAATGTTTCAGGTATCGATCACTCAGGGAACACAGTGCAGTGAAGATAGTAGCGGAAGTAAAATAAAATTCACCTGCATCGTTAATTTGATGCCACGTTCGGATGTCAAAATTATCGTAGCTACAGACATTTTGAAAATGGATATTCGTAAGTTATACTACTTAACTGCCTCCACGCCGGAACGGTTACCATGCTGGACTGCCATGCAGAGGTTCGATTCCCGGGCCGGGTGAAATGTTTGCATAGCCTACATTTATTTCTCTCATTAGTTTGGGTGTAATTTGTGGTAGTCTACGTGTGTGTCCATGGCACCCGCGATACGAGGTGCGTATCTGTGAGTGTGTGCGTATTATTTGTTATTTATAATCTTTTAGTACTTTTTTATGTAAATCTTATACGAGTTACTTCGTTAATATTACAACAGCATAAATTTTAAAGCTGGATTAAATGACATTGGGTGACTTCGAGAGGGTCTTTAAAGTGCTGGCAGTCCATGCTAATTCGTAGGGCAAGGTAGATGCCCACTTTTATATTCCGTCTATTCATTACGCGTTCTTTTTTGGATACGATTTTGTAAATTTTGCTTTTACTCTTACGTTCTGCTTACATTATGGTGTACATCATATAATACGAGGTTAATTTTCGAATTTCAGAAAAGAATTTGATTAACGACAAATTAGAATTCGATTCAAATCTAGATCTAATTTTGGATTCGAGTATACAAAACATCACCCAAAGGTAAACAGAGACTGAAACAAATATTTGCTTTCGTAAATATTATTAATGTCTAGAAAAGTTCTTTACTTGTCTTGTGCTGTTTTATAATAGCACATGACGAGATAAACAGATCATGCGCCTGGTGGTTAGTGACACCCCTGTCCAAAATAGTTTAAACTGAGGCATAAGTTGCCAAGTCCCATGTGCCTGTCATTTCACCAGCACCCTCACCCTTCAAAATCGGAACGCAGTAATGCGCGACATTACTGCTTGGAGGCAGAAATAGGTAAGGTGGCAGTACATCCCAGGACGCACTCTTTCGCAAGGAGCTCTTGTGCTACTAAACTTTAACTGCTCCAAGACTTTGTCGGTTACGATATCTGCACATATTAATGCAATCATTTGTAAAATCTGAATGACGAACAAATTGTTATAATACAATCCGACCTAACGATGTGTTCAATCGATATACCGCCTTGTTACCTTTTTATTATGAACAATAGGAAAATTAGTATACATAGCATTGACTTAAGTCAATGATACATAGTCAAAATTCGATCAAGGTCACAATTAGAGGAAAAAAATCTTGATTTTTAAAAACTATATGATGAGAAAAGTTGCTTAGAGAAGTTTATTGTAAAGTAGATTTGCCACAAATGTAGATATTCCATATTACAAAAACATAAACACATTCACGACGAATAAATATAACTGAAAAAAAGTGCAACAGGTGGCCTATTTCAGCGGCAAAGTTTCGGTGAAAGAGAAATAGACATAAAGGGCAATAAGTTTCGAGTGGTATTAGGCGTAATACATTGTCTGTGAAAAGATAAAGAGTCTAAAGCGCCATACAGGTACCTAACCCAAACAAATTACGAACAAATAAAGCAAAGCGCATCGCGACAAAGTGGCACTTTCTCCGATTATTGAAGTGTATTGCTAACAATACTTATTGTTTAATATCGATTTATTTTTCAATTAAGGTTGACTAATACTGTACTAAGTCGATGTTAAATGATGTTAATTTAATCTACTTTATATCTAATTCTTTTTTATTTAAATTCCCCCTTTTTGTGGCACTAAACTATCGCTCAAAGTGGCGTGTGACTTTTTAGCTTTCCATAGACAATAGTTTTGTTGGCGCTATTTATTATTTCGTATTCTTTTCAGTCATAAAACAACAATAATCTACAAGAAGAAACTCGGCGTGGGTCATAACCAAACCTTAATAGGAATTATTGCTGCTGTAGTTGCAATTGTCATACTTGTTATCTTGGGCTACGTTCTGTATAAGGTAATAAATGCTCCAGTATTAGTATATTATTGCAGAGGCCGGGAAGTAAGGGATTACTAGACGAATATGAGTTGCCTCGTTGCACTTGGTCTTGTATTATATGAGTCAGGCAATCCCCGTTCCCGCCGAGATATATATTTGTAGATAGATATTATGCTTTTTTTAAATAATGCAAGGAAATAATAAATGACTAAAGAATTAAGAAGTATGATAGAAAAAGTCGAACAAGTTCACTAAGACAAATTTTATTTATTTTTTAAATTTGCCGGAGTACACTACAGTTGCACTTTTGTATTTTCGTTCTTCTCAGTAGAACTCATTTTTGCAAAGAAATAATAAAAAAAATACCAAAAACATGTTTACGTCCTGTTTTAAATTCTATTTTGAAACTTAAACTTAATTAAAATCAAAATTTAATTTTAGAACAGGACATAAATATTTAAAAAAAAATCATTAAAACCTATTACTTACATACTGAATCTTTATTTTGAAATATTATTTATTTTTCATTCCCTTTCTAAACTTTTGCTCACTGCCGTCTGCACTTTTGTTTATTTTACCGCAATTTTTTAAAATATACAGTGCAGATATATTCATGCACCATAATTAATCTCAAAATAGGTAATATCATAATACAATATTTTATTTGATTCTCGCCATTATGGACATTGATGTTAGTAACTAGTTGGCCATATGAATGTTTTTCTGTAGTCTGTTTACATCAGATCTTTGTTAGTAGATATATTTAAAAATTTAGAGCAGCGGACAGTAATGGAATCTCATACGTATTATATTTATATACTCTCACGTGTAGAGTTGCACGCCCCATAAACGACAAACTTTGTGAGTTCTTTTTTAGAAAGTAATGCATACATTTCGAGCATGTTTGAGAAAACTCTCTTACCACAATCCTTCTTGTGCTGAACCGTTTTGTTTATCCTTTCAGCTAGGTTTCTTCAAAAGAAAACAAAAAGCGCGATTGGAGAGTTTAAAAGAAAATCGGCAACAGGGTATTGTAAGTGTTTTTTTTGTAATATGTGCCAGTGAAATGCAAGAGAATCACACCAATTCTGTTCTTGTCATAACAACCTGAAGTTTTTTTTCTTTAAAAAATGATTATTACCCTGATTTTGCTTAACAAATAAAGCTGAAACTAAATATGCTAACAACCCAATTTTGTGTTCGAATACGAGCGAAGGATTTTTTCTAAGTGTTAATAATTGTAACAAAACTAGTGGAGTAATTTCACAAAAAAAATATTGAATATTTAATTACAAGTTAATAGCTAGGGCTGGTAGCTGTCAAACCATCTAACTGGGTAACCAAATACTTTCATAGATTTCTTATCGAAATAAAAGGACTTTTCTTATCGAAGGGCTTTTTTCTAAATGTTCGATCTTTGTATTAATAATTATAACAACTCAATTTCGCTAAAAATGTCGATTACGTTAGTTGTGATGAGGAGGGCAGAATTGCTTGGTCTCAAACAAGGGAAATCTCTACTATGATTACCAGAGCAATAAAATTAACCTCGGGGCTCTTGACAGACCATAACCAATTTAAAAAAATCGTTTTGCAAATTGGTCCTACCATGAATCGTATCCGGGACAATGTCAGTGGCAGCATTGCTAACCACTGCGCCATATAAATCTTGAAATAATGAAGACAAATTGCAATCTTTATCGCTATCATTAATCCATCTACATCCCGCATTGCCTGGGCCTAGATATCCGCCAAGGAGGGGGTTTTAGGCTAATCTATACTTATTGCGTTATTGCGTTTATCGTAAAACCATAGTATAATGAGAGCAAGTAGAACTAATATACGTCCACGAGTATAGCTTATAACTGCATTTTCATACATACATAGAAGGGTTGTCCCAAAAATAGTTGGCCACAGAGTAAATAATCTCGTTTTTAACCAATTTAAAAAAGCAGGAGGTTATACGTTCGGCTGTATATACGTTTTATGCTTAGAATAATAACGCATAGAATGATAGTTTCATATCAAACGAACTGTCACAAGTGAGGCAAAAATCAAATTCATGTAGGCTAGTTTTAGTAGTAGGTTAATTTTCGATTTTAGTGAATATTTATATAAAAATACAAGTTGAAACGCGTTACTTCCTTGTGGAATGTGATGTTAGTATCTATTTTATGTTTGTCTGACGTATTATTACGCTCATTTACCGCACATTTCGTCATTTTTAGCTAAAATTCTGGAGCTGTTCGCGGTGCAAGTTGACCTTGAGCACTGAAGGCCCGCCCGCTCGTGTAGGCCCATTGGGTGCGCTTCAATTTGCCTCACTTAGCGTGTGCGGACTAGGTTTCTATGCGTTATTATTCTAAGGTTTTATGTATGTTTTCCGATTTCTTCTTAATTGTGGACCGATTTTGAAAATTATTTTTTCGGTTGAAAGGCTGCACTGTCATGGTGGTCTTATTATCAACAAGTCAGAATCTGATGAGAGGATCCATGGAAATCAAGAAAAATCATCAAATTTTATAGGCATGTCAGTGTACTACCGATTTGTCTGTCAGTTGTGGACCGATTTTAAAAATACTTTTTTTTGTTTGAAAAGGTATGTTCTCGAGGTGGTCCCTGATGCTTATGATGCTTTTCCGGGTTCGTTTCGGATATCAGAAATAAAAAAATATTTTCCGTAAATAAAACTCGACTTTTCACTTCACAAACACCGTCACAGTGACAACCAGAAAAAAAGTATAAAATGTACAAAGGAGTCCGTAACAATGCCATTGTTACAAAGAAGTCAGAATCTGCTGAGGGGATCCCATGGAAATCGCAAAAAACCAAAAGCAAATGAGGCCGGTTTTCGTTTCAATGAAAAAGTTACAATTATTCCTGAAATTATTTTGAATTGATGGCTAATTTTAATACAAATCTCCGTGGTGAAAATATTGACTACTTATGTGTAGTTCTTTTTTAAATATTTAAAAAAATGATCTGTCTCTCCTCTTTTGTTTGCAACAATAGACGTCTCGCGGGAAGCTTTTCGTGCTCATTGTCTATGATTATAAACGAGGGCTAACCTTCAAGGAATCTCACGACAATTTACAAGCTGCTTTTGGGGAGTCTGCTCCTGCGTTGGCTATAGTTGCTTATTGGTTTCGAGAACTTAAACGCGGTCGAGAGAACCAACGATGATCCCAGATCCGGCCGACAACCAACTGTAGTAACTCATGAAAACGTCGTCAGGGTGGCTAAAATACACATCGGGAGATTCAGGCTGAACTGAAGATTAGATCACAGTTTCCATCATCCTGCATGAAAACCTTAAAGTTAAGAAGGTTGCTTTGCGATGTATATTACTCCTTCACTCACCAAAGAGCAAAAATTCCGTCGTGCTGATTGGTGCAAATTTATGCTAGAAAAGTTCGAAGGAGGAACTTCGCAAAACGTACCCTGCATTCTTACAACCAACGACTCTATTCTATAGACAAGAACATTCACAGCAACTACATGTTTCAAACAAAACACTATCAATAGAATTTTGAAATTTTTGTGATGGTGTTTTGTTTAATGTTGCATTTTGTGAAAGAGTGTCACTACCGTAGGACGGTGGACAGAAGTGACTCTCTATACCAATTGGGAATGAACTAGGTGGTCAGATAATATTAAATATTTACCAATGATATTTATCCATAGTTGGAGGATGAACGTAAATCCTCTGGCAAAGTAGCTATTAATTGCAAACTACATTTTATTTTGCTAGTATCACAAAAAAGAAAAATAAAAGTAAAAAAATACAGTCGAACTGTTGAAATTATTGACGTTATGTTATGTATTTTATCTTTGCGGTAAGGCAAAGGTCTTTAGACCATTAACTACCTCCGGGGCCGAACGGCTACCATGCCGGACTGGCACGCAGTGGTTCCAGGATCGATTCCCGAGCCGGGGACATATTTGTATGACTTGCATTTGTTTCTCTTGTGAGTTTGGTTGTGATTTGTGATAGTTTATGTGTGTGTCTATGGCACCCGCGACGCAGGGTTTCCCTAGTGCTATGTTGGGTGTGTGCGTTATTATTATCATGCAGCCATAGTAACTATTTTACACATATTGTCCCTACTTTGTTATTGTGTAGTCAGAACACTCTGTCGCTTATTAATCTATGATATTGAAGTGTTGTGTCTTCACCGCACATCAGTGAAACAGCGTGTGTATGGAACGCCGCATCTAGTACGCTAGTACATAGATATGCTTACAGCTCATGAATCTTGGATCTACAGCTACGATCTTTTCACCAAGCAGCAATCCATGTGTTTGAAGAGAACAGGTTGCCCGCAAAAGTTGTTAGCGGTCGGAGCGTTAATATAAAACAGCTAGAACGTCGCAGAACAGTTGCTAGTGAATGCTATTGTCAAGTTTGTGTGCCTCAAGCCTTCGGGGCGTTGAATAGCGAACGCCCAAGAAGCGACGTCCATTGCATTCTTTTTCACCAAGTTAACACGCCCGCGCACACAGCTGCTAGAACCATCGAGCATTTGACAACTTAGCCAGGTTTCTCTTCATGCGATTTGTTCTTATTTTTCACAGTAAAAAAATGTGTGACCCTGGTGGCGTACCGGTTACTATTATGGGCACTAGATGAAAAGTCGCGGGTTCGATGCCCAGAAGAATCAACTTGTGAAATGAACTTTTGTCTATACGTTCTCCTGTGGATGTTCTGGGTAATGTCCCTGAATTAATTTCGTTTCTCATGTGCTCATGATGTAAGGATAGTTAGTGTTGGTGTCTGTCACATTATTATAATCACAGCCATCTCCCGGAGTAGGTAGAGGCTACTTCACTTGCTAGGTTAAAATAATTTTCACCTGAAATATCTTTTTCAGAAGCCGTCGACTAACGCAGATGGTGATGGAAAGCCAGTTTCTTCGGCAAACAGTAACGATGTGAGATCTTCTTAATTTATGTTTTTTAACTATGGATAAGTCCCCCAAGGGTTTGTAACAGGGGATTCAAATAGGCGGAGGGAATGGACACATTTAATGGATCCATTGAAATTGAAATTAAAAGGTGGCATTACTTCCCTGGACGAACTATTCCACAAAGAGCTTGACTGCTAGTAAATTTTACTTCTGCGTTATAATTGTATAATAATTTAATTTAGAACTTTTTTTCTACGTAGGTAATGTTGCATTTAATAAAGGCAAATAATATAATAAACATGTAGGAGAAAAGAAATAGAAATTTTGTAACTGTATCACTCCAAATTAAGGTAACAAATTTATTTATCGAAAAAAGGAAGCCGCTCCCTTGTCCAGGAAGATGCCAACTGTGACCTAATGGAATCACCACATTTATCGACAAGGAATTGCTGAAAGCCGTTCCGTTACACTGATCAGAGAAAAAAATTTGTCCATGCAAGAAGAATGATAAAAAACGTTGCTCATTTCGCTTCCGCTCTTTTGCGGCTCAAGCCATAATAAGTGTGATGACTCCCTAAGGCTGGTTTCACAGCTGTGCGTGCGGTCAGTACGGACTGTCCGCCTGCGGGCCGCCCACATGCGTAGAATCTATAGAGCTCTGAATCGAGTATTTAATTCAGTGCAGATATTCACGGAAGACAGTCGCCTAGAATGAACGCACGGGTGGCTTGCGCAGAGTTCACGCGGACCGTGTTCCGTACGGAACAATCCGTGTCACTGTAAAACGATGTTCTAAACGCCACACGTGCTACTCCTCTCCGGTGCTCCGCGCGTCCGCAGATAAATCCCACTGCTCTGAAACCACCGTTGGGCTTTATTCGAAATGTATACAATATATTATATATGTAATTTTTTTTGTATACAGTACATTCCATTCATCCATTTTTTCAGCCAGACGACCTAAGTATGGAAGTAATTGACGACTATCCATTTGAAACAGTGAACCTTAATGCAATCGACAACCCCGCTTACAACTACGACGAGATTCCTGCTAACGTTAATCAAACGCATACAGACAGTCAAACTAAAGTGCAAACTCGTAATATATGATTTTTAATCCTAAATAAATAACGAATAGTATTTTTTTAATTTATATAATTGTAATTATAAATAATAGATCGTATTTTTGTTCTAAATCAAACAAAAAAATATTAAATGTTTGTGGTTATAATAAATTAATTTGTTGAATTATTTCTTTATCCAAAATTCAAGTAAAGGCCGTGGATGATAAAAGGAACTTTAATATATATTTTATTGAATATCATGTTTTTATTACCACGATATTCATAGTTTTTGTTAAAATACTCCATTACACTTATACAAAGAGCAAATTCCTAAAATCCGGCAAGATTCGAATAAGCACCTGCTTGCCAGACCGTGGCTAATCGCTCTCCCTATTAAGCTACAGAATAAATCAGCGTACCTCATGACGTAGACAGATAATATATGTGATAATGCAACGTAAAAAAATGAAGATCGGCAACGAGCACATAGAGAAATTCGAGCTGATTTGTTTCGTAGCTCTGCAGGGAGAGCGGTTAGCCCGATCTAGCAAACAGGTGGTGGTTCGGATCCAGCCGGATCGACGGATTTTATGTTTGTTTGTTCGGTCTTTGTTTCAATATTAAGGAATTTTAATTTTAAGGCAGGACTGTGTTCGCATTCTTGGTCTTCCAATGGATGATAAACTTTGATTCATTTAAATAATATAATAAGGTTTATAATACGCTATTTAATGCCTTTTAAAGGAATCCTATTAACGTATACAATTAGGATAGGCTGTATTACGGAATCACAGTCCATAGCACAGTTGTAGTGCCACTCGGAGCTTTTAATTGCAAAAATCTTAGGGCAACTGCCACAGTGCTCGTCATTCTGAGACATACACCAGAACCCTTACCCTTCGAAACCGGAACGCAATTTTACTTAGTAAATTACTGCTCAATGGCTGAAATAAGTAAGGTGGCAATACTTCCCTGGACGACCGCTTTTACAAGGAGCTCTACTGCTCTAGTTAAACATACGATCAAATAGTATTCCCAAATGAGTTGCGGGATTTTTTGCCACTCTTTTACAGCTGGATCGAAGAAATTTTTCTTAGTGTACGATCTTTGTATTTATAAATTATAACAAACTAGCGGAGTAATTTCACAAAAGTAATTGAATATCACGGTAGTAGAACATCGTGATTTCAATAAACTTAATATTACATTAAATTTTTATTGAATTGATATTCAATTATTTTTTTGTGAAATTACTCCACTAGTTTGTTACAATTATTAATACAAAGATCGAACACTCACAAAAAAAAAGTTAATAAATACTAACAGTGAATAGCGACATCTCTCGCCAGGACTGGTAGCTGTAAAGGTACTAACTGGGTGATAAATCTGTCAAAGATTTCTCAAAGGTGGCGCTACGACTAAAAAGTCGTTGAAAGACCAAATACAAAGACACGACGCAAGCACATAGAAAAATTCGTGAGGTCCGTTGGTTCGTTCCGTGGCTTAGTTGGTATAGCGTCTGGCACGGTATGCAAGAAGACGTCGGTTCGAATCCGACCGGATCGAAGGAATTTTTCTGAGTGTTTTTTCTGAGTGTTCGATCTTAATATTACAGTTAAAACATTATTAAGGGACATGTGCGGTGAGAAAACATGATAGTGTTGCACAGGCAGTGAAAGTTCAACACATCTCGGAAGCAATAGCCCCACACTATGGAAACCTGCATCGCGGTTGCTACACACACATAGACAACCACAAATTACACCCAAAGTCACGAGAGAAATAAATGTAGGCCGTACAAATATTTCTCCCAGGCCCAGGAATCGAACCCGGGGCTTCACGTGGCAGTCCAGCATGGTAACCGTTCGGCTACCTAGTCTTAAAGACGATGGCCGAAAGCAGTGTCGCAGAGCTACTCCAGCCTGGTAAATGGGGCAAAAACCTAGCATTTATGTGGTTTGTGGGGCCAAAACAAAAACCCATAGCAAACAAAAATACATTACAAGTTTGAATCGGTATTTAAACAATTTTCCAGATTATGTTGGGACCTCGGAACGCCAAGGGACCTATTTTCTGAAAAGTGTTGTTCGGATATAAGTTGTTCATCCATTCGAAGACCATGATTGCGAGTCCTACCTAGGCATTAAAGTTTCTTTCATAATTTTCAGCTAGAGTTTGCTTCCGAGAATTTCCGGTTCCGGAAAAATCGGAAAATCCAGGTTTTGGCGAGGTCCAATAGGTCCCGGTATTGCGATTATAGATTCCCGGTTCTCCCGGTTATAGCAAGGAACTACTACCTACTAATGGACAATATCGCCCGCTAGCAACTTTGCATGGGCGAGCTGCTAGAAACTTATGAGTGAGTTTTACGATATTACGTAGTTTGAAAATTTAAAAATCAAGGTATGGGACCATTGGGACTGATTTAAAACAATAAAAGGTTATTCGTCATTAAATTCTGAAAAATATTATTATTAAGAATATTTACAAAAAAAAATATTATGAATGAGATTACTTAGACAAGAACCATTTTTTTTATAATACCATGCGACAGGACGAACAAGTCGTGCGCCTGGTGATAAGCGACACGTCTATTCTTAACAGTCGCAGTGTCACTCATAGTTTTAAATCACAAAGATCTGAAGAACACTGCCACTGCACCCGTTACCCTGAGCGTAAATTGACATGTGCCTGTAATTTCACAGTTCCAAACCGGAATACAGTAAATCTCATATTAGTGCTTGGCGGTAGAAATAGGAAAAGTGACATACTTCCCTGGACGAACTCTTTCACACGGAGCTCTACTGCTACTTAAAACTTGCCCACTCGCCTTATAAACTTTATAAACTTAAACTGAAGAAATTTGCCTAACACTTGTTACCACAGTTTGTCGCGAGAGAAACAATTGTGTTTGTTAATGGATTAAGATTTATCATCTTGTCCCTACACCAGACTGACAAACATTAAACGAAAAAAATACGAGTGACAGTAGCTATGACAATAAAATACATGAAGTACCTGGGGACCAATCTGGCAAATGCCAAATGGCGTTTTCTTGATTTTGTAACGATGTCGCTTCCTCGTTGTCTATAGAAAACTAAAATATCTATTGTCCAAAAAAATCTTTTCTCGTTATCAATGGACATCAGCTACATCGTAAGATTGTGATATCTGTAATAGTACACGTTCCTCATTTATCGATTGTATTTCAGACATAATCGATAAAGTGTTTATTTACACTTACATCAAGAGCTGTTCAGTTTGTTTTGATAAAAATAATTGCGTCTTGTAAGAGTCAGACGTTTACGTGAATTTTTAACGCCACCTAAGTCATGCTATATCCAAAGAGAATATGTTACGTGCATCGAGTATATAACCAGAAAAAGAGATGGAATAAGGGCCATCCATTCCTGGCTCTTCCCTTCCATTACTTTTAAATATCGACTCTCGTTTGCGCTGAAATCACAAATTACAAAGTTGAAATAGTACAGCGCCTACAACTGACCTGTGTGTACGTCTCCAAATAATATATTCCAAAATTATTCCGTATTTATTGTAATAAAGATAATATCTCTAATAATGGGGGGCTGTTCCATTCGGTGGTGTGGGAAAAACAGCAAGACATCTAATTACAAAACGAACGGAATCACATTTCATCGATAATTAAGTATTAAATATGTAATTTTTCAATTTTCGTCCATTATAGCAAAGCTCAAGTTAAACTGGTCAATTTGAAGTAAAACAATTAACGACACCCGTCAATTGTTTCAAATTTGGGCTGACCAATCGGAGCGCAGTTGTCACCGTATTGATTTGGCAGAATAGTTTTCAAGCAAAGTAAAGGGCATTTCGTCTCTATTTTTGGTTACATACTCGATGGTTACGTGTTATGTAGCGTTTTTTAATAATTATAATGTTTTCGGCATTATTGGTCATTCTGTTCCACCCTGTATAAATATGTGATATTCACTAATACTTAATAATATTACGTATGTAATAATTATTACGTATGTCTTTTATTTATTTTTTAATTAAAAATTAAGTGCGCATTTGACCTTCGTCTCACCTGATGGAAAGTGACGATGAGGTTGAAGATCGAGCATGCACACCTCAATAATACATATTCACTCTCCCCTTGAAAAGGTCAGGCAGTAAATTCCACTCCATAGTCGTTCGCTATAAAATGTAATAAAAAGTGCAACGCTTCGTGCGAATCTGCGAATATCCACAACAACAACAAATGTCAACAACAACAACAACGAAATGTCTTTTTGCAAAATTTAATTTTTACATTTTTTACATCTTTTGATATTTATTTATTTTTGTTTTGGCATACCAGCACTTATACAGAAAAAGATAAGAGGGACGTGCTCGTATCAATTTCCAGCCCCGGTTGCGATTAGGGAAAACATTTCTCTGTTATCCTTTCTGGCATGATGCCGAAGGAAACAACTGGGAAGAATTGCTACCCCGGTGGCGCAGATAATAATTTTTCCAACGACAATGCTAGAGGGGGCTATTGAGCATAATCCCTCCCGGTGCATCTAGACTCAAGTGAACGAGGCTCGCTCTTCGCGGAGTTCTGTCTGGCATGCTTTTGGTGTTATTCCTTTGGGATAGCAGTGAAAAATTGATTAGTTTTATTTATTTTCATCATAGGTTACCTACAATGCGCCTCTTGTGGTGGATTTCTAATATATGTATGTTCTTATTTTTTATAATGATTGTTCACATCTTATAAGTCATAAAAAGGTGATCGGATATTTTACTTTAAGAACAGTATCATATCTTATTTAACATAGGATAAAGATTGAACACCAAGGACAATTTCTTCAATCTGTCAGGATTCGAGACACGGTCTGTATTTGACCAAATTATGTTCACCGCTCTACCAAAAGAGTCTCAGATCGAGTCTGTAAACCTAACGAATTTCTCTATGTGTTTGTTAAAGATCTTTTGTACTGGGTTTTTTCAGCTTTTATCGCTGGAAGCGACGCCTGTGGGATTCTAACAAACCTTCTCACTGAGCTCGTATGTTTGCAGCTACCAGACACTGACGTGTGATGTCGCTGTATAAATATAATATTGATTTTATTAAATGTAATGTTGTTTTACTCCTACGGTATTAATTTACAAAATATGTTGAAAGTTTTGTGATACTTACTACTAGGGCCACTAGACGCAGGTTTAAGTCATGTCAGATCGAAGGAATTAGTATTAATTAATTATAACAAGTGTACGAACTACAGAGGGCGGCGTTGATGAGAGACCTGCAGATCCAGCGAACATCCTTAGGTGCTATAAATTGTATATTAAGCAATCCCCACACGAAACAGGCAAAAAAACATTTACTATTTGTTGAATCGGCTCTCCAACAGCGCCACCTAGACATGTAAACTATAGTTTAGGGTACGATGGAACTGGCATATACATTGTTTATAAGTTCCTAAATAAATAAAGATAAAAAAAAGTAGAAGTAGTAATTATAGCATGGAGTAACGTCACAAAAGATAAATTAATTTTGTGCTAGTAAAACATTCAATAATATGTAAATATTCAATAAAATCTTTAATTTATTTTTTTTACTTTTTTTACAATACTTAGTGACGGGATGAACAGGTCGTGCGCCTGGTGGTAGTGATGAAAGAGACTTAGTCTTTTAAGGTCTTTTAAAAAACTTCGATTAATTTTCAACTCTTCACGACTAGTCTAGTCTTTTAACCCTCAAGTCTTGAGTCATAAGACTAAAACTGAAGACTAATTCGAGTCGAAGTCTGTTAACCTTAGGAAGCTTAAAAGACTTACAGGACTAAAACTACCAAAAAGACTAAGGGGTCGTATTCCAGAACTCTTCTCAATGCTCGAGTCAGGATTTGAGCAGACTTGAGTATAATTTCAAGCACTGGAAATACGACCCTAATGGCAAGGACTTGAGTATGATTTTCAGTGCTCACTGCAATACTCAAGTCCTGACTTCAGTATTGAGTAGAGTTCTGGAATACGGCCCTAAAACAACTAAAACGACTGGCGCCTCATAGCCTCGGGAGTCGCGAGGCATGAGTCGTATGGCGTGATTTCATTCATCCCCACTAGGTGATTATTTTACGATTTTTATTATAAGTAAATAAATGTGTTTATTTACTACATACTACTTACGTCATTTTTATTTATAAACTTCGGGTTTAATAAGATATAAAATAGGTATAAGTCCTTTGCAAACAACTCGAGTCGTTTAAGTCGTTCAAGTTTTTAGTATAACGACTGAGTCTATAAAGACTCGAACTCCCAGTCTTAATTTAAAAATCGAGTCCTGTAAATTGGAGCCGAGTTGTTATAAAACGCTTTAAAAGACTGAGTCTCTTTCATCAATACCTGGTGGTAAGCGTCACGGCTGTCCATAACAGTTGCAATGCCCCTGATCACCCTGAGACATAAGTTGAAGTCTCATGTAATTTAATTAATATGCAATGTAAACCTGTAACTTCACCAGCACTAAGGGTGGCGGGACATTCAAACCTGGAACGCAGTAACGTGCGCATTACTGCTTGGCGGCAGAAATGGATAAGGTGGCAGTATTACCTTGGATGAACTCTTTCACAAGGAGCTTTATTACTACAAGAATATGCAAACAATGTAAATATTATAATTATGACCTATTTACTAACTAAGAGTTACTCTGATACAATATGTGGATGAAAAAAGTAAAGTCCAGATAAAAATTGAGTCCGTCTTTGTGTTTTTCAGCCTCCGTCTGTGTTCCCCGTTTGACATTGTGGGAACTAGTTCTTCTGTTATAATAACTGTCAATTAATAAAATTATCGAAATTTCTTTCCTTTTTTACCGTGATTTTTAATTCGACAATTCGTTTTTGCTACAATTGTGATGCTATTGTAGTAAACCCAATACACAGAATGTCACACGACTATGCGACACGGAGAAAAAGTACTTAGGTACTTTTTAACCGACTTCAAAAAAGGAGGAGGTTCTCAATTCGTCTGTATGTTCTTTTTTTGTATATATGTTACGCGATAACTCTGGTATTTGTGAACCGATTTTCATGATTCTTTTTTTGTTGGAAAGGGGGTACTTCCATAGTGGTCCCATTTCATTTTGAAGAAAAGCATCCACCTCGAAGGGTGGCTGTTCACGCATGAAGATTCATTTTTAAAAATGGCGCCTAACTTTAATTTAGGAGCAATTACTTTAATGGTTGATTTTGCTATTTCTCCAATTCAAGGCGTTTTTCTCTCAATATACTTTGAGTAGTGAGGACCGATTTTTATTATCTCCAGTGCCAAGTCCTGTATAGTCGCGAACTAGGGGATATTTCAATAAAACTTAGCATATAGACGTAATTCCACTTACTTTTGAGGTCGGTTTTTTTAGTACTCTGTACTGAGATTACTGTCAAACATGTTCGAAAATGTTTGCATTAGTATACTTTCAAAAAACGAACAATAAGTTTGTCATTTATGGACCGTGCAACTTCTTTCCGGCCAAGGCCTGCAAAGTAAGTATGAAAATGAAAATCCAATAATGTCCGTTGCTATAAACTTTTAAATCTGTCTATTAACAATTGACTAACAATGAACTATGTAAACAGGCAAAAGAAAAACTTTGCAGCCAACTACCCAGTGTTCGTAATTGCGAGAATTAAAAATACCTACATGTACTGCTTACTTTAAAAAAAGAAAAGAAAAAGGGGGTAAAATAAAGTGTTTTGGTCATTGACTTACAAATAAATGGACGGCGGGTCTAATACAAAAACCACGAAAAAATGTCCCATGTCAACCTATTTAAACGTAATGACATGTAAACGAATATGAAAAAGCTAAAACGTTGAATTTAAATTGTAATGTCATCGCAGTACTGTCTAATTTTGCTTGCTTCGCTGTCAGTCGAACAAACGAAAACTAAAGCGTGAATGACGCTCTGTGTACGATTTTAACGCCCTATAAGTTCGGACACTTTTTAGCGCGGATCCGACGTCCATACAATTGTAAGTCAATGGTTTTGGTATTCTTTATTTTATATTAATTAATTATTCTTTATTTCTTATATTATTTATCTTCATCCCTTTAGTCTGTTATTATTTCCTCACATTGTTTCAGAAAAGCACTATGAATACCTCGGTGGGAACGGGGATTGCTTGACTTGTATTAATAAAACGCTTCGCTGGCCTTGTAACTCACATTCGTCCAGCCATCCCTTACCTCTCCTCTGCAATAATTCCTCTGCAATAATGTACCATAAATATTGTAGATAGGATATTTTGATTCATGGGGATATTATTTAATATTTAAAGATTCCAGGTGAGGCCAGCATTTTTAAGTCTTTGAATGATGTACAATACAATGTAATATAAAAATTATTTATTGTACACTAAAAAAATGTACAATATAATTAAATTAAAAATAAGCAGTGGTACAATGGGCGGTCTTATCACTTTAAGCGATTTCTGCCAGAAAACCTTTGGATGGAAGTAATTATATAATTCACAGGAAAAAGACGTGTAATGTACTTGTACTTATGTACTTACTTTTAAAAAAAGAAATGTTTTCATGAAGCAAAATATTCTGTCTACAATATTTAAAGTACTTTCCCTCCGTGTTGCATAACCTGCATATTATTATATTTCTATTACTGTTATTTTTTTCTTTTTTATGTTGATACGAGTTAGTTCTCTTTATAAGTTTGACGTTCATTCAAGTTATCAATTGTATTGTCTATTTTCGAATTGCAAGTAGTATTTATTCACGTTTAACTGTTTGGTATGTTACTTTTAAGTCTGTCCTAGCAAAAATTCCGAAGATTGTATCTAATAATGTACTCAAACATTGGTAAATAAAAACGAAAGGTTTAGAATAAAAATAATCATTATTAGTACAGCTTAAATTTGCCTGTATATATTTATAAATTTATACACATTTATTTGAGAATGAAATGGATTATTACTTGGAAACCTTAGTCTTAAAGTAACCCATATTGTTAGCTTCTGTGACCAGCCCAAGCATCATTTGTGTGACCTCGTCACCTTGTTCAGGAATCCTTGAGGGAGGCCAGTGGAAGTTTTTTCCTCGAAGCTCATAGGTGTACACCAGAGGAGTGGCAAGGGTGTTGCGTACCCAGTCCATGCTCCCACCTGATACCATATCTGTTGATTTGTAATGGTTTGTTATGAGATTAAGGGTGTAATTACATTTAGTGCCTTTCGATAACATTGGATGGAAAAGCCTTCATAAAGAAATTGAATTGTGGTGTTGATTGTCAGTCTCATATCATTCTACATAAGTTTTGTTTATAGTGCCTCTCCCTATCAACCTCTTGGTTATGCGGGAAGGGCACTGTGATCTGTGCGAGCGAGCTCGCACAGGGACAATCTAAGTCAGGTCCTAGCCCGGATCAGTACGTTTACCACGTAATTCGCCCGGTTCTCTGGAAGGCTAGGTGAGCCACCACGGGTGCACGTACAGCACCCTCCCGATTTTCCAGATAGGTACCGGAGTTGCAGGCACGCTCACTTCCCGTCACGCTCCGCACGACTAACGGTTACCACCGCTGAGCCGCCGACTCTAAGCCGACTACCAAATCTCCTAATTGGTGGCGGAGCTGTAAGGCACGCTCACTTCCTAACGCTGAATGAACGGCGTCACTCCAATTCCCAAATTCCTACGCGGCCGGAGGGACCTGAAAATGTCTAGCTCATCCTCTATTAGCTCTCCGGGCTAGTGCCGGAGATGCCAAGTGGCAATGTCCTGCAACAATGCCCGGACATAGCCACCGACTTAAAGGGCAACTCACGTACCCCGCGCGTCTTCTCGCGTCAGGCCCTCATCTAGACCGCTACTAAGACAAGCTAGCTGCACACGAGACAAACGCCCCGGTCACACACCACCGGGTCAGAAGAACGTGTTCGTCCCTGCAGTTAACCACAACCTTCCATCCATGCGCAAGTTTGGGTCCGCCAGAGACACCCGTGAGGACTGGCGGAGGGCTTGGCCCGGACGCCCGCCGTACCCTTTTTTTTTTTTGACGGGGGGAAATCTTTATGGATACCCCTGAGCCCAGGGAGACTCAGGGGTTATGTGGGGACTCTCCCTCCAGCCTGGAGGGCCTACCCCAACAAAACCCCCCCCGACTTTTCCTCTCGCCGGTTGAGTCGGCGCCGTGGGATCAGTGAACATTCACCACGACGCCGCCCGGCCACCCTAGCTTACGCCAGGGCTCCCGCGCCAACGGAGGGGCGAGTCGGTTGTCCTCCGACCCGCCCCCCAGACGAGTGAGGCCGTGCAATGCAGGCTCCGGAGTCCCTGTCCAGAGCCCGCTGGTCTCACTAGGGGATCAGGCGAGCAGCGAACTGCCTTCGCCTTCTCCCCGTACGTCTGCGCCGAAGCGGGTGCGCGTCCATACCACGCCACAGGACGAACAACTCGTGCGCCTGGTAGTAAGCGACACGCCTATGCATGACAGGCTCCCCCGAGGCACTAGCATCTAGAGAATCAGATGAAGTCTGTGGCAACGGTCTGTGACAACCATGTACACTGGCTGATCTGGGGTCAGAACCTGAACTTAGAAGGATCCTGTGCACGCACATGTTATAGATGCCATGGATACACACATAGACAACCACAAATGATACCCAAACTCACAAGAGAAACAAATGAAGGCCATACAAATATTTCTCTCGGCTGGAGAATCGAACCTGGGACCTCTGCGTGGCAGTCCGACTTGGTAACTGTTCGGTCACGGAGGCAGTTATCCATCAGGAGGGAGATATCCATGACTGAATGCTTGGCGGCATAAATTAGTAAGGTGGCAGTACTTCCCTTGACGAATTCTTTCACAAAGAGTTCTACTGCTAATGTAATCATCTGGAGGAAGATGTGCAACTTACACAGAATTTCAGCAGCAGTTGCAGGTCCGTTGTATTTTTCTCTATTCACTTTGTAACCGTAGTCCAAAGATGTTTTCCCGATTGTAACCTGCATGAGAAAATTCTTTGAGTTCAACGGTAAAACAATTTGGTACTGAGGTTCTTACATTAGTACAGTCGATGCGGTAATATTCCTGACCCCCTAGCCGACCTTTTGGTTCTGAGAGTCTTCTTACGCATTGAATAGAAAAGTAAAGAAATTCAAGCTGTCTGGTTGAAATTTGTATTTATAATAATAATAATAATAATAATAATAATAACGCACACACTCAACATAGCCCCGCACTAGGGAAACCCTGTGTCGCGGGTGCCATGGACACACACATAGACAACCACAAATTACACCTAAACTCACGAGAGAAATAAATGTAGGCCATACACATAGTTCTCCCGGCCCGGGAATCGAACCCAGGACCTCTATGGCAGTCCGTAGTAACCTCTATAGTTCGGCCACGGAGGCAGTTAAATTTATTAAGTCAGTTAAGTTTAATTTATGTAATGTAATGTAAGTAAAGATTGAATTGGTTTAAAAAGTTCTTAGTTCTTCAAACGTCATTCACTAATGATGTATTAAATTTCGAAAAACTCACAGGCCCAGATTCGAACCCACGGCCTCTGTTTGAGAGGTGATAGGTCAAACCATTAGGTTAACACGGTTTACTGTGCCAAATTTTAAAACTGAATATCTGTTCTTCCCATTGTGATTTTTTCTACTATACCTAAACGCCCCGACCTTTCCTCCCAATATACCTGAAATTGTAAGTAAGATGATCAGGTGGTATATGATAATAATCCATTTTTCCTACCAAATCATCATAATTATCCATATGCTCTGTTGAATCCGAATATGGCAACAGCAACATTTGAACATCAGAGTGGAAACCGACGTATGCTCGCAGGTTTTCTAACGTCCTGATGTATTCAGAGAGAGATCGGGTTTCTATTTCTGAAAAGGGTTCTTTTCCTGCGTAGGTTTGGTAATCGCACGGGTCGCTTGAGGCACCACTTTCTGCAATCAAGGTTAAGATAAACGTACTATCAGAAGTAACGTTACATTAGAATATAAAGAGACACAGAGTAAAAAGCGCATAACTAATACATTTCGAGAAGACCCTTTATATGTTAATTATTATAGGTATTTTTTATGGCATGTATTCAAATGGTCATTTTAAATTTGCAAAATCAGCAGGCAAAATAATCTAAACGGTCATCGTTTTTAATGATTGACCCTTTTTCTCTGAGACATAAATTAAATCAATGTATGTGTTAATCTGTTCTGAGCTAATGTTTAACTTGTATATTTTTTTTAATAGTTTCATGTTGCCTTATAATATATGCCTTAAAACTAAGACAATTGAGCATAAAAAACCTGAAACCATGTTCAGAAACGCAAGCAAATTCGCTTCTGTCACTCGCCGGCTTATAGCTATGCTTAAACATCATGATAGTGTTACCTTGAATGTAGTTCATTTATAATTTATCTGTAGATCAACCAATATAGACGGAAGAGTTAATATACCTACATATCAAACATAAAATAGTTGTTTGTTATGCGAGGCTGCGACGTCGTTGTTTGACGCGAGTGTTTATATTGAAACCTGACGTTGTTTGACGCAAAACAACGTAGCTGCCGAGCGAAACACACTTTTTACCTCACTATAGCGAGGAAAATGGTAGATGAAAGAACAACAGTTAAACTATAACAAATCAGTTTTAATAAACATAATTAGTTATAGTTGTGAATGTAATGACAACAATAATAAGAATAAAAAAATTACCAACGGATTCATATTACTTATATAACCCTAGAAAGATAACCTTATTTTAATGTACACAAAAGATAACCATACGCTTCGGAGGCGCATGACATATATATGATTTTTATTTATTTATTTACCTGCCTATTTTATTTACTGACCTAATTATTTGAATGTCAGGTTAATGAACTAATAATAAAAAACATTTTTTAGGGAAATATTAATATATTTCAAAATTTAAACTTAATTCAGTAAACCTCTATGAAAAATGTAACAAAATTAACAGTCTTCTTTCTAAATAGGTTTTTTTTTAAAAATACTTCGTTTCTTACAAACTAATTAAATCACTTGTTACACATAACAACTATAACATAATCAGCCTTAGTAATTAGTTTTTATTTGGCAAAAATTTGGTTTAGAGGCATTCATAACAAACATCATTTTTGTGCTCTCCACAAATTGTTTTTTTGCATTTGGCGCACGTCATCTTCGACATTCTCTTCTTTTTACTTGTGCAAAAGGCGCAATACCGCCTTTTCTTAGCTGGAGGTTCTTCTTCATCCTCAGCGGAGTTCTGCACAGCTGGTTTGGGTAGAATATTTTCAATATTATCTCGAAGACGTTTCGGCAAAGTAGGAGCTTCAAGTCTAACTTTCATCCATGGTTCTGATAATTTGGTACTGAATGTTTTCATGTAATTTCTTCTATTTAGAGGCTTTTCATTTTTCGAAAGGACGTTGTGACAATATATGACGTATGAATTGACAAAAGCCATGTTCAGTATGCCATATAGCATAGTCATGGGCCATCTGTTTGTCTTCCTTGAGCAAGACATGTTGGAGCAAATTTGGTCAAAAGTGTCCACCCCGCCTTTAGTCTGATTATAAAACATGATCATTTCAGGTTTACCGGTTGTTGAGTTGATGACACCTTCTTCATCACACGACGATAGGAGGTACACCATCTTAGAGGGTTTCGGCTTGTACGAGACCAGGGTCAAATTTCTATCAAAGCAGAACATCGACGTGCCTACGGCTCGAGATCGGGTATTTTTCAACTCTTCGGGAATCTCGCGTTTATTGGATCGGATTGTACCAACAAGAGTCAGTTTGTAAGGTACCTGAAGAAGAGATTTTGCAAGAGGAACGGAGGTGAACCAGTTGTCACAAGTAATATTCCGGTTTGTACCATGCAGGGGCCGAGATAACTCTTTAAAATAATATTCTCCTTGTGGCAATCCATTGGTATTCGTAGCTCTCCCAATATACGGCATTGCATTCAGCATATATTTTGTTCCGCTGTCGCACAACATAGGGATTTTAATCCCATATTTATTGGGTTTATTGGGGATATACATGCGAAATCGGCACCGTCCTCGGAACGCCAACAATTGTTCGTCGATTGTGACATGCTCCCCTGGTGTATAATTCAATCTACATTGAGTTATAAACAATTCCCATACTTTTCTGATGAGAATGAAAGGATCTTCTTCTCGCAAAGATGCCCGAAGAGACTTGTCATCAAACCTGAGGCACCTAATCAGAAAATCAAAACGATCCCTGCTCATCACTGTCACATACCTTGTTCCCGAAAAACTACTATCGAACAGCTCTTCAGTAGACAAGTGATTGTCTTTCATAGCAGCACTCAAGGTCAGTATTCCAAACAAAGCTCGAACTTCTGCCTCAGTCGTATCTTTGAAAGTAGCTTTAGTCATGTTATCATGACGTTTTACAGACATCTCAACATTCGTCCAACGGACGATCTCATCTACTATTTCGTCCGTGATAAACAAATTAAAACATAGTAGTGGATCACTTATATTGCGACACATGCGCGTTGGACCTCTGTTGCTGCGAACTATATTTATGGCAGATATCCTCCCACGACTTTGTCCTTTAGTAGTAGACCAGCAATATTGGTTCTTACCCCTAATCACGCGGCGGGCAGGAATAATTATTCGGCGATCATGACGTGATGTTTCGGAAGGTTCAGGGTTTTCAGAAGTTACAGGCGGTGTCACATCGTCTTGATTTAGAGTATCAATAGAATCTTCCAACGGCTCGTCATCGATAAATTCGTCTTCCTGATCACTCTGTACGTCATCAACGCTCAAATGATCTTCAGTCTCACTGTCACTTTCCTGGCGCTCATTTTCTTCATCTTGAGCCACCAATGCAAAAATATCATCATCGGTTAATATTCTTCGGCTCGTCATAGTGAAAACGCATCGATTTTATACTAAAACAAATAAAAAAAACAATTTTCTAAACTTTTTATGTAAATGTAACTCATATCTTACTTTTCCCCAAAGTCACACAAAAGATAACTATGCGCTCCTGGAGCGCATCGCCTAGCCATAACTCCAAAAATATGGTACTTACCGCATCAAAACGACCATCCCACGACGCGGCGAACCGACTACTAAGCTAACAGAAAAGGTCAACTGGATACGAACTCTCGTTAGAAAGAGACAGCGAATGAAACTGCGCGCGGGCGCCTCTGAGGCGTAGGTTATCTTTCTAGGGATAATGTATGACAAATCGCATATTTGAATGTGGTGGAATGTATCATTGTTTTTTTTTCATCGAAAGAAAAAGTTAGGTGCGCCAAAGTCCATTGTTAAATTCGAATTTCAAAAATCTTTTCCACGAACATTTATAAGGAAAGTCTTTCCGAGCCAGTGAGGTGAAAAAAATATTGTTTATTTAAAAGAGCGCACGTTTACAATAGATCTCTTATATTTTTGAGGATCAAATAAGATTACGGCTTTTTTAATTTAGCGACATCTATTGGTAATTAGAAAATACTAAGAATATTATTAGAATAGAACTAACGTGTTTAGGTTCATCAAACTGGTTTTGACGAGTTTTAGCTTAAAAAATTTTGAATTTTATTGGAGTACCCTGTTTAGTATACTAAATATAGCGCTTTAATTTTAATTTGATAAGAAAAGATGACATCAGTTTAATCGAATCGCTTTCTTACCGACTAAAATAAGGAAATTAACAGTGCAAATCAGTATGTAATATGTATAAATCATGAAACAACTTGACAATGGTACTTTTTCAAAGTCAAAGATTATTTATTCCATAGGTAAAATAAAGTTACACTTGAAAACGTCACATTTAAGCTACTGCTCGTTTACTACGCTGACCTCCCTGAGAAGAACGAGCAAGAAACTCTAGGGATTGCTCTTTTCAAATAAACTTAAATGCTATGGAATACACTTTGAATCAAATTTGTGTGGATTCTGGAGCCGTGTCGTCTTTCCGTACATTTTTATCTAACACGTAGTCTTTAATTTTGTAATATGATTTTTCGATCAAAATATTTTTAATGTAGTTTTTAAACTGAGGAAATGATAAACTTAATATATGCTCCGGAATCTTATTGTAAAAACGTATACAGTTCCCCATAAAAGAGTTGTTTACCTTGGTTAAACGAAATGTGGTACCATGAGTTTGGACTTAGCTCTAAGTTTAATATTATGGATATCTTCTTTCTTATTGAAGTTATGTATATTTTTCCGGGCATATAATATATTTGAGTAAATGTACTGTGATGCCACAATCATGATACCAGTCTCCTTAAACTTGTCTCTGAGGGAAACCCTTTAAAAACTTTAAAACCTTTGAAAACTTTAATAAGTAATACCTTTCAATCCGATTGTAGAAACAATATTCTATCTTTTTTTATGATTGACAAGTGACGGGACAAATAGTCGTGCGCTGATGGTAAGAGAAACGCTTGTGTCTGTTACAGTTGCAGTGCCTCTCAGAGCTTTAAACAAGAAAGATTTGAGGGTCCCTTGTGCCTGTAATTTCACCAGCACCCTAACCCTTCAAAACCGAAACGCTCTGATCACGTCACTGTGCTCACGTTGCTGCTTGGCGGCAGAAATAAAAAAGGTGGCAGTACTTCACAGGACAAACTTTTTAATAAGGAGCTCTACATAAAAAATAATTTATAACCCACAGTTACAAAAACAGCTCGCTTATATTTAAGCATCAGCACTTAGAATAATAATGCATAGAAACCTAGTCCGCACACGCTAAGTGAGGCAAATTGAAGCGCTCCCAATGGGCCTACACGAGCGGGCGGGCCGTCAGTGCTCAAGGTCAACTTGCACCGCGAACAGCTCAAGAATTTTAGCTAAAAATGACGAAATGTGTGGTAAATGAGTGTAAAAATACGTCAGACAAACATAAAATAGATACAAACATCACATTCCACAAGGAAGTAACGCGTTTCAACTTGTATTTTTATATAAATATTTACTAAAACCAGCCTACGTGAATTTGATTTTTGCCTCACTTGTGACAGTTCGTTTGACATGAAACTATCATTCTATGCGTTATTATTCTAAGCATCAGCACTACATTATAAAAAACAGGAAAAGTATAGTTGTTTATGTGACTATTACATAATGAAAGGTATTAAAATACGAGTGTGGGTTTATATAAAAACATCACGCGGGTGTTTTAATGTCTAATTATGTACAGTTACATACACTGCTTTATCTGTATAATTATAAGCTCTCTATTATGTGTTCAGGCACCGCATGTTACGTCTGACGAAATGGCGGCAAATAAAAACATTTCTCACGCATGTCACACAACTGTAGTTTTTATATAATTCATAGATAAACTAGAATCAGCCCCAACTATCATATCGTTCCTTATCAAGTAACGTGTGAAATTTGTCAAAATTGTTCGATATTGACATTTCATTTTGAATAAAACTTCATCTCGGCTGATATTAGAATTGAGGTTGAATCAAATTTTTTTGTTTTTCAGAGATGTTCGAAATTTGAATGTAATAATAAAATCGAATTTGATGTTACACAGATACATTTTCACAGATAAGAAATTTGTTCTAACAAAACAGTTTATCTTTAAGCTGGTCGTAATTTGCGGTTTTTGAAAACATCACAGAGGGTTTATGTATGTGTGTAGATATAATATATATTTAATAGATTAAGGCGTTACATTGTGGAAATCCAAGTTGATAAAAATGGAATGACTTTATTGCACTATATAAAGTGGAGATTTTATTGACTTTTTGGGGTACACTATCGGGAGATTTTAAATTTTAATTTATGTATTTTTTTACTTTCGAATCAACCAGAATCGAAGGTTTTTTTTTCTTAGATCTTTATACTAATAATTATAACATTTTGTAATCTTTAAATAATAAAACAATTAATAATATTATAGATGCCTTTTTTACAATACTTTAGAAACTATTTTAATTTTTTAAATTCAAGGGACAAAATTTTTTTTTTGTGATATCGAGTGACGGGACGAACAACTGGTGCGCTTGGTGGTTAGCGACACGCCTGTCCATGACAGTTGATTTACAGAGATTTGTAGGCCGCAGCAATGCTCACAATACTGCTGGGCGCCAGAAATGGGTAACGGGACAGCATTTCCTTGGACGAACTGTTTCACAAGATACCTACTGCTACTAAACTATGAATCAGCATGGATAATTATCGGATGTATATTGGAAAATTATCAAAGGAAATGAATCTTGATAATTTCGAACCTTGGATACAAATAATACTGTTATTTAGCTCTTCTTTGCATAGACCTTACTATAGGCATGAAACGTAGAGAAAGAAAGAGACAAGAGGTCGACCAACGAGAGGTAGCTTTTAGGTAGAAAGGTTAGCAAACTGTAACAAAATTCAAAATGAATGTGTTTTCAAGTAAAAACAAATATACTTACTCATCCAATTGTAGTCCCAGTTGCGGTTGGGATCCGCACCCCGACAACCGTTTGCGGACTTGGAACGGGTTTTTCTCCACATACGATCCTATTGTTATAAAAACAATTGCTGTTGCGGTTATAATGAACGTAAAAGCAAGCGGCCGTTTCAAAACTAATATGTTGTCTTTATTAAGAGTGGACATAAGGGCGAATTCCAATTATGTCGTACAGTTTTATTTATCCTTGCACGACTATCGCGCCTGTTCACATCACGCCTATCTGTCGATTCTGTGTCGTGTACATTTATTTTATCGTTGAACGACTGTCGTGTCTAGGAGCTCTTACACATAAACACGATACCACGTCGGGTCCTGCTACGACGAGCAACGTAAAAATTCACGATACGATATCACAACGTGTCTGAGAGATTATGCATAAATAGAAGAGTTGAAAAATTTCACATACATGTATATAATTTCATACTTTATTTGTCTTATGACTTTCATGTGATAATAACACCTGGTGCATGACCACACATCAGGTGATGCATGATACATAGTGATCACCAGTGATCGGAATTGAGGGAATTAATTTACCTAAAGTATGAACGTTTTCTTATTGTGGACGTACCAATGTCGTTACTAATGCGTATAAAATTTCTTTTTTACTGTTTGATTTCTAAACATTCCAAATATAGGTTGTCGCATGTTTATTTTTTAAATGGCTAAAGTATTTAAATACGTAAGTACCTACAAAATACAACTACAATGTTATTTTTTGAGACAATAACAAATACTTAATACAAATGCTTAATAGGAAATAATAATTTGTCGCCTTTTTCTCAAATTTCCATAGATAATATGCATATTCAAATATAATGGCGTATTTACACTGAGCCGTCAGTTGCCTTCGGCAGACTACTTCGCCCTCGTTTCGGTCGACTTCGGCCGCAAAATACCGCCGTCGTCAGACGACTCACTATTTACAGCTTCGGTGGGCAAACGGAGGTCGCCTGACGACTTGGTGTAAATGTGCCATTCCAAGTGGTAAATTGTATATCTTTGAGTTTGTTAAAAGGCAATACAGTCGTAATAAAAACATTCGGACTATATTTTAGCTGGTAATTATGAAACAAAGAAAGTTCATTAAAAACATAGACCTCCATAAAGACATATGTTTTAGCATGTTCAGTTTACGAGGAACTAAAGATGAGTTACAGCCTCATTTATTTTATGCTTTGAATCTAAGTTCTCAAACATTGTCGACCTCGGTGGCCCAATGGTTTGTACTGTGGGCGCTGGATCAGAAGCTCCTGGCTTCGAGTCTGGGTTGGACCAATTTAGGAAATAAACTTTTCTTAATTACTTCTGGATTGGATGTTCTGATAGTGCCCCGGAGTTAATTCCGTTGCTCTGGTACTCACAGGGAATAGTAGTTTGAGACCAAGTAATATGTGTGGTTTTTCGGTAAATTTATATTTATATCTTCGATGAGAGATCTGTAACACAAGCTTCTGCTGTCTGTCGGTACCTGTCTGTCCCTAACATAATCTACTCGTATTATAATTTTTTTGTTATGCGAGGAAAAACAATACGAATAATATCCAGCTAAAGCATGGTCGCAATTATTTCGTTATAGCCTGTATACAATTCCATTCACAAAACTTACAAATTTGCGGCTATATTGGTAGCCATCAGGGTTGACAGAAGGGAAGATATGCCAGTCGAGCTGATCTCGCATGGCGATGATATGAGGATCAGAGCTGGTCAGCAGCTCGTTGATGAAGTAGGTCGTCGTAGCGGGAGCGATCCATTCGCGAGCGTGGATGCCTGAATATTCGAGTATACAGGGTAAGTTTTTATTATCGGTATTAACAACTTTGGCTTTTTGGGGATCGCTTTCATGAATCTAAAAGAAAATTAATTTTGTAGAAACTGTCGGACGCATTAAAGAAATCACCGATCAGATGTAAAAGTAAGCAGATAGAAAATAAAATGAAATAAAATAAAATTTATTTCACAAAACATGTTTACAGTTTCAAATTTACCACGGTCCTCACACTAGGCAAGCCTGAATCGTGAGGTCACAGACATACAATTTTCATACATTACATATTAGCCTCTAAAAGGAAAAGAAATCGATATAAAAATAAATGTGATAAATATATATTTAAAAATATGAACAAGATTTTCTGCAATTTTATAAATTAATAAAATCAATAAAATAAAATGAAATGAAATGCTGCTACAACATACAATTAATAAAATTTTCAACAAAATCGTAAGACAAATCAAGCAACCAGTTCTGCAGTACACGTTTAGCGTCGAATACTGAACTGAGTTTTATGTCACAACATCTAAGGACGTTGTTGTATAGGAATGCGGATAGAAACGGGTGAAATCTTTTAGCAAAAGAATTGTGTATGATACGGAGCTGGACATGAAATACACGTTTTTTGATCAAAGCACTGTAGTCATTTGATCGAAGCACTTGCATGTTTTGATTGCAATCTTAAGAGCGAAGAGCTTGCAAACGCTGAGAAAACCAGCCTCCTCGTATAGCCGCTCAAGCGATGCGCTCCTCCTACCGCAAAATGGCGGCTATTTCATTTCGCAAATTAGAAAAGCATTCAGTTTAAATACAAGTTTTTATAAATAAAAATTATTATTCTGCATTGCTAAATAAATACCCTCCGTACTACCAACAAAAAGATCTCAAATAAAATGCAATAATACACCGCAAATCCTGCTCTTAAAAAGCACTAATGAAATTTTTGGTGTACTTGGATACATATGACAATATTCCGTTTGAGTGGTTCTAACGTTTACCATGAAATTACTCCTTAAAGTATAGTTTATAAACATTTATATTCAGGGTAAACTTAAAAAACGCTACTTACGGTATGTTTTCAATAAATAAACACCGAAATCACCAGCCCAAACAATAACACACACGATGGTCGTGACGTATTTTTGAAGTTGTTTATTTTTTTTTTAAATGACAGACCCAGGCATTAATAACTTTATGGTTTGCTAGTGTAGTTACCGAAATAGCAAATAATATTAGTTCTTTTACCTGTTATAACTTCGATATTCGATAAATCGGTATAAAATCATCACCGGCACCTCTAGGTATGGTATGCGTCTACGGCTGCATGTATCGCGTGAGCGGGTATGACTGCGGTCGGGTAACGTCGGAGCTTTTTCAGCATAGTTTTAAGAATACATCGTTGGGCTCTCTCTACTTGTAACAAGTGCGTTTTCGCTGCACCACCCCAGCTAGAAATGCGAAACGTAAGAAGGGACTAACAAAGGGCGCAATAAGTCATTTTTAGCACCACCGGCGTAGCTACATCCCGGAGCATTCTTAAAATATTTGCCGTTTTTCTTACTCGACCCGACATGAAAGCTATGGGGCTGTCATATTTAAGTTTATCATCAATAAGAATACCAAGATACTTAACAGTATCGGTTCTGCTTAGACCTTCGCAGGAGCACGCCTACTCCCTTCTATAACATGTGTGTGCTATAATAGAAGGTAGTGAAAATGGAGCTGTTGATGAGGTCTTATGAAAGCAGATGTTCTGAGTCTTTTTGACATACAAAGATAGACCATGTCGGGCACCGTGGTTCCATGAAAAGTCAGTACCATGAAAAATGATTGATATCGTTCATGAATATAATGAACAACGTAGGTCCCAGTACGCTTCCTTGTGGGACGCCGAAACCAAAGTCACGAATGTCGCTCACATGTTGGCCAACCCTCAGACATTCCTTACGATCAGACAAATAACTCTCAAACCATTCAAGAGCTGTTCCTCTGATCCCGCAACCCTCCAGCTTCCTCAAAAGTATTGGGATAGAGGCGGTATCAAATGCCTTGGCTAAATCCAAGAACAGGCCGATGCAGCAACGTGAACCGTCCAAAAGAGACGCCACCACAGAAGTCAACAGGGACACTGCATCTTCAGTGGAACGACCATGCCGAAAACCATATTGCCTATCAGATAGAAGTTTGTTAGACTCTAGGTAAGTTAAAAGTCTTTTATTGACAATTTTCTCCAATAACTTCGAAAATACTCCAAGAAGAGATATTGGATGATAATTGTCAGGCACATTTTTGGGGCTGTGTTTATATATTGGACAAACTACAGCCGTTTTCCAGATTTGCGGGAAGATACCAGGTGATAGGCTCATGTTGTAAATTGTAGTTAGAGGCTGAACTATCGAGTTTTGGATAGTTTTGATAAAAATATTACTAAAGGCATCCATTCCTGAAACCTTGTCATTGTGTAATAGTTTTATGAAAGATTCAACTTCTATCTGTTGGTTGCATGAAAAAAGAATTACTATTCCCATAGGCATAGCAGCGGCAAGGTGTTTCTGATCTTGATTTAGTGAAGAGAGAATATTATCTGCCAGGTTTAGACCAACCGTAGTAAAATAATCATTACTTTAATTAAGAAAATGTTTCATGTCCAAACTACCCGGAATAGTTGTAATTCTACCATAAGGTACTCACAGATAAAGTGACGATACAGCTGTAGTAACGCACACGCACACACTCAACATAGCCCCGCATTAAGGAAACTCTGTGTCGCGGGTGCCATGGACTCACACATAGGCAACCACAAATGATGCCTAAACTCACGAGACAAATAAATGTAGGCCATACAAATGTTTCTCCCGGCCCAGGAATCGAACCTGGGATCTCTGCGTGGCAGTTTGGTATGGTAGCCGTTAGGCCACGGAGGCAGTTAGCATATGGTACGCCTATAGTAAACCGTGACACGCATGAAAGCAGCCACCATGCAATCCCATAACGATTCTTGGATTTTCAGCCAAGTGGAAACAAGGATTTAAGAACTAAGTTCCTATTCAAATATATCACACAAACCAACTCAACAGTTTTAAATGACTTACGTGTTTTAGAATATAAGTCAGGCCATCTATTGGCAGCGCTTGGCACTAAATGCGTAATACTGGTGTTACAGTTTTCCATGAATATGACAGCTCAATTTTATTGGTTTCAACACAAATATTTCACTATAATGTTTAAGTAAATAACGATCTCAGCGTCTATATGAACACAGCTATGTTAAGAAATTTTGTGTCTCATTTATCTGTGAAATCAATTTGTATACTATAAACTACTTTAATTGGGTCTATATTTGAGAATTTCAGATACATTAAATATTCATAAACCGAGTCTGAGAGTTGGAATCTATGATGTACGTCGTTTAGTGCTTTCCTTAGGTTAATATCACCTGATTCAATAAAGAAGACTGGTTTCCCCTTCTTGTGAAGTGAAGGAGAGTTGATTCTTAACCCGAGAATCTGTCTGCCTTCATAGCTCTGACCACCTATTATCAGTTCCGTCATATTGGGGTACTCTCGGCTCATGTTTCGCAGGTAGTCGTGAATCTATGACATGAAAATTTAAACTCGTAAGTGTAAGTATTTGTTCCTAGTCTAAATAAAATTTCTGCGGGTCCGAGGTAAATCAGACCTGGAAAAATCACATTTTCATTTTGAATTTGCATTGGTAACATAGGTACTTCTAACTTACGTCAGCAACATCATGATATGCATGCCACGAAAATCCGTCATTACGAAGAATTTCGCGTTTTTCCATCTCGATTATTCTGCAAGAATAATTTCAAGGTTTCTTATAAATATACACACAATACTATGAAGAAATTATAGATCTCCACTCACGTCATTCATAACTTCACCACTTTCATTAGTGTAAGTGAAAATAATACCATGTCAATGTAAAAGGATAAAGCGTAAAATGCTTTATAGATAGAGTAGGTTCCTAATAAGAGCGAATTATAATAACGCACACACTCAACATAACGCACACACTCAACAACAATTATAAATAAGTAACAAAGTAAAGAGCACCATATTTAGTACTCAGACGCCAAAAATGTGAAGAAATATGGACAGATTGGTGTAAGAATAAAATGCAAATCATGATATATAGGGTTGACCAAAAAGTCCGTGCGATACCAAACTATAAATGAAAAACATTTAAAAATAAACATAATTTTTTTGCCCAATTACCCATTTAAATGATACAGCTCTCAGTGTCGCTTGGTAGTTTTATCGTCAGTAATAAAAATCTGGAAGGGCTACGTCAGACAAATACGGTGAATGAAGTAACACGTTCCAATCTAACTGCGATGGGTTTTGATAGCTTCGTAAATAGAAGATTGGCATTATCATGATGAAATACGGCGCCCTAACGATTCTAGGCTTTTTTCATGAACTTAAAACTTTCTATTCTATTCCTATTCTCAGAATGCGCGCTAAAATATTCTTATTAAATTGAGCACAGACAATATGACATTTTAAAAGAAATAAAAAAAATTGTTTAGCCAGTGACAAAAACCGCATGCCTTTTTAGACTAATTCGTTATATGACTAATTTTCGCTCAACTTTTATCTTTCCATCGACAACATGTTTTTCTGATATTACTGACACGCTGAAAGGAACAATATTGCACAGCCCATGAAAGTAATTTAGTATTAGAATAAAACAAAAATGTACGAACTTTGAATAGTCCTCCACCAAGAGTTCCATGTTTAAGCCTCTCATAGTAACCAGTTCCTCGAAAATTGACACCAGATCCGGCTTCACCAGAATTCCTGCTGAAGTTTTGTTGCCAGAATATACAAGAGCATCCTGAAATTAGCATAGTTTATAGCTCTAAATTTACAATATAATAGACTTACAAAATGGAAGGAAAGCTACAATGTAATACAAATATTTTATTGCACACAAGAATATGGATATAACAAAAAATGACAAAAGACAAGTACCACAGGTGACCTTATTGCTAGTTAGCAATTTCTCCATGTTACTTCCGGGTTACAAGATAATTTAAAAAATAAACACATAATTGAGGATGCCACAAAAGCAGAGTTAGTTAAATTACCGTGAAAGAACTGTGAATAAATTTGAAGATCATCTGCATGATGTGGCATGAGGAACTGAGGAAGTGGTGATGGAATGAAGATTGCAAATAATAGGGGAGATAAGACGCCCCCTTTGGTACACCAGCAACAACATTACGCCACGAAGAAGGTGAATCGAAGGCGAATCACAGCGAAGGCGCTGCCGACGCCCATGCAGGTAGCTTCGAAACCAATGAACTACTCCTAATTATATGCCAAGAGAAACTAGCAGCGCAAATAATATATCGAAACAGATGATATTGAAAGCATTACTGAAGTCCAACAATGTATAGACTAAAGAAAGATATTACATATTTGTCCTAATACGTATGTACACTTAGAAAAATTATAAATGTAAAGGGCCGACTGTATTTAATATTAGTTTTTGTAAATAGAATTTAGCGCGAGGTCTACTTCGAGCTGCGGGGAGTAAAGAAGGAACTAAAAAGCCATGAGCGCCCTAAAGACGTATGATGATAATACCACCTAATTTTGCTGCACTTCATATTACAACTGACGTAACGAGTAAATGTTATGAAAAAATACTATTGCTTTACTTACCTTAATTTAAACTTGTCCCAGCCTTAGTACGGTTAGTATTCGCAAAATCTTTTCATTGTTAAAGCTATATATTATTATATATTAGTACAAAAACCAGTTGAAATATTCGGACCTGTTTGTTACAACTTGTTCATTATTGTTAATACCGTGTAAGTGATAAAGTTCTGTTTAAGTTCCACGAAATCGCTTGACAAAGTTGCGCCTCCTTCATTAAAAGATATATCTCTTAGATCTCAGCAATTACATGGAATTAGGAAGGTACTTACATCGAATTCCATAAATTCTTTAATCAAATCCTTCACCCCATCTAGACTGGTAACTTGAAACAACTTATAATCCTTATACGTCTTATATTCTTCTACAACAGCACATTGCGAAAAATGCACAACTGAAATTACAAGAAAAATAAACTTTAGGAGATTCATTTTGCTAAATCCCGTGCCGCGTTTAGTGGCTTACAGCTACTGCGCTTTAAAATGATCACCCGCACTGTTCTAGTTATATATTAGGTTTGCATAGATAATAGCACATGCTTCAGCTAAGGTAAATATGCAATATTTTCTTGTTATGTACATTTTTATGTAAACACCAAAGATAACCGTCCACTTCGTAATAAGTTTTATTACACGGTATTGTATTCGTAAAATGGGAACTTAGTCATTATGTATGTTGGAAATTAAACTATTTCAGATCTAAATTGCGTACCTTTGTTTTTTCAAACCAACCAACGTTTCGGGCCATTTACAGGTCCCATGGTCACAGCTGATTATGACGGTAAAGTCATCAACAAGTTATGTCTCGTATTAATGCACACCAACCTACATTAACCTTACAAAAGATAGGTAGATAGATAGATATACACTTTATTACTCACACACAGGAACAAAAACAGTACATAGACATCTTAAAATCAATGCGGGCTAAGGCGGCCATATCGATTAGCGACTCTTCCAGACAACCTTTGAGATAAATGAAAGGTAATCAGAGCGGGATACGCAGTGTGCCTATTGCAAAATTTGAATTGCATAGACAAACAAAAATTAACATATTTTATCAAATAATAAATGACGATATAGTAGTATACTCACATGAATATTAGTATATATAAATATACCTAAATAAACTATATAATAAATACAGTTTAGAAAATGAAAAAGACTTTATGTTACACACATGCCTACATTTATTTCTCTCGTGAGTTTGGGTGTAATTTGTGGTTGTCTATGTGTGTGTCTATGGCACCCGCGACACAGGGTTTCCCTATTGTGGGGCTATGTTGAGTGTGTGCGTTATTATTATTATTGCCTTACAAAAATTACTTATGCAAATACCTACCTTATTTTTAATTTACCAAAGAACATTCCTATATACGCTACATACGTGTCGCAAACAATTCATTTTATGGATTTAATTTTAATTATATTTAAAAGGAAATTAGAATGAAAAGGGTGCACGAAAAGAGCCTACACGATGTACCCTCCTTTCCAAGGAAGTACTGCCACCTTACCTATTTCTGTCGCCAAGCAGTAATGCGAGCTGCGTTTCGGTTTTGAAGGGTACCTAAGGGTGCTGGTGAAATTACAGGCGCATGGGACTTATCAACGATTTTTTACGAAGAAATTCTTGATTCCCGACACTGCATGGATTGACGGACATTAACGTAAAAACGTACGAAGTTTGATCCTGTTTTGAATAATAAATTTATCAATTACATTCAGTAGATACAATCCAGAATCTCATATTAGGATCCTGTCTTGTCAGTTTATCGTGAAATGTTGTTAATTGTTATCGGCAACGTATATAAAATAAAATACTACGGCATTGTGAAATTACAGGCACATAGGACTGGTCAACTTATGTGTCAGAGTGACAGGCGTAGTGCCCCTCTGATCTTTATGATATAAAGCTTTGAGTGGCACTGCAACGACTGTTGTGGATAGGCGTGTCGCTTACCACCAGGCGACACGCCTATACATAACAGTTGGCTTGTTCGTCCCGTCACTTGATATTATCAAAACAAATTCTATGCAATACCTAGAAGAGTCGGTCAATTCATGAAATAAACTCTATTAGAAACTTAGTCTAGATATTCTATACAATATCGGACGTACATTAGGCAACGTCCAAAGTTTGTTATGCACAAAGCGGTGCTGTAACAGGAAGTGCTTGTGTGTTAATAAGAATATTTTATGCACGTCCAAGTGTCACAACAGTTCGATTTGTAAGAATAAAAAGGTAATTAGAAAAACTAGTAATTAAATTATACAATATAGTTGCAAAACTAATTAATTGTCAGCGTTCTAAGGGCCATATTCCAGAACTCTACTCAATGCTCAAATCAGGACTTGAGTATGATTTCAAGCACAGTTTTTATTCCAGAACATTATTCAAGCGTAGAATCTGTAATCGGAGTTCACCTGAGTAATGTCAGAGGAAGTGACAGCTTGCGTCTTTATTTTAGAACAATGCTTGAGATTTTTTTCAGATTTGCTGTAAAATATATCAATAATGAATATCATACTCAATTGCTTCGGATGTTGAAAGACCTACAAGGAACACAGATTTAAGCAGCGACATAGATTCAAACAAGATTTAGATGTAGGGGATCATTAAAATTAACAATTATTTTATGGGGAACGTAGGTATAGGTATGTTTTTATTACCGGAGCATGTTAAGATCACCATTTCCTAAGTTTAAAACTTAAATTCAAAGTAGCTTATAAAATGGCGTTTCAAAGTATAATATTTTACCAATAGAATAAATGATTATTTGATTTTGACAACTAGAGTGGTATAATTTAAACTTGTAAGTTAAAATCTAGGTAGTTTCAATAATACAAGCTTTATTTTGTTGATAGGCATATATCAACAAAATAAAACTGCCACGGACTGTCACGCAGAGGCCCTAGGTTCGATTCCCGGGCCGTCGGAGATATTTGTATGGCCTGCATTTGTTTCTCTCGTGAGTTTGTGATTTGTGGTTGTCTATGTGTGTGTCCATGGCACCCGCGACACAGGGTTTCCCTAGTGCGGGGCTATGTTGAGTGTGTGCATTATTATTATTATTATCAAGATTTAATAGTGTTTATCATTTGTTTCTGTGCGTTTTAGCGACAGCGGTTCCGATAGCAATCGAGGTTTATCTCATGTTTTTTTTTCTTCCGTGGTCTATGCAGAAGGTAAAAGAGCGCCAAATTTTTGTATTTATCTACACAATTAGCAAAATGACTTTTGTTCGAGAATCTTTTTATGGCGATTTCATTAACGAAAAACAAAACATTTTAAAATTCACAGATTCTGTTTTTTTAATATATAATAGACACACGCCTGGCCACAATCTCTCCTGATGTTAAGCGACAATGTGACCGACGATGGGACGCGTTTGCTTAAAAAATGCCTATTCACTTTAGCCTTGAATAGCCCCGAATTGTACTTTTCGGGAAAAACAGATACCGGTAGAGCATTCCTTTGCCGTGCGCATCAAAAAGGAGAAAGCAAAGCGCTTAGTGCGAATAGATGGAATATCAATGATACAAGAATGGAGTGCTCCGGACCTTCTAGTCGACCGAAGGAGGAATGGTGAGGGTTGAACTAAATTGAAAAGTTCCTGCCCACACTCCCCGAAATGTATCCGATAGAAAATCGACAAGTAGGCTACTTTTCTGCAATGGTCGAGATTTTGAAGCTTTGACTCTACACGAGAATTGTTGTTAATAAGTATCTTTGCTTTTCGCTCCACTGAGTCCAAGACAGCTAACTGGTAATGGGCAGAGCCGTCCCAAAGGTGGCAGCAGTACTCCATACACGATTGAACTTGTGCTTTATATAGATTTAAAAGATGTTCAGGTGTGAAGTACCGCCTGACTTTGTAAAGTATGCCTAGTTTTCTAGCAGCAGTTTTTGCCAAGGACTCGATGTATCGCCCAAAGTTGAGGTTGGATGATAAGTCCAGACCAAGTAGCTCAAAGTGGTCCCTTATCGGCACGGATACATTTCGGAAAGTCGGAGTAAGGTGTAGGGGACTCTGTTTTGATGTGAAAAGACATGCCTGTGTTTTAGCCGCATTAAACCTGACCCTGTTCGCATCTCCCCAATCGGAGGCCGCTTTCAGGTTCAGATTAAACCGGGTGACCATCGCCTCTCGTTTACACCGGATCTCTTCGCTGTTGTCTCGGGCGTCTGGCACATAACTCTCTACCACTGTGCTGTCGCCTGCGTACCCAAAGATACCGGGCATCATCAGCAGGTCGTTGGTATGCAGCAAAAATAGAGTGACAGAACCCTGAGATAAACCCGCATTTATACCATGAGGACCAGTCAAGTAAGCATCTACAATTACACGGATTGACCTATCCTTCAAAAAATCGCCTATCCATGTGCAAAAGCCAACAGGAATTCCGTAAGCTGGAAGCTTGTTTAACAGGTTATCGTGCCAAATCCTATCAAAGGTCTTTGATATGTCGAGAGACACGGCAAGCGATTCACCGCGTTTCTCGACAGCCTCACTCCATAAATGTATGGCATACGCAAGAAGATGCTCAGTAGATCGACCACGGTGAAAACCATATTGTCGATTACTGAGAAGATCGTTATCTTCGAGGTATCCAGGGAGACGGCTGTTCAATACACGCTCCATAGTCTTACAGAGTATTTACTTATGTTCCACGTCGATTCTACCTGGATACTTTCTATATTACCCATTTTTTAATATTACTTGCAACAAACCCATCTGCTAAGGTAAACTATTTCACGTACTGCGGGCGTTTTATTTATGTATAGACATTGGTATTCGACTGATAGCCCACTTTATCGCTTTGGCCTCATTTTTGTCTGAGTAATTGTCCACTGAGTAGTTTCGAGTGAGAGCTAACATGTGTCACGATTACAAATCACTTGAATATAACATTGAATTCTGATCCGTTTTTTAAATTAATTTTATTTATTTATTTGAATCAGGGAACTTATGGCCCATATAATATATAACTTAAGGACTAACATGATATAATATAAAAACGAAATAACTGATCTACACGAATTGTACTTCTCGGCGACGTGTGGCGCAATCTGGTGTCAGGTAACCGGCCGCGGAAACGTCGATATACAACACCCTTCGGCTAAAAGTCCTCCTTTATGAAGGTCGACAGATCTGCCGTCCGTTAAGTAAACCGGCTAAGTGACAAAATATTTTTTTGAGATATCATAAAAATCATAACCCAGTCTTAGAATATTGAAATTTATTAAATTATTAAAATTTTTATTGATTTGATATTCAATTATTTTTATATGTACTTACTCCACTAGTTTGTTATAACAATTAATACAAAGATCGAACACTCAGAAAAATGCTTAGTTGGTATAGTGTCTGGCACGGTATGCTAGAAGACGTCGTCGATTCGGATCTGGCTGAATCGAAGGAGCTTTTTCTGAGTGTTCGATCTTTGTATTACAATTTTAATTTAATTATAACAAGTTAGTGGAGTAATTTCACATAAAAATAATTGAATATCAATTCAATAAAAATTTAATTACAATGAATAGCGACGTCCCTAGCCGGGGCTGGTAGCTGTAAAGGTATCTAACTGGGTGATGAAATATCATAGATTTCTGATAGATGGCGCTACGGCTAAAAAGTCGTTGAAAAACCAAATACAAAGATACGACGCAAGCACGTCGAAAAACTCGTGGGGTCCGCTGGTTTGTTCCGTGGCTTAGTAAGATAGCATACACGTGACACGGTATGCTAGAAGGCGTCGGTTCGAATCCGGCCGGATCGAAGGAATTTTTTCTGAGTGTTCGATCTTTGTATTAATAATTATTAAATTATTGTTTGAAAAAACAAATATACGCTATTTAAATCCGGAAAAAATAGTTTCATTTCCTATGTGTAACAATCGCGAAAACCTAAGAACTCGACAATATTTATTGAAATTGTTTAACTTTCAGCTACGCATCGTGAGGGTAAGTTCCGATAAGTCGAACAAGTTAAGTAATTTTAACTGTTTTTAAAAAAGAATTATGGGATCTATTATTTGGTATTTAAAACGGCTATTTTATTTTTACAATTAGTCACTTAGCCGAGTCTTAGTTAGTGGACGACGATGTTCGGTGGGTGGGTCTCACTCGAAACGAATTAAAATTCACGTTGTGGCGGGACTCTAACCGATCGAGCCCATTTAGCCTGATGTTACTCCACTATCTCCTCAGACTTCGTGGAGTAATGCAATCGCGACAGGTACAGCAGAGGCTGGACGCAACAGAAAGTTCGATCCTGTCGGTACTGTGCCACATAGGTTACGGTTGGTTGGCTTCTTTTTTCGCTTCACCACCTTTGTGAAGTTAAATGAATGATTGTTCACCGATTTATATTTGTTTTTGCTCAGCCTCTTGTCGAAAAGTTTGCAGGATGCTACAACAGCTTTAATCGGTCCACCTTTAATTCGTTATGAAAGTCGCTACAATAAGATAATAATGAATAGAATGAATGATGACTTTTTACAAATATTTTTACCTCTGACGCAAAAAGAGGGGAGTCATTAAGTTGGAAGCCTTTGTCTGTGTCTGTCTTTATATCTATCTATCATTGTAGATACCAAACGAAAGGACTGAAGTCGTCTTTTATTTTGAAAGCTGGTGGAATCGGGTTTTCTTTTACGATACCAAGTGACGGGTGGAACAAGTCGACATACCTTGTCCATAACCGTTGCATTTCCACTCAGAACTTTAACTGTCTATAGTACCTCAAATGACTTTGATTGATTCCGCAAAACAGTGAAAGTGTTGATGGTGTGAAAACCCAAAAATGTTCACGATAGAAAAAAACTCAAACTTACATCGAAATTTACAAGAAAAGTATTGAAACTTTACATACACCAGTTTTTTTTAATATCAACTGAATTATATAGAACACGTATACTTTACGATGTAGTAGTTTTAGTAGCCGTAGAGCTCCTTGTGAAAGAGTTCGTCCAGGGTAGTACTGCCACCTTACCTATTTCTGTCGCCAAGCAGTAATGTCACCATTATTCTGAGTTGCACTGCAACCGTTATGGACAGGCGTGTAAGCTACACGACCATCAGACGCACGACTTTAGATCCCGTCGCTTGATATTATAAAAAAATAAAATACTCGTTTGTAAAATAAATCCTGAAATAAAGCCATTGTTCCCGCCGCTCGACCCAAGCAAAATGAACCGTATTAGTACGGGAAAAAATTGAATTCGAGCTGAGGTAGAATCGAGTCTTAAATCACAGGGATCTGAGGGGCATTGTCACTACGCCCGCCACCTTGAGACATAACTTAAGAAACAAGTTCGACGTACCTGTAATTTTACCAACACCCTTACCCTTCAAAATCGGAATGCAGTAATATTCGGCGGCAGAAATAGGTAAGGTGGCAGTAAACTCCTGAACGAAGTCTTTTACAAGGAGGTATACTGATACTGAATTTGGGCTCATTGCGTACATGTGATGACTAGCGTTTGAAGGTGAATATTGTAAATAAGATTCAATAAAGGCAGAAGCATCGGGTTCGTACTCATTGGATTTTATTAATTGTGGTAATTTTATTGACTTTTTAGTGTTTGCTGTTTTGTGTCCGGAGCTTTTAAAGAAGGGTGGCGAAATCCCGTGTATTTTGTGACCCAGTGTTTTTGACGACGTGCATTAAAGAGGCCTATCAATACTTGTTATTCATTATCAAAGCATCAAAAAAGTTAATCGAGTACAGCCTGTAGAAACTGCGGTTATAAAGTTAATATAGGTTATGTTATAACACTGTCTTTGCCATGTATTTCGCTTCAGATGTTTGTTCGTTGTAAAAGAAAACAACAAGTTTTCAGTTTGTTCCCAAAAATAACATAGAACTTGCGGTATATTCCCACATTTAATACAATATTAACAAGTTCTGCCGCAATGAAAATGAATAAAAATTATTTTTTTATTAATTATATTAATCTGCCCAAATGGTCGATGTGTGCCACAAATGTTCACACTCTTCTCAAACTCAATGTGACATTGACGTTGGCAAGAGGCCTCTTGTCAAAATGTTCCTTTGCTAACTTTCTTGTCTCTCATTTAAATATGGTCTAAACATTTTTGTCACGTTGTGTTTTATTTTTTACTTTATGTAATTAGTGTTTATTAGATTATTTGATTAGGTGTTATAAAGCTTTATTGTTTTATGTGTGTACTATAAAATAACCAATACTTTAGGTAGGTAAGCATTCAATCATGCTTAAAATAAAACGTACATCCAAGAACTTTACATATGATCGAACTGATTCAAATTGCGTTTTATTTTTGCATTTATTCTACAATACATTGTTTACCAATTTCTTTATTCCCGACTTCTAAAAATATACAAAAATATATCGATAACTAGGCATAAACTAAACCGTAAAATTATAGTAGCAAAGTCCATGAACGGCTCTTAGTAAATTTTATAGTAATTGGGTCAGCTTTCGCCATTCTTCTTTAAATTTGAATTTTATTGTAATTAAGTTTTATTGCATGTCAGGATTTTTTTAACACACACACTCAACATAGCCCCGAACTAGGGAAACCCTGTGTCGCGGGTGCCATGGACACACACATAGACAACTACAAATTACACCCAACTCACGAGAGAAATAAATAGGCCTTACAAATATTTCTTTCGGCCTGGGAATCGAATCTGGGACCTTTGCGGGGCAGTCCGGATGGTAACCGTTCGGCCACCGATTTTGGTGCCATCTGTGAGAAATCTATGTAATTTTGGTGCCATCTGTGAGAAATTTTCTTCACTCATACACCGTTACAGCTACCAGTCGTTAACTAGAGATAACACTTTATTAATTTGTAGTTAAGTTTTATTCAATGTCAGGATGTGTCATTGCCTTGACATCCTATACCACTTTCTATATTATAATTTCTATACCATCATATTTTTCAAAACATATATAATCCAGCACGAACTAAAACGAGAAACGATGTACGGTTTATGTTCACAATATTGAACAAAACCATCAATTCCTCACCACCTACAGTTGATTCGTTTTTATTTAACATTAATATAGTTACTTAATACTTATAAATATTACAGTCTCTCACAAGAGCACGTTTAACATTGGTCAGCGATTTTACCGCACGCTCATTCTCTCTCTCACACACGCACACACACACACACGCACACACACGAGCGCGTACGCAAGCACACACTTACAAACATGCACATATACAAACTGAAATAAACATTTCATTATTATTACCGATTTCTTCGAACGATTTTCAACAGCCACACACCGGTCCTGCTCTTTAATATATATTTTTTTATAATATTAAGTGATGGGACCAACCAGTCGTGCGCCTGATGGTAAGCTACACGCCTGTCCATAACAGTTATAGTGCCATATATTATAATTATTAAAGAAAGACCGAACACTTAGAAAAAAATCCAATTCGATGCGTTTGGATTTGAACCAACGTCTTGTAGCAAACCGTGCCAGACGCTATCAACTAAGCAAATACACGCGTTTTAGATCAGAAAAAATAGTTTCATTTCCTGTATGTAACAATCGCGAAAACCTAAGAACTCGAAATGAAATCCAAATTAAGATGTTTTAGTCGAATTTCAATATCTTTTAGTGCGACGATTATTTGTTGTTCTATTTGGGAGAGTAATAAATCGAAGTTTTCTCGCGTAAACTCTAACGACTGTATCAATTGATGTGTCGTTATGAGTTACACGCAGAAGTTTGTCCGAAGTTTTGTAATTAAGAGACTGTTTCTAAAAGCTTTTATTCGGAGAAATGGGCTCTCTGTTATTAGAAAACGATCCATAAGGTATATCTATAACTATTGATAAGAAATAATGTTTCTCTTAAAATATTCGATAGATGTTAGATAGTGTTGACATCTATGAAACCTATTCGCCAGTCTTTGCGAAATTTGATAAGCCCGACAATATGGGCAATATATATAATAGTTTAAATGCTCAATAATTAATAACTTTACGAGAAAATTCAATCACTGCAAGCTGCATCCAAGACATATTCCAAAAAAAGGAAGATATTTAGAAAACCGACTTCAAAGCTTTGCTCATCAGCTTTTAAAGCCTTTTCTTCTTTGTCTGTTATTTTAGCTACTGCCGTGGCCGCCTCAACTAAGTCTCATCAAAAGGGGTCATATAATGTGTTCTGACATAACCGAAAATAATATAACTTTTCTCTGAGAGAAACCCGAGAACCTAAAGTACACAGAATGAATTGCAACTCAAATATGATTTGTATATCTGTCCTCCATTATAATGTATTGGTATAATTTACGAAGTCCAAAGTCCATAAAAATGTAAACAAAAGTTTCATATTATGTCCATGGTTTTGTTAGGGAATACTCCACAGTCATCCATGCAGAATCGGCTTGAGCTGGTTAGGAACTGCTTTATATCCATGAAGTTGTGACGATGCAACCTCTTTCATCGTCTTTCCACGTTTTTATCATCCTTTTCTCTGGTTCCTGGCCACTTACTTTTGAAATTCTGAATTGTTTTCTAATTTTTTTTCTTCGTCATCAAAATTCTCGGAGAGAAAGAAAGTATTCTTCAAGCATGTAAACCTAACTGCTTATAAAGCTACAATATACCTATGTATACTAATACAGGCCCTATTGGGATAAGTGTCTACTTATATTCGTCCATAAGCAAGCATTTCCGTACGTAATTTAAGTTAGGGAGTATTTTATAATATTGCACCTGTGTTTTATACCATTGTTGTTTGTTACAGGCTTTCCTTCTCCTTTATTTACCTTTTCTTTGTTTCTACAATAAAAATCTTGTAATACAAATTTACCGCGGATTACTCTCATAAGCAAGACCCGCGTGACAAAAGTACAGCCAAAAAAAAATGTTATGTATCTGGCTGTGGCTCGGATTGTTTTGACCTTAATACGACACCGCGTCGACGCGTGTGGTGGCTCCTTCAGTATATATTCAGTGTATTGTTTTGTAGGTACATAAACGATAAACAAACTTATCAGAATTGATATTCAAGTCAGTGCTAAGTAAATCCGTCTAAGCTGTAACGAGCAAACATTTCGGCACGACACGCACGTTCTAATCGAATTACTTCGGCTACCTACCTCAGCTAACTCTAAATATTTAGATTTTTTAAAAAGAAAAATAGATTCCGTGTATGGAGATTTTTTATTTTATTACGGTTGAAATTAGATTCTACTCCGTTTATTGTATTGTTTCTATAGATTCTAGTTATAAATTCGAATGGAAAAAAGCGGCACCTATTATTCTCTCTAGTGTCACCATTTATAAAAATATTCAAACATTAGTTCCAAACTCAAATATGAGATATATAATCTCAATAACAGAGTACTAAAAAAACCGATCTCATAATTTCGTGGAATTACATCTATTTGCCAAGTTTTATAGAAATCGGTTATCGAAAAGTATGCCATACCGGATTCATCCCCTAGTTTGCCACCCTAACAGGTGGAATATTTCCTTCAAATTTAAATGGGACTACTCCTAAGAATCATCAAAATCGGTTCACAAACCAAAACATACAAAAATATACAGTGAAATTGACAACCATCTTATTTTTTTAAAGTCCGTTAAAAATCCGTCCAAGAAAGTACTCTTCACTACACAAAACGGCGGGAATTGTTGTAAGTTCATAATATGTACACTATATAACTTTTAGATAAATTATGATGAATAATCTCGTTCGAGATGTTTCAACATACCTCACCTCCTAAAATGTAGAGCCTACATTTTAGGGAGGTGAAGTGCGTGGGACCGCCGCTTCGCGTCCCGCAACCCGTGCGCTGACAATTAATATGCATAAAATAAGAATAGCTGCGGAGCATTTTTGACACATATCCGTCGTCGAGAAGCGGGCGGATCGACGGCGTGTCGTTAACCGCTGGGCAATTTTAAAATTTAGGAATAAGTGTGAATTTAATAACTGTAGGGCTTCAGTTGAATATAAAAATTTTGCTGGTTCTCTATAGTACTTAATTAAAGAGAAATATATCCATATAAAAATTATGTGCCAAGTTAGATATTTTGTTTTCGACATTTTTTTTTGCCTGTTTTCAGGATTTTATATGATCGAGTAAAGTGTAACAAATTAGCACGTTCTTAAGACAATATCCTTAGGTGTGTCATATATTTTTTGTAAAACCGTTACTTAAAAATAAATACCTAAACCATTTGATCTAACAAAACAAATTATACGATATAACTAAGGATATTGTCTTAAGAACGTGCTTATTTATTACTGAATCATGTAAAATCCTGAGAATAGGCGAAAATAAAAGTAAAAAAGAGCTATTTAAGAACTTTTATAGCATAAATTTACGTTGTACTATCTGATACTTTTTAGATCTGCATTGTATATGTATCTGTAAAATAATTTTGGTAATCTACGGCTAAAAAGTCGTTGAAAAACCAAATACAAAGTTACGACGCAAGCACATAGAAAAATTCGTGAGGTCTGCTGGTTCGTTCCGTGGCGTAGTTGGTATAGCGTCTAGCACGGTATGCTAGAAGATGTCGGTTCGATTCCGGCAGGAGTTAATGCCTTTTTCACACAGACTTATCGCCATTTAGAGCGATCTATTGAAAAAAATTTATGCTTGTAGGAAACTAAAACCCAATGAATTATTATAAGTCATAGAACCAATTGTTTATGATAACTCTTTATTGCTTAAAAAAAACATGAAACACAAGTTATAAAGGACATATACAAAGGTGAGCTTATCTCTAGAGGAGATCTCTTCCAGCCAACCCTAGCTTAGGTGAAAAATGAAGTCTGCGGGACTAATTATTGTATTGTTTATTCCACATACGAGTTGCACTTACCGTGAAAGAGTTGTGGAAGAATTTCGAGTTGGATTGGGAATTTATTAGTGATCTAGTGTCACAGGTACGTTTTGGGCGGGAACTGGGGGATAAGGGAGAAAAACGGGAACACAGATAATGAGGAAGCTGGGGGTTATGTAGAATTTTGTAAAGGAGACAAAGAACGTGCATATCTAGGCGAAGTCGGATTAGTAGCCATTTCAAATTAGTCCGAAATTCAGAGACACGGTCATATTTATGTAAACCGAATACCAGACGGATTGCCAGATTTTGTAGGCGCTTCAGTTTGTTAAGCAGCTCCTCAGTAGCATCCAAATAACAACCATCGGCATAGTCGAGAAGAGGAAGTAGTAAAGACTGAGCAAGCATAAACTTGGTATTGAACGGCAAGAAGAATTGAAGCCACTTGAGAGAATGGTAGGAAAAATGCATGCGTCAACTAGGTTAGTTGTTTTATCTGCGGTATTTATCCGCGGTCTCCAAGACAGTGTATAATAATAACGCACACAGTCAACATAGCCCCGCATTAGAGAAACCCTATGTCGCGGGTGCCATGGACACACACATAGACAACCACAAATGACATTTACATTTACAAATTACATTACAATTACATTGTATGGTCGATTATCAGACCCAGGTTTTTTGTGTTATCAGCATATGCAAGACTCACTCCATTATACGAAACCTTGGCGAGATTATCAATGTGCAACCTACAGTAAAGTCTGTTGCTACCTACGATTATTGCCTATGATTTCGTTGGGTTTACAAGCAAACCAAACGCATCAGCCCAAGACTTCACCACAAGAAGATCTTTATTAATAGCTTCAATGGCAGATAGGGTATTAGCTATATCAAAGTGTCTATCAATTTGCACATCATCAGCGTGTAAGTGAAACGGAGGAGTTATTAGTTTTGTGAGTTCATTTATGAACAGCGAGAAGAGAAGAAGTGAGAGTACACTCCCCTGAAGTCAAAGGAGACCATTCAGAACAAGTATCATCATGCTTGATCCTTTGAAGGCGATTGCGGAGGTAGTCTGAAAACCAAGAGATTGCAGCAGGAGAGAAGTTAAGAGAGCAGAGAATGGCTAGAAGGATGTCATAGTCGACAGAGTTGAAAGCACTGTTGAAGTCCAGTAACACAATAATGGTAAACAATCGGTTTACCATGGCGTGGCGAATATCATCCATGATGTTAAGTAAGGCAGTTACTGTGTTGTGACCAGGACGAAAACCGGATTGATATGGACTTATAAGATCATAACGAGAGACAAATAAGAAAAGTTGTTTATGAACAGTGCCTTCAAGGATCTTGGACAGAAATGGTAGGATGGAGATAGGACGAAATTGGGAGAAAGCCGTGGGAGTAGCGGATTTAGGGATGAGCCTGACATGGGCTAATATCCAGTCGCTACGAAAGACGCCAGTTGCAGAACAATTCATAATATATGTGATAATTTATGTAACGACATCCAGGATAGGTATCAGCATGTCACGGCAAATACCATCTTCACCCACGGCCTTAGAAGTAATGGATAGGATTCTCTTCTTAACTTCCCCCTCAATGACTTCGCGAAAAGAAAAAGGCTCATAAGCAGGACGAGTAACAGTGCCCAGAGAGGTGAGCGTGGAAGCCTTAATAGAGTCAGCAACTGTAACTGTTGAGTTGGTAAAGTATTTGTTGAGTGAATTAAGATCAGGTAAGTCAACAGTACAGTCACGATCTCTACCCGCACCAAATGATCTCAAGAACATCCAGGTTTGACCCGTAGACAAGCCTTCCATTGATAAATGGATGTAACGCCGTTTGGCGTCACGACACAGTCTGTTGCAGAGATTGCGCAGCCGTTTATAGGAAAGTAAATTGTCGTCACTTGGAAACCTCTTAAGGCTGGACTTGGCCTTGTCCCTTACGTTTCATGATTTTCTTTATTGTTGGTGTAAGCCAAGGCGCAGGCAGATGCTTAATGCGCACTGGTCTGAGTGGGGCATGAGAGTCATACAGCTTTATTAACATATTATTAAAAATTATGATCTTCTCATTTACCGTGCTAGCTTCAACCAGTGCAGACCAGTCAATATTAGAAAAATCCTCTCAAACGATCCACACAAAAGCTACCAAAGCTGCGCTGAAAAATGACTTTAACTCTGGGTTTGGGACTTCGTACTCGGTAAGATAAATGTATGAGGTCATGATACGAGAATTGGGCAGTGACTCTAGTTTCGAAACTATCTGGACATCTAAAAGTGATGGTTGACAATTGGGGGAATGATGGGTGGCAGTGAGTGGGAGTAATACAAAGTCCACTGCAGATACAAGGGAGTTAAGACGTGAGGAACGGAAGTTATTCTTTAATAAACAAGTATTAAGATCACCCATCAATATTACATGGTCGTAAGAGAATGTTACTGATGTTATGAATGATGTTAGTAATATAGTCGTGAGAGGTTTGTATTTTACAAAAATCCCTGTGAGGAATACTGTATATTTCCTGCCTTTTATTTACACCGATGAGATGATGTATTGTGTTTTATGTGAACAAGTTCGTCCGAAGTACTGACATCTTACTTATTTCTGCCACGAGCAGTAATGCGAATATTACTGCATTCCGGTTTTAAAAGGTAAGGGTGCGGTGAAATTATTGGCACATGGGATTTTTCAACTTCTTTATTTATTAAACTTTATTGACTGCAATACAGAATGGTACAAAAGGCAGAGTTAATGCTAAAAGCATCCTCTACCAGTCAAACTTTGAGGAAATTGAAATTCACCAATGCGGCAAATTAAAAAAAATATTAAATTGATAATTTTACAATAACACAAATGTAATAAATGTATAATCAAATATATAACAAACAAACCTAACATATACATATTATCTGTGTACATTATACGTATATTTATATATGATACATACAATAAAAGAAGAAGACGATGATGATGTTGATGATTATCGCTGTGACAAACAGGTTAAAAAATGCTCATGGACATATTTTTTGAAAGACTGATGGAGTCTGGGAGAGATTTCCAGAGACGTGTTGAATGGAGCGTGAAGGAATAAGGAATACTTGTGTCTCAATGCGTCGGCGCAATGGCAGTGCCCATGAAATCTTTGCGTTTTAAAAATCTCTGAATGGCACTGCAACTGTTCGGAAAGTCGCTTACCATCTTAGGTCAAAGGATGTCTCAACTTATCCTTTTCACTAGTCTCCAAAGGTATAAAAATAGCAAATTAACTGCATTTATGCCGTTTGTTGTAAATGATTTTGGTTTTCCAAGTAACATAAAATGTTTAATTACTTGGTACTTATAATGCTTTCTGCTGTCAGAAATTGGCTACGTTGACGAACAAAATCATCACCCTCAATTTAATAATTTCTTATAATAATAATGGGAGCTTTAAACGAGGTGACGACGAGTGGTGAACAAAGAACGACCGACATTGGTATTCTGATCACGTCTGCCAATTCGCTGCCGCGAAGCTTCGAGTAATTCCGTAATAGTACCCTCGACTATACTGTCCTGGGATCTAAAAACAAGAGAGTTAAATGAACTAGGGCTTAGTTACATGTCGTACACGCGCTCAAAATTAATTTTTTATTTAGATTTTTTACATTTTAGGAAAATTCACGGTCTGTAGTTTCACATACGATGGGTACTACATACATACTATTTTGATCAATCACAAAATAATTGTCGTTTTTCATTTGTACAGTGCTGAAGAGAATGAAAGCTTTTACCTAACAAGTTGTTGAAACATATTTTAAGAACTATAACAATAAAAATAAATAATAACGCACACATTCAACATAGCCCCGCACTAGGGAAACCCTGTGTCGCGGGTGCCATGGACACACACATAGACAACCACAAATTACACCCAAACTCACGAGAGAAATAAATGTAAGCCATACAAACATTTCTCCCGGCCCGGGAATCGAACCTGTGACCTCTGCGTGGCAGTCCGGCATGGTAACCGTTCAGCCACGGAGGCAGTTAATATAAAATAACAGTTATAGGAACCTCATAGTTGTCTTAATTAAACAAATATCATTACTTTTATACACCATAATATCGTCCAATTACAGAGCAGTATTTCTTGACTCACTTGGTTGAGCATAAATTGTAAATGTTATGTATTACAAAAGTATAGACTAACAAATATATTATGTTTTCAATATTTGTATTATTATTTTATTCGAACTGGCTGCCTTGGTCCCTAGTGATTGTTTTTCGACGCGTGGTACTTAGCAGTTTATCACATTGCAAATTGTCACCAATCTTATTTGTTGTACTGGATTCGCCCCTGGTCGCTTTGGTTTTCTATCAATCACTTAGCATTACAAAAAAAGTATAATTTTTTTGTGGTGGAGTCCCTCCAACTGCTCGATACTCAAGATTTGTGTTTGGCTTTAAGTTTGTACTCCACTATCTCCTCAGATGTCATGGGGTAATGCAGTCGTGACAGGGACAGCAGTGTCTCAGTATAACCGGACGCAGCGAATGGTTCGATGTTGTGCCATGCAGGTCATGACTGGTAGGTTTTCAACGTATATTAAATCACCACACTACCAGAGAACAAGAAAGTAACGAGAAAGGACACTCTCCGCTCCTCCCTAGGTTTAGAAACCGCACATTGGTGGTCACATTGACTGAACGGCAACAAGGCTGTTGGTGAGCCGTTTTCGCGCCAAAAGGGCTTGATATTTGAACATAGCTTTCATTTATTCATTACGAAGCTTGTACGTTAAAATATAACATCATTGTACGTTACTGTTTATAATGGTCATGAATTATGCTGTGTACAGCTGTTTATCATCATCTAAACGGGATAAAATGAAACGACGTAAGTAAAAAATATCTGAGACTCATTCAGTTATTGTTTTTTTCATTTATTTAGTGCAGAATAATATAAAATACAGATTTATTGTATCAATATAATGACATGTCATAAGTGCATGAACTAGTAAACAAGGGTTCTCGAATTTTCAATTTGTATTGCCGATAAATATGTGGTGAATATAATTATTAACTAAATAATGATTAAGCTGGATATGCAATTTCAAATACCTTGAATACCTTATTTAAATGTGCTTTCAATCTTTTTTTAAATACACCTTCAGTATAATTTTAGTGATTTAATGAAAATATAATACTATATTGATATAAATACCTAATGAACACCTGTTTTTATAAGGATTCCATTAATTATTAATTAATTAACAGATTCGCGTTAGAATTTTCGCTATGTTGCCGCTCTGACCACGTAATAGTACGAGAAAGTAACGGGTAACTTCTACCACTTCACGTTTACGCGTGTACCGATAGCGCCTTGCTGTATGTAGTAGTAGTAGGTAAATAAGTTTCGACTGTTTGTATGGAGTATCCGGGGTGTGACACTACATACCCATGTCGGTGCTTCAGAGGCCGAGTCTTATTAGTGATCGATATGTTGGTAGGAAGTAAGGAAGTTTGTCTTTTTAGTCAAACTTCAAAAAAGAAGGTTCTCAATCGACTGTATTTTTTAAATTTTGTTTTATATTTATGTTACAAGATTATTCCGAAATTTGTGAATCGATTTCGGTGATTATTAGTAGTCTTATTTCGTTTGAACAATATATCTGCTACTAAGAGCTTTTATGCTTTATGCACTACGTCCGATTCGTATAACTTCCGAATCCGAGAAATGACGGTCCGAAATGACGGTCGCAGGGATGGGGTCTACTCTCGATCTCCGTCCGACATCCGACCGAAACAATTACTGCCCAATAAGCAATACTTGACCAAATGAAAAGACGCGTGATGTGAATGAAGGTGATACTTGATACTTATATTTTAATTTTGTCGAATATTACTTATTTGACAGTAACTGTTTCGGACGGATGTCGGACGGTGATCGAGAGTAGACCCCAGTTCCGAATCCGAGAAATGGCGGTCCGAAATAATAATAATAACGCACACACTCAACATAGCCCCACACTAGGGAAACCCTGTGTAGAGGGTGTCATGGACACACTAATTAGACAACCACAATAAATGTAGGCCATATAAATATTTCTCCCGGCCCGGGAATCGAACTTGTGACCTCTGCGTGGCAGTCCGGCATGGTAACCGTTCGGTTACGGAGGCAATTCGTCACAGGGATATTTTTATCTCTAAGTGTACAAGTACGTTCGTATTTTCCCGGATTCGAATAGGACTTAGTGCACAAGCGACAACTGAAGTCGGCCCGAATTTTATAGATTTGTGCAGTCTCGGATTCTAAAGAATGAATCCAGTTTATTGAACTTAACCCACTTTCCGTTAACCAATTTGAATAAACCTTGGCACATAGATGTAATTCCAATGAAAATAAAATGGCTACCTTGAGTTGATGTGATGAAAGAAATGGCGACAGATTGGAGGAACTTTTCAACAATGTAAAGCAGCTACTTTGGGCTTTTTTTTTCATTTGTATTTGCGTCACTTTCCTCCTTTCCTCCGACATGGTGGTCGAAGCGCTTAATCAACGAATACGGTACGTTTATACTTTATTTAATCCATTTCCACCTTAATCGAGTGTGATCGGGTTCCGTCAGACATATTGAGTGTTTGCCGAGTTCCACCTCACCAGTTTTTACATCAATTCTGTGCCTTATTACTAGGTTACAACGTCTAAGAGATGGTTTACAATTTTACGCTTAAATTATAATTACAATTAAACATATAAATACAACTATTTAGTTTCAAACGATGCTTTACATAAAGGCACACCCCGGGCACTCCATACAACGGTCGAAAATTATTTACCTACTACTACATACAGCAAGGCGCTATCTGCACACGCGCAAATGTGTGCGCGAAGTAGCAGGGTTACCCATCACATGCTTGTACTATTACGTTACGTGATCAGAGCGGCAACATAGCGAAAATTCTAACGCGAATTTGTTATCTGTAATTCTATTATAGAATGCTAATAATTACACATGTTTAATACGTATTTATATCGATATAATATTAGGTTTTCCCTTAATTCACTAACTAGAATAATATTGAAGACTTATTTAAAAAATATATTAAAAGCGCTTTGGACAGGTTACCTATAAAAAAGGTAACCAAAATATTTGAAATTGCGTGTCCAACTTTATCATTACTTAGTTAATAATTAGGTATATTCACTACGTAATATTTATCGGCAATGAAAATTGAAAATTTGAGAACCCTTGTCTAACTCACGAAGTTCTGGCGTCTTATTATATTGGTACAATAAATCTGTATCATACATTACTCTGCACTAAAGAAAACAATAACTAAATGAGTCTCAGACATAAGTTTATTTACTTACTACGTTTCATCTTTCAAAAACCGAAAGTAACTCCTCTCTTTATCCCGTTTAGATGATTATAAACTGCCATACACAGCACAATTCACGACCATTATAGTAACGTAAAATGATGTTATATATTAACCTACGAATTTCGTAATGAATAAATGAAAACTATCGTTAAATATTAAAGCCGTCTTAGCGCGGAAACGGCTCGCCGACAGCCTTGTTCTCGTTCAGTCAATGTGACCGTCAATGTGCGGAGCGTGGTGCGGTATCTAAAGCTAGGGAGAGGCGGAGAGTGTCCGTTCTTGTTACTTATTTGTTCTCTGATACAGGTTACAGCTTATCCTTAATCTATTTGCTACAATTTATTACCTAATTCTAATACATTTCTATACTGGTTAAAAATATGCACATATATTTTTGCAGCATAATTTAAATTTGTTTTTTTTTGCTACTTTGTGTTTGACCTCATATGATTAGTTTTGACGAGAATTCCCTCTGGGTTTCAATTGTCATTGAAGAGGCCGCGGCAGGAAGCACAGGGAAACAGGCGAAGGTTTTAGGACGGTTTTTTAATAAAATTTTTATTATTTACGTTAATTTTAAACGTAAACTTTACAGCCTTTGTAAAATCTAAAGTATGGCTCGCACCACTGTTCAAAAGGCAATAAATTGGCTATAATAACCTCCTTTTATAGCTGGCCATGATCATTAATTTTTGTACAAAAATTCGTGGGTGTCTCTGAAAGATAACTTTGATAATTTATTTATTATTATTATTTTATAGCTTTTTAAATGGTTTTAACAAAACTTACAAACCAAAATCAAATAAGTGCATTATGATATCGACGGTTGAAAGGCAAAATGGGATAAGCGACACTTTTGGGTCATATTGTGTTATATATACCGTTGGAATCAAAAACATTAGCTGATTCCAACGATATATATATAACTCAATATTACCAAAAATGTCGCTTATGCCATTTTGCCTTTCAAGCGTCGATATGTACTGTGGAAGCGTAGCCGTGGTTTTAGCGTAGAGGTACTATTTAATAATAAACAAGGAATAAACACGTAATTAAAGATTTACTGCGAGCGTTCGGTTTAAAGATTTGTCCAGAACTCTCCCGATGTTCAGTTGACAACAACCTTCTCATTTTTATACAATTCTAAATGTAATATAAACCAGCCAGCCGCTATACAATCTAACCAGCCTGTGCTACAGTAGGTACCTATGTTAAAGATATACGAGGTTATTTTTAAAATATTAACTACCTCACGAGACTATATATTAAACATCATAAACAACAACTTTTGTTACATGACTTTTAATAATTCATTAAAATTTATTTCATACTAAAATAAATACATTTAAATAGATCGCTCTAAACGGTAATAACTCTGTGCAGGACGGAGGTGGAGTCGTCGCGGTCACGTTTGAACTTATTCTATTAAATACATTTCTAAAATGTGTCAGATAGTACAATAATAACTCAAAAGTTTATTTTTGGTAAATTTATTATGTTTTCTAAAAAATCATGGAAGAAAATTTGTTGTTTATGATGTTAGTAATATTATTACTGCGAGCTTGATAGTATTTTACAAATAACCCTGCATATTCGCACAAGAAACGAAATACTGTCGTAACTTAAAATTTCTGAATTGAGAAAACACAATTTGGAAGTTAAAAGAAATGCTGAATGGAACCTATTGTGAACAATGTGAATATTTTTATTTATGAACAATTCTTAATTTTCCATGTATAAGGAGAATATACATATAATATATTGGTTCCATTAGGTATTTTTTAAAATGTTCAAATCGTGACCTCTCAATTGCACAATTTTGAGTTAAGACGTTATATGGTTTCGTGTGCGATATGGAATAATTTATTGAAATGTTATTTATTTAAAAAAATATATTAATTTCAATAAGGTTGTCACAAAACAAAAATCTGTAATAATTAAAAATTCATACGGTGTGTAGAAAGAATAGCAGTATCTCGCGCTTTAGGTCGCTCTCGCGCAAGTCGCACCCTGTCGTCGTAACCCTATTGCTGACTCGATCCGTTACTCAGTCAGTAGAGTCGTTCCCATAAATGGTCACTATAGTACGTAAGTATTAGTAACTCGATACAAAATGTCCTTGAAGGCCATAAGATATTACGAAGTTTCCTTTAAAAATGAATGAATCAAAGTTCAACTAGCCTCGAAAGATCGATCTTTTAAATTTACGACGTGACTCTGTAGTGCGAAACCGTTTTTCAACAGCTTTATTCGTCGCCAGGGATCAGGCAAAATAGCGGTGCGACAAAATTTTATAGCTACGGTTTTAATATAAAAGTTGGTAAGTCATGCAGAGGTTCAGATTAATGCTATACATCAGTCACGAGTCTTGGGAATAGAGACTTTGTATTGTGAAAGTTGTTTTGTGTGGAAGTTTGGCTTTTGGGGTTAGATTGTGGGTAGATTTTCGAAGTATATTTATTTGGAGTTTTTATTGTAAAAAAAAAGGAAAATTATAACTGAAAGTACTGTTTTCTTTTTTATAAATTGCTGAAGTAAATGTTCATTGTTGTCGACGACAAGGGTTAGGGTAAAAATCAGACTGTCAACAATATGTTGCCAAAGGACTCTCAATTACTTTGATCATAATTGCCCGCAGGCAACCCTGTCGGGTTGTCACTCGCAATAAAAAAATAGATGTCTCAGATTACAAAACAAAGAGCAATACTTGTTTTAATGATTATTATATTTTTAGTAACAATATTCATATAATTAGTTTTTCACTACATTCTATTTCACATAGCACGGGTAAGGTGACATTTGAGATTTGAAGTTTCTAGAGACATAGTGATAAAAATCGAATAAAAAATATCGATTTAAATACCTTATCGAGATATTTTATAACGAAGAGAGAATCGATTAGAGACTATATTTAAGAACAAATAATAAACAAAATAGAGCATCTTTGAGAGATAAGTTTAAGGAAATTCATATTCTTATACTAGCGTTACAGTACATCTATGAAAATGTTATTTATGTCAAGAGGAATAGTAATCTATTTATGAAAAATAGTGACAGACATAACATTAATACGAGGAATTAAAATAAACTAGCTGTTCTTGATAGTCGTCTTCACAAAGTGACAAATTCATTTAAGGTTCATGTATACGCTTCTATAACAAGATTCCGGTTGATATACAAAATTTACCATTCACGGAGTTTAAAACTATAGTGAAACAAAAACTGTGTACTAAATGTTATTATACATTTTCTGCGTACTTGGATGGCAATTTTGATTTTGAAAATAAAAAAGGATTCAATGATTATGTTATTAAGTTACTAAAAAACCACATACAAGGTGTATGCACAGGTATTGAAGCGAGATACACAATAGCCAACTCGATTTATCGATTCTATGGTGTAAATCTCTATGAAGAAATATTCTGTTTTACGCATCAAGCATTTGGAGTAATTTATTTTTATTTATTTATTTATTAAAGGACATCCAACAGCATACATTTAGAACTTAAAAAATAATGTTACACGAGCAGTGCATAATGCCAATTAGAGGATATCACAAAAGCTTAGAAATATTATGACGCGACATTGTGAGTTTCTCTACAATTATTTATAAAATAAAATTTAAAATTTGAAAAGAACAATTAAAAAACTCATAAAATATTACAGCAAAAACCATTTCAAATAAAAATAACAATATTAATCATATAATTAGTAGTAATAAAAATTACCTAAAACCTGATGGTGGACAAATTACTCTTCTAATTTGTTGCTTAAATGAATGCCTACTATGCGAAAAAATGTCAATGGCACTATAAGACTTATTGTACGTGGTTGTAAGGCGAGAAACGATCTCGTTCTGGCCATAGTTAGTACGACTAGGTGGAACGTAGAAAACCTTATAAATTGAGGTACGAGGTTTATCTTAATTTCAGTTTCTATCTACTTTATATATTGTAATTATTACTTAATATTATGATTGAAACAAATATTGTTCGTTTTTGGTCTACTATAACAAACTTACTATTTCTTTTAGTTATTAAAAATAGTATGTAAATGTAAAATGGACTATACTTGAATGAACAAAACTCCTACGATTTGGCTGGCCTCGAACCAGCAACAGTTTCGCCTGACGCGGGCTATTTGCTCTCCCAGCCGAGCAATGGTAATGAGTCAGCTGACTTTACGAAATTCCCTGTGTGCATGTTTCCGGTTTTTGTAATTTATATAATATATTAGTTAATGTACTTAGCAAAGATAAGTTGCAGTGTCCTTAATGGCAGAGCATATAATAGTTTTAAGACCTTTTTCTGTACCGCATGATGACCTTTGATGACCTTTTCATTTTATTTTAGTGGCTGAAAAGCTTCTTTTGAAAGCATTGACTTACAAATAAATGGACGACGGGTCTAATACAAAAACCACGAAAAAAATGTCCCAAGTCAACTATTTAAACGTAGTGACATGTAAAGGAATATGAAAAAGCTAAAATTTTGAATTTAAATTGTAATGTCATCGCAGTACTGTCTAATTTTGCTTGCTTCGCTGTCAGTCGAACAAACGAAGACTAAAGCGTGAATGACGCTCTGTATACGATTTTAACGCCCTATAAGTTCGGACACTTTTTAGCGCGGACCCGACGTCCATATAATTGTAAGTCAATGTTTGAAAGAGTTCGTCCTGGGAAGTATACAAAATCTTAGACTATACAAATCCAGAAAACTCGGACCCACTTCGGTTGTCCCTTGCGTACTAAGTCCGATTATATATGCTATAAAATGATCTCTGTGACATTTCGGATTGTTATTTCTCAGATTCGGAACTGGGGGTCTATTTTCGTTCTCCGTCCGAGATCTGTCTGATACAATTACCGCCAAATAAGTTAAAAGACAATGTCGAGTATGAAGCTTCATTACCATCATGAGTTTTTTAATTTGGTCGAATATTACTCATTTGACAGAAATTGTTTTGGATGGATGTCGGATGGAAAATGAGAGTACAGGGCCTGATACGAATCGGATCTAGTGCCCTAACCTATCTAGGGCACTAGAAGCAGGTGAAACTATGGGACTTATCAACTATGGAGCTATGGAGCGGCGTGTCGGTTACCACCAAGCACACGACTCGTTCCTCCCGAAATTCGGTATCATAAAAGAAAATTAACTGGTTAGTTGTGAAGGGGCAAAGTAGAGAGAAAAACCTTCACGGCAGAAAGCGACTGTTGCTTCTTGCTCACTGGTCTTCCTGCTTATACCGCCTTGAGGGAAGTTGAAAATTGAACGAAATGGAAACAACTTGCGCATAATGCCACGAAAAAACTTTCAGAGATATCAGCTATGAAGAACACGACTAACAAAAAATGTTCCTTTGAAACAGTTTACCCAAGGCAAGAAGTTCTTTCCTTATGTTTTCAAATGTTCTAAATTCCCTTTGTCTTTTTACGGCCTTAAGGCAATTTTATTTTTTCATGCTATAACCATTTTATTTATTGTACGAATGTATTGGGTCTCATAGTCTGATTAAAGTTTTTTGCGAGAATATTTTTGTCACAAAAGTGTGCCAAATAAAATAATGCGACGCGAAGGCATAGGTACTCCAATATGCGTTATTAATAATAAGGGTTAAAGTATGAAATTGCCGATTTGTACTGAAAATCTAAATTGTTTATTTTTTAAATTTTTAACAAATTTATTTAATCAAAATAGTTGCCATTATTATCTATACATTGCTGCCATCTAATGGGAAGGTTATTAATGCCTTTGCGATAGAACTCCGACGATCTAGACTGCACAAACTGTGTGAAAGCATTTTGTACTGCCTCCTGGGAAGAAAACTTCTTGTCACGTAGATAATTGTCCAAATCACGAAAAAAATGATAGTCCGTTGGAGCAAGGTCTGGTGAATACGGAGGATGACGAATGGTTTCTAACTGCAGTTCCTGAAGGGTCAAAATGGTTTCTCGTGCTGTGAGAGGTCTCGCGTTGTCGTGGAACAATAATGGTGAAGATCGATCATGAGTCGGGTCTGTTTTACTGCTAGTTTTGTCAACATGGTTCGGAGTTCGGCACAATAGACATCTGCCGTTATTGCTTGACCAGATCGGAGAAAACTATAGTGAATAACACCATGCTGAGACCACCAAACAGTTACCATTACCTTTTTATTGGTAAGTTTTGCTTTAGGACACTGTTGTGGCATTTGACCTGGGGTCAGCCATTGCATTTTTCTTTTCCGGTTATCATAAAGAATCCATTTTTCATCACATGTTACAATTAGGATCGGCTTCCACTATCTCTCTTAATTCATCGTTATTCACCTGTGTGGGCGGTCTTCCTCGTGGCTCGTTCTTTAAGTCGAAATTTCCATCACGAAAGCGTTTAAACCAAAATCGCACGGTGCGTTCATTAGTAGACCCCTCTCCAAACGCAGCATTGATATTGCGGGCTGTTTCTGCCGCGTTAGTTCCGCGTCGGAACTCGTATTCAAAAATCACTCGAATTTTCGCAGTATCCATCTTTCTTGTCTAAATTGAATAACAAAAACAATTGAAAGTCGATATTCAAATGTTTCAAATTTAAAAAAAAAATCCCAGAAACCATTTGAAAAAAGGTTCATTCGAAAACCTCAAACCATGAAGATTCTATGAAAATTCAAAGAACCTATTGCAAAAAAACGGCAATTTCATACTTTAACCCCTAATATAATAGACACAGGTGTATTTTTTATTTTACAAATCTAGATTTTTGCAACTATGTTCGGTTTTCGGGGCTCTTAAAATTAAAGGAAAAAACCTATAAATGCCTGTTTATCGCCACTCCAACCTAGGGGAACACGGAACCCCGTGAAACAGTTTATCAGAGTTTATCTCTTTTTATGATCTTTTTTAAATTTTTTTATTAATATATGTACTATCACGAGAAATAGTTTATCATCAAGTTTAACAATTTTTACTTATTATAAGCGATGTACGTTATGTAATTTAAAACAAAGTCTCTTCTTCTCTTTAGCCCATAATGTTTAAATACGTCAACCTAACCTAAGTTTGACAGTTTGTGCTTTTTGCGGTGGAAACACTGGAATCCTGTGGCCATAGGCGAAACTCTTCGGTAAGTAGTTTTCAGTTCGTATCACAGAAGCTTCACAGAAGCTGACCAGAACGCTTTCACAAAATAAAACAAATCAATAATACATGTTCATAAAAAAGCGACACCAGCGTCAGCCTGTGGTAATTGGAAAGTTACCGGTTGACTGAGAAGGATCATAAAATCTCTGACAGATGTCGTTACGGTGTCGAAAGTCGAAAACTCAATGCAAAAATATGTAACACAGAAGAAATTTGTCGATGTAGTAACTCGACGTAGCCTAGTCGGTAAAGAATGGGGACGGAATCCCATGGTTCCAGGTTGGAGCCCTGTCGTGTCGTACGATTTTTTCTTTGTGTGTGATCTTTGTACTTATAATTCTTCATATAATCAGTCAGTCATCCAAAGAAAGTTGCCAACCTTAGGTCATAATACCCTAGTGCATATGTTCCCAAACTTTTTTGTCTCACCACCCACTTAGGCAGGATAAAAAATTTTCAACCACAAAAAATAATTGTAAACAGGTATTTTTTATATCAACTTCACACGCAAAATCACCAGTACATGTATAAGTAGTATAGTTTGTATACATAAATCAGGTTTTTTTTAATTGCGGTGGCAGTCCTGGATAGCATCAAAGCCCCCTAATTGCTTCCAAGGGCCCTAGCGCCCCCTAGGACTCTTCAGCGCCCACTGGCCAGCGGTAGGGATCACTTTGGGAAACTATGCCATATAAGTATAGATGAACAATATGTTTTTACTTGTTTATTAAACCCATCACGGGTTCTAGAGAATCACGGTGTCGCTTATGGTATGGCAGGGTTTTTATTTTTTTAATAAATTTATATATTTAAAAAATGGTGGATGAAAACATAGCTGCGCTTTAGAGACGCCGTGTGTGTTTGGGACGCTACAGTATCAAAATCTAGGACGCATTCCATATTAAGCATGGTAATAAAGGTACATGCGTCATCATACGTCAAAAGTGTTTTTATAACATCTAAGTAATAATATAATGCGAACTACGTGTAACAAATTACATATTGTAACTCTTCTGTTAAGTTCATAAAGACGTTGACTTATTTAGTTCATTATAATTTTTAAACTTCTCTCCTGAAAAGTTGTCATTTTGCAGATGTGACATTATAAGATCAAGGGTGCGATTTATTGTACAATTAAGTGTGTTTAATGCATTGACTTACAAGTAAATGGACGACGGATCTAATACAAAAACCACGAAAAAAATGTCCCAAGTCAACCTATTCGAAATTTTAATTGTTATGTCATCGCAGTATCGCGCTGTCCGTAGAACAAATGAAGACTAAAGCGGAGTGTCGCGCTCTGTATACGATTTTAGCGCCTTACAAGTGCGGACACTTTTTAGCGCGGACCCGACGTCCATATAATTGTAAGTCAATGGTTTAATGCAATAAATTTCGCTTATTTTCTTTTATCGCTTTTAAAAGAAAAATTTCAGATCGTGCAATGTGCAATAAAATCACATATTTACGTCCCAACATAAACAAATGAGTGACAAACATAAAAATAGGCATGAAAAACTTGCAGTTTACTTATATAATAGTAATAAAGTTAAACCACTTGCCACTCTTAAATGCGGTTTTACAACGAAACAAAAGGTCTCCGTGCTCTTTGGGGAGGTAAAAGTAAAATAAACCAACAATTACTAGAGAGTTTTGGGTGGTTTTGGTACCGCATACTTGTAACAAACGTGCTTTGTTATTTTGGGCGAAAATGGCGCATCCAGTGTTGTTTGTTTTTTTTTTGTAATTAGTTAGGTTAGACCTAACAATTTGATTTCAATTTTGTTCTCTAAAGATTTTCTTGTTATGGCACGAGAATGTGTATGACCGTATTTGTGACATTATTTGTTTTCTATTACACTTCATGTAAACACAGCAAGCATTTTTTAATCTGAGATATCTGTAAAGGCAGCTTCCTACGGCCTGTGATATCACGGGCCGCGCCGATTTGTACAGGCGAGCTTGCGCCACAGAACCATACAATGTGAGCCCGCGCCGGCAAGGACGGCACTCTTCCTACGGTCCAATGACACAAGTCGCGTGGCGTGGACCGTGAAGCCACGGGCCGTGGGAAACCAGCATATTCACTGTTTAGGATTCTGATTATGTTATTCGCTCTAAAATGACACCCAATTAAGGCGTACTGAATGGCACGAAACTATTTGTGTCGTATTGTCTGTTAGACAATTAAAATAAATCTTAGTTCTATGCATATTTATTATATCTTCTACTTATTTAGTAGCAGTAGAGCTCCTTGTGACAGAGGTGGTCCAGAGAAGTATGTGAGCATTTATGCGTTCTAGTTTTCAAGGGTATGGTGCTGGTAAATTACAGATACATAGGACTTGTCAACTTATGTTACGAGGTGAAAGGCGCAGTGGCAGTGTTCCTCCGACCTTTGTGATTTAAAGCTCTGAGTTGCACTGGAACTGCTATGGGTTGAGTTGCAATAGAGTGTCAGCGGAACAGCATTGATGGCATTAATTTATTGATCACTAATAATCAATGTTGCCTTACTAAAACTACCATGGAATGACTATGCATATCTTAATTTTTATTTGTTTAATCAGCAACTTAGTCTTGAAATTCTATATATACCATTGTAGTAAAATATACCATCGGAAGGCAATTAAAGAGCAGAACACCAAAAAAATTCAATGGCAATTGAATATTAGCTCAATGGTTAGCCATTAGCCTCTTTTACACTGTCATTTTATCGCGATCGCGGGATCAGGAGCGTACAGGATTGCGCGGGGAAAACCTGCACGTGCAATCGTGCGCGATTATCTGTTTGAATTTTTTTAAGAGGGAGCTAGCCAAAAAAGTTTTGACGTTGGCTCCGCCCAAATTTGTGAACAAATATATGCCTGAAGTTCGCGTGACATGCGACAGATGTTGAATTTCGCGCATTAAAAGTACCAAATTCGTTTTAGCGGAATAACTCTAAAACTAAAGGGATTAAAAAAAAATCCGTAGTGACAGTTATCGATCATGCATAAATATAATTAATTATCTAATTTGGAAGGAAACTTTTGAGATTTTGGAGGAAACTTTATTGTTTTATGTTTATGATTAATGTCTATGCTAGAATATATCGTGTAGTTACTCATACAATATTTTATTTTAACTTTAAAGTGGATATACCCCTCTAAAATCAAATCGAAGACTAGGAATTTTTCCTCTGCTCCCTCTTAAGCTAACTGAAGCTAAATTGCTCGTGTTAGTTTTTATTACAACGAAAAGACCATCTGTGTACAAGCTACCAGCGCAGGATAGACCGCGTGAACCTGACGCGTGTTGGAGTGCGTGATTGCGCGCGACTGATGAGCACAATCGCGATGTGTTTCCCTTTTCCTTCTAACATCTTTACACGCGCGCTCAATTGCGCACGATTGCTGTATCACGCGCGATAGAGTGTTTGTGTAAAGCCCGCTATTAACAAGTCATAAGGTGCTCTTAACTTTTAACAGAATACCTAACGTACAAAATCCTGGCACTGATGCCATCAAAGTCAAAGTCAAAGTCAAAGATTATTTATTCCATAGGTAAAATAAATTTACACTTGAAAACGTCACATTTAAGCTACTGCT
>NW_020654810.1:5899630-5920737 GCF_003589595.1 Hyposmocoma kahamanoa | reverse complement strand
GAACGACACTTTGTTTGTTGTTTTTGAAATTTCTAGAAGTGGATTGATAATAATAATTATAAAATTATAGTTACGGTGCATGGAGTATATAACCAGAAATAGAGAAGAAATAAGGGCCATATGTCCCTGGTAACTCATCAGTGATAAATCACTTATAAATATCAATTCTCGTTTGCACTGAAATATATACAGCGCCAATAACTGACCTGTGTGTACGTCTCCGTATATTCCAAAAATATTCTGTTTTTATTGTAATAAAGATAATATCTCTGACAATGGCGCGCTGGTCCATTCGGTGGTGTGGGGAAAAACAGCAAAACGTCTAATTACAAAACAAACGGTATCACATTTCATCGGTAATTAAATATGTAATTTTGAAGCGAAACAATTGACGACACCCGTCAATTGTTTCGAATCCGGGCTGGCCAATCGGAGTGCAGTTGTCACAGTAATGATATAGCAGAAGAGTTTTCAAACAAACTAAATGACATTTAGTCTCTATTTATTCTCGACGTTAGGGTGTATATAATAATAATATATGGTCCCACAGCTGGGAAAAGGCCTCCTCTCATAATTAAGGGGCTGTTGTGTAGTCTGTCTTTTTTGAAGATGGAGAAAAAGGTCAGTTCATTGCGCAAAAGTGTTGCACGCAGCTAGTGATTGCAGTCGATCAACATTATATCGATTATCGAGTGTTGGTTACGCTTATGAGTAACTAGCCGGAATTGTTTCATCTGAATCATAAACGGTTTGTTATTCGCCCAACTACTAGGCAGAGGTACACGAAATTTAGCAGTAGGTGTATAATAAATACAAATAGACGACATTATTTGAAATTTTTCATTTGAATTTAATATACATAATAAAATCCGCCTGCCGTTATTCAAAAGCGAACGTCTAAAAGTTAATTTCGATACTTAATAGATCAACGTCAAAATAAGAATAAAGTATACAATAACGCAATTAGTAATCAATAGACATTTTTGGCAAAATATTACCTACTTTCACAATCTATCGATAAAATTGTCGACAACAACTGCATAACTATTTAAAACTTGAACAAAAACTGGCAGCCCTGCAATTGTCATTTTACTAGGAACTTTACCCACATCATTAAATTGCAGATTTGTGCAGATTTCCTCATCACGTTTTTCTTCACCGAAAAGCTAATGCTAAAATTCGCACATTCTTTCCGAAAAAACCAGAGGTGCAATCCTGGATTCGAACCTATGACCCGAGCCCACGGCTCGAATCCAGGATTGTAGCCATCTGGCGACGGCGGCTGTTGAGAAAGTCTAATACATCTCAGTATTTTTATTGTATCAGTACTTATGTACATTTGACTGGAAAATACCTATTCAATCTACCCTTTACTGGTCCCAAGGTTTCGGGAAACACAGACAGATATAAACTTTATTCACTTCCGTTACAAGCTATTTACTAAAATCAACTAAAACTAATACTATAAATATAAAATAAAACGAACAATTGTACGTATAGATAATTTAGTAGCAGTAGAGCGCCTCGTGAAAGAGTTTGTCCAGGTAACTCTGTAGTTACAAACTCTACAGTGCTGTTACTGTATATATTTCTACCCTCAAGAAGTAATGTGACCATTACCGCAGTCTGGTTTTGAAGTGTTAAGTTGCTGGTGAATTTACAGTTACATAAGATTTGTCAAGTTTAACTATCAAGGTGACAGACGCAGCCCGTCGGTGCCCCTCAAATCTTTGCGACTTATCACTTGGCACACGACTTCTCAGTCATATTATACATATAAAATAGGTAATTTTGTAAGTCATAGAATACAAGAATACAAGACACTTATTCGCTGAAAAATGTAATTAACAATGCAGGTGTTACAATATATTAGATTGTACATTTCACCAAAACTTGGCATGCGAATATTTTACACAATGCTTACTTCATTTGAGAAGTAGCATACATTAAAGTTAAATTAAAACAATAGCATAAACAAAGTACAACAATTGGAATTTAACCAGAAAATAAGAAGTAAAAAATATCTCATACAATCATTGACTTACAATTATATGGACGTCGGGTCCGCGCTAAAAAGTGTCCGAACTTATAGGGCGTTAAAATCGTATACAGAGCGTCATTCACGCTTTAGTCTTCGTTTGTTCGACTGACAGCGAAGCAAGCAAAATTAGACAGTACTGCGATGACATTACAATTTAAATTCAACGTTTTAGCTTTTTCATATTCCTTTACATGTCACTACGTTTAAATAGGTTGACTTGGGACATTTTTTTCGTGGTTTTTGTATTAGACCCGTCGTCCATTTATTTGTAAGTCAATGCATACAATACTTAAATTTCACATTTTATGTTATCAAGTAAAAAAACATCAATATTGAAGTAGCATTGACTAACTAACAAATTATGCAATTTAATTTTAAAATGTCTACAATTTAATTTTTTAACAGAATCCGGCAATTTATTAAATAATTTGGGCGCTAATACGAACTTTGTTCTATTGTAAAATTCCAAATTATAGCGTTGTTTGGGCCGTATTTCTATTTTATTCCATGCGTTTCTAGGATGCCTAGTTTTGACTATATTAAAGTTGCTTAGATTTTGTTTCCCATAAACATAAACATCATTGCATTGAAAAGGCGGTATCTCCGCAAAAATGCCAAGCTGGCCTACGACTTGAAGTTTTCTCTGTACAAAACAGATTGTACTATTGTCCTATTGCAATCTGAGTACAACTACTTCTTTTCGATTGTACGCAGCATCTACAAATACAGGGTCACACCTGGATAGGTAACTTTTTGCATAATTTGTTGAATCCAATGCCGCCAGCGAGAGCCAACTTTGCTTGTTTCCGAGAAATAAATGTTTACGTCTTCAAACTTTATTCTAAATTACACTTTTCCATTTCTTTATTGTATTCCGAGTAGAAATTACGTTCTGTGGGGAGCATAATGTATATATAGATCTTTTTGTTTTTTTTAATTTTTCCTGGAAGTTTACTGTGTCGAGTTGAGTAAATAGAAAGAGCTGGTCTATTTTTCCCGTATTTTTCTTATTCCGTTTATTTGCAAGGAATTTGCATTTCACAACGAACTTTGCATTTCACAATTTAAGAGAATTGTTTTTGAATTTGTTTTGAATAATAAACGTTTAAAGTTTTCACGATCACTGTGGCTTGCACGCCGGTTTTCATGGTATCGCCATCTCTGAGATCCCGGGTTCGATCTCCGGTCGCATTGATGTAGAAAAACTTTTCTATATTGTCTCGTATCTGGGTGTTTGTGGTACCGTCGTTATTTCCAATTTCCGTAACACAAGTGCTTTAGGTACTGACTTTGGTTCGAACCAGTTTCTGTAGCCACGCTGAGGTATTCAGATCGAAGGAATTTCTCTAGGTGTGTGTTTGATCTTTGTATTAATAACAATAACAAACTGGTAGAGTATTTTCACGAAAAATAGATGAATATCATTGTAGTAAAATCATTACGATACTAAACAAAGATAAATAATCCTTGTGCAGCGGACTGTATCAATGGGGTTCGGGTGCTTTTAAAGAGTAAGCAATACCAATGAAAATGCACTTACAGTTTCTTTAACGGACATGGCACATCTATCAACCAAAACAGAAACAATAGCAAGAAAAAGCGCGAAAAACAAGTCCATTTAAATTTAGAATTTCAATATAAAACTTAAAAAGACTATATACAAAATATATATACAAAAAAGATTTGTGGCGACTGCTGTGATTCACTACACCTTGTTTGATTGGTAGAATTGTTTTCTACAATATCGTGAAATAAAGTCTCCTTACATTGTAAAGTATTCTACATTTTCAAGTCCACAGCTGGAAAAGCTAAATGTATTCTTATTTCTGCATTCAAAGAGCGAGCGGACCATTGTGCCGGCAGATGAAATTCGTGCACAATATTTGAATAAAGCTCTGTGCTAACCCTTTTACACTAATCTCGGTGAATCATTCAGAATTAGCTGTTTGTTATATTTATATTTTATTTTATAAAGGGATCGTTTGCAGACTACCAACTTCGCATCCACTTATAGTAGAAAATTGGTGTCGACGGGTTGTTGGCTTACAGTAATCGACTTTTTTATTTTTTTATATATACACAGTTTTGTAAGGAAGGTTACCAAATTCTAAGTTTTTATTTTTCAATTCGAAACATCGTATCATATCTTTTTAAAATAAGCTTCACTAAATTCATTTGATTTCTTTCTTAAACAGACAGCACTGTTATATAAGTAGGCCCAAATTGAAACCTTGAATGGTATAATGCGATGCTTTCACAAGATCTCTCGAGGAATATTTTGCGAAGGCCGTCGTTAATAGGCTGGCAAACATTATTTTCTTCCTGTTTGCCTTATTACCTCTGTTATACACATATATATACCGACTTGTATTTTTAAATATTGTGTTGATCATTACAGACACGAAGATTAAATAACACAAAGAAAAATTTCTTTGATATGACTTGACTTGAACCAGTTCATTCAGATTTCATTCATTTAGATCGGACATGCAAGCACGTAGAAGAATTCGTGAGGTCCGCTGGTTCGATCTGTGGTTTAGTTTGCATAGCATCTGGCAAGGTCTACTACAAGACGTCGGTTCGAATCCGGCCGGATCGAAGGATTTTTTCTAAGTGTTCAATCTTTGTATTAATAATTATAACAAACTAGCGGAGTAATTTCATAAAAAAATAATTGAATATTATAATGATCAAAAATCCTGACATTCAATAAAGCACATAATTACAGTGAATAGCCACGTGTCTAGCCAGGGCTTGTAGCTGTAAAGTTACCTAACTGGGTGACGAAATACTTTCATAGATTTCTCATAGATGGCGCTACGGCTAAAAACTGGTAAAAACCATATACAAAGATCAGACAAGCAAGCACATAGAAGAATTCGTGAGGTAGCGGACCTAAGTTCCTAAGGACCTAAGTTTGTTCCGTGGTTTAGTTGGCATAGCGTCTGGCATGGTTTGCTAGTTTCAAAACCGGCCATTGAAGGATTTTTTCTAAGTGTTCGATCTTTGTATTAAAAATTGAACTAGTTCAGTTAATTTGTTTATAATGTAAAGTAGGAGGTAAACGAGCAGACGAGACAGTTAATGGGAGGTAGTCATCGTAGCCCATGGACATTTGCAACATCAGATGAGCTACCTATGCGTTGCCAGCTTTTGAGAGCTCTGTTGACATGCATTTTGAAGAACTCCATATCATAGCGTAAAAGAAATACGTCAGGAGAAAGTAATTTCACATCTTGCAGACGAAGAAGGAACGATCTATTGCAAGCCATTGCTGTGTTTTTAGACATTTCTAAAGTCTTTGGCAGGTCTGGCACATAAGCCTTTTAAGCAAACTTCTTTTATAATATCAAGTGACGGGACGAACAAGCCGTGTGCTTGATTGTAAGCTACACGCCTGTCCATAACACTTGCAGTGCCACTCAGAGCTTTAAATCGCAAAAATTTGAGGGGCACTGCCACTGCGCCCGTCACCCTGAGACGTTAGTGGACAAGTCTCATGTGCCTGTAATTTCACCGGCACCCTGACCCATCGAGACCGGAACACAGTAATGCTGTCATTACTGCTTGGTGGCAGAAATAGGTAAGGTGGCAGTACTTCCTTGGACGAACTCTTTCACAAGGAGCTCTACTGCAACTATGTTATGAACATCGGACCGTATTATCCACAACTATCTTTCTGCTGCATATCAATGATATGTTAATTCCAGGTGCAAACAAAACGAACGTATCAATGATGCGGGCATGGGCTCTATTCCTTCACTCCTTTAGCTAAAGGTGCGATGGTGGAACCGAGACGGTGGCACCAAATCGAAAAGTCTCTCTGAGCACTCCCCATTGTAAAGACGGTCGAACACACAATGAGAGCTAACGTCTCTCCGTAGACTAAAGGATTCCAAACCCTCTGTGAGTTTGCGAATATTGACAATATGAACAACCGTACGCTGGATGAATTCAAGTGGATCAAGCACCAGCAAACTGCCTCTGTGGTCGAATGGTTACCAAACTGGACTGCCACGCAGAGGTCACGTGTTCGATTTCCGTGCCGGGAGAAATATTTGCATGGCCTACATTTATTTGTCTCGTGAGAAAGTGTGTAATTTGTGGTTGTCTATGTGTGTGTTCATGGCACCCGCGATACAGGGTTTTCCTAGTGCGGGGCTTTTAAAAAAAAGCTTGATGAGTTGAGTTGATGAATACGGCTCCATAAGGAGTATTGCTCGAATTTCTGGGCAGGAGCTCCTAAATACCATATTTAGGGGCTCCTGCCCAGAGATGCGAGCAATACTCCCTTATGGGGCCGTACTTGTGCTTCATACAACAGAAGTCGGTGAGAAATACTGTTTCGCTCTGTTGAGCACTCCAGTTTGGGTTTGCTCTCCAAATGACCCCGAAATTGGACTTCGTTCGTGATGTATATTCCGAGTATCCCAATACTCTTGGAGTTGGTTAAGGCAGTGCTCTGGAACTTTGGCGCTATGGGTTTATTTTAATTTGTAATAAGCTTGTAATTAATATCTAATAACTAATTGTTGTACTGTTAAATAAAAATCTTCATAAAACTGTGTCGATCAGCACTAAAAAAATTTTGGACAATTTTATTCATTTTTGTCAATGATTTTTATGGATAAGTCACGTTTGCCCGAAACATTTACTAAGCCAAAATTGATTCCACAAAAAGACAATGGTTTCTAAGACAGTTTTTTTGCATCTTCTATGGTTTCGGATTTCCCGTACTGTCCCATTAAAAAAAAACACTGCGCATATTGTACAATAAAGCTACATGTGATCATATATTTACAATAAACGAATTTAATTATTGTAAATATATTATATTTACGCGGTTATTACTGTTAAGAAGTAATGCGCTAAAAGGTAATTATGAAAAAAAATACATTAAAAAAACAATAATACACTCGATTGTTTAGCATACGTCATTTCCATTGTTAAAATAAACACTAATATTTTATCAGTTATTTCGAAAGTATCAAGCGTTTTTATTTCCAACGACGCTGTAATCTTTAAATCCGTTTTTGCCCTTCTCGAAAAATCTCGCGTGGGCTCTCCGGATTTGTCTCGCAATCATCATCCGCGCAATTTTTGCGCAATCAACAAAATTAAACATGGCTGACAACATGTGATTCTTCGAGCCCGCATTAAGCGTAAGATTACACAGCCACTCGGGAAAATAATGGAAGATACATTTTTTACTTCGCCAGCAATATGCATATGTTAATATTTCAAAGTCTGATTGTGAAAATATCTTTTTAAGAAGACATTGTTTTATGATCTTGACATTATACTGTCTTCTTGACAAGAGCGTATCAAGCTCGACATTTTGGACTTTGGATAGTTCTTATCGCAAATGGTATAGAGATGATAATAGAATCTTTGTCCTCCGAAAACGTGCAGTTAGGGACCCAGAATGGCTTTGAGAGAGAAATTTAAAAAACATTTCAACATTCTTACTCTAGCGTCACAGTATATTTTATGAAAATTTCATTTATGCTAAGAAGAAAAGGTTTTTTTTATAAATAATAATGTTATATACAGGTCAATCAGCCGTGACTTGTGCCATGAGATTTGTAATGGGCTCGAAATGTTGATTTGTAAGAAAAAACAATCGTAATTACGTGATTTAGACCCCAAAAAATAGTTTCATTTCTAATTTTGTATTTTTGAAAATTTGGCGACCACAGTGGCCTAACGTGTTACATTATGGGCGTTGGATGCGGAGATCCCGGGTTCGATTCCGGTAGGACCAATTTGGGAAAAGAGCTTTTCTAAACTGGTTGGTGCAGAGAATTAAAAAAAAACTGTTCAAATGTGTTTAGTAGCCCTAAAAACAAAAAAAACCATGAACGCATTTTTTGTAATTTTTTCCAAGTTTAAGTTATCACTGTTTCTGTTAATTCTTGTTGAAATGAACGAGATCTAAGAGCCTATGCACATGGCGCGCGGTAAACGCACGTCATCTGCGCTTATATGCGCCGTAGACGCGTTGTAAACGCGCGTATGTATCGCGCATTTTGTAAAGAGATAGTTTTAATTTTAGTTTAGTCGGTTAATTTTAGAAATGAAGCAACTACAAACGCCATGTGCAAAGGCTCTAATGTCTGTTTCAAGTACTGGTAGTAGTATTGTCTCTTAATAAGATGTAACGTAGTTAACTCGGAAATAACATGGAATCTCGTCACGTGTTTGCGCTAGAACTTGAGCCTCATTATGTAAGATCGATGTTTTTGGATAGAGTCCTGTCCAGCGTGAATTGCTTCGCCTAAATTATATATATATATATATTAGTCGAGCCAGTTATTACTTCAAACGTAATGTAACCGAATTCGGTGTATTGGTTACGTACGCTTTACGAGAGAATAAATCTTAGCTAAAATTATTTAGACGTGTTGTTATCTGATTTAAATAAATGATTTACTAGGCTACCTACGAACCATATTAACTAAAGTACCAGCACGCTATGATGACGGTTTTGACGTTTGTCCGCTCATCAAGTTTCGTATTAAATCGTAACTACATTGAAGTAGCTAATTCATGTACACGTCGTTGTCAATAGTGACGTGCAGTAAAATTTATGGATGTATAATTTTACGACACAACTCCGCATATGTTTATCGAAATTTGAAATATTTGAAAATTAAATATGATACGATCGTCAGTTATAGGATCGCCGTCTTCTACCTCCGGCAAAATCGCGTTAAAGCTTAATGCAAAACAAAGCAGTTTCGAATTGATGATACTTTTTAATCAGCTACCCCTTGCAATACTACTTATAAATCTAAAAAGTTATAAATGCGACTCACATTTGATTATATTTTTTTCGATAATGAATTGAGATTTGGTCTCACTATTGTAATTTGTCAAAACGGCCATCTTAGCGTGCCGGTACTGTAGTCCAAATCATGGTTTTTTGTTTACACATGTCACGTCTTTGATAGCTCAAAGAGGGGGCGCTGGTGTAGTTGAATCAGTCATCTGGCGTGATCCTATGACATGAAGGTCGTTGGCAGGGTTGCCATAAGACATTAAGAAGGGAAGTTGATGGCCAAGGCTTATAAACGCACGCATTGACTAGAGGGACTTTTTGTGTAAGTTACTTGGAAAGTGAAGACGTACGGTCTCTCTTTCTCTCTGAACTTGCCACGTGATATTTAGAATCCGTTTCAACCTCAGCCATCTTTTATACTTTTAAGCAAATTACTGTGAAAAGTGGATGAAACAATTAATTGCATTCAACTGACGTTATTATTTCACCGCCGGCTGAGCGAATGGATTGCGAAGAGTGAATAAGCCGATTATCGTGTAATTCCTGGCTAAATCAGCGAATAGAATGTTTCCCTCAACGTCTTCCTTTCCGGCCTTAACTCAGACATATACGTGGGGCGCCCTATAAGTTTCCGGAATGAATAAGAAAAAAATATTATAAATGGTCAGAAATGACTTTATTGTTTCTCAAAATATTCTCCGTTAGCGTTAATGCACTTTTTCATACGAATGAACCAATTTTGAAAACATTTATACCACTCTATTTTTTTTATTTTTCATAATCTTCGACAACGATTTTATCACCTCTTCAGGCGATGAAAATCGTTGGCCGCGTAACTGGTTCTTAATTTTTTGGAAATAAATAAAAGTCACAAGGTCGGGACTGTACGCGGGATGGCTCATAAGGTCAATGTTATTCACCTTCAAAAATTCATTTGTCTGTCTGGCCGTGTGAGAACTGGCATTATCGTGGTGCAAGATGATACGGCGTTTAGGGTTATTTTTACGGAGTTTGTCAATAACTTCCGGCAAACAAATGGTCGTGTACCAATCACTATTCATGATACAACGATTCTCCAAAGCAACAGCACGTGTCTAGTTTTATTGAAAAAAGAAGCAATCGTCTCATCTCGAAAGACCCATACGCTCGATTGCTGCTTCGTTTTGGAATCGTAACTATAAATTCATGTATCGCCACCTGTTACTGTGTATATCCCACACTAAATTTGATACCCCTTCGTTGAACCTGGTAAGCATGGCATTGCATCAAGTGACGCGATCCGTTTTTGGAGCCTCAGTCAAATTGTGTGGGATCTACCGAGAGCACAGCTTTTTCACACCCAAATGTGTGTGTAGTATTGATTGTATTTAGCTCATGCCTATGCCTAAAGATACTCAAAACTCATGGTATGTCACATGCCCGTCTGTTTTGATCATACGGTGCACAGCATCGATGTTTTTGTTGGTCACAGCAGTGGACGGGCGACCATCAAATACGTCACTGAGATTCACACGACCGGGTTTGAATTCTACAAACCAGCTATAAATAGTCGTCTTACATGGTGCTTCGTCGCCAAAAGCAGTTTGAAGCCGAGCAAAGCTCCGCTGAGCAGTTAAATTACACTTAAAGTGGTAGAAAATCATACTACGAAAATTTTTACGAGTTACACCAAATGTTAGTCAGATAGGAGTCGAAGCTCCAAAATCTCGATCATCGCAGAAAAGTAGCCTGCTTGTCGGTTTTCTATCGGATACATTTCGGGGAGTGTGCGCAGGAACTTTTCAATTTGGTTCCGCCCTCACCGTTCCTCCTTCGGTCGACTAGAAGGTCCGGAGCACTCCATTCTTATGTCGTTGATATTCCACCTATTGGCACTAAGCGCTTTGCCTCCTCCTTTCTGATGCGTACGGCAAAGGAATGGAATGCTCTACCGGCATCTGTATTTCCCGAAAAGTACAATTTGGGGCTTTTCAAGGCTAGAGTGAATAGGCATTTTTTAGGCAAACGCGTCCCATCGTCGGTCACATCGTCGCTTAACATCAGATGAGATTGTGGCCAAGCGTGTGTCTATTATATATTAAAAAAAAAAAAAATGAAACAAACTGTATTCTACAGCCAAAGAGTTTCATTTTCTAATGTTGTAATTACTTTTTAAATATTGTTTATGTAAATGGTTAGTTCCAGAAACTTATGGTGCGCTTATATGTACATTCTCGTGTATGTCCCTTATAAGTTCCAGCTCTTGCTTTCGTCGATTACTTCATCGACCTACTCAAATCATCGTTATCTACCTTTTTATACGTCTCACTGCTAAGTCTTCCTAAGGAGAAGGTTTAGTATTTATTTATTTCATCATCAAAGAAGAGCCTTTCCGCCCCAACGGTCATCGGTTCTCCTAGATATGTGCCCCGCCTATTGCCAGTTCAACAGAGCAATTCTTCGAGCTATGTCGGTTACCTTAGTTCTCCTACGGATGTCCTCATTTCTGATTCTATCACGTAGGGAAAGACCGAGCATCGCTCTCTCCATTGCCCGCTGAGTGACCTTGAGCCTTCTTATGAGGCCCATAGTGAGGGACCTGAACCATATGTGATCACTGGCAACACACACTGGTCAAAGACTTTCGGCTTGAGACACTGAGGTAATTTGGCCGCAAAGACTTTTTGTAGTTTCCCAAACGCTGCCCATCCGAGCTGGATTCGACGAGAAATCTCTTTCTCAAAGTTGGACTTACCTAACTGGACTGTTTGCCCCAGGTGTATACCTGGTGTACTGTGTATGTAGTGATCAACAATTTCGAGTGTAATGCTCCCAATTTGCGTTAGGTACTCGCCATTGATGTTGATGCCAAGTCCTTTCCAGTCCAGAAGCTTGAAAATATCCTCCAACGCAGCAGTGAACAGTTTCGGAGATATCACATCTCCCTGCCCAAGCAACACACCTATATCTAAATATTAATATATTTAATAGAATTTTATTTGATTGAATATTTTAAGAGTGCAAATTCCCTCAAGACATCTCGAAGAAGGTTTCTAGATAATTTAAAGTGAAAGTGGGCACAACTTTATTAGTAGATCACAAGAGTACTTTGAGAAGTTACCTGTAGGTAGTGTTAAGAGTGATTCTTATCCTTTTTCTCCAATAACCCTTCTAGAATACTACAAGACCATTTGCAGAACATGATCTAGCCTTGCTGATAGTTTTTAGATAATTTATAGTCTATGATAGTTTTCTTACTAAAGCGTTATAAACGTAAGATGCAATTCTATTAATACTAATAGATTTCAAGTTTAATGGCTTACAAAATATAAACTATTAAAATTGTAATATGGCGAAATTAGATATGATATTTCTGAGTTTTTCGCGCAATGTTTAATCGTTTAGAAAGCGCGAATTGACATGCGACTTTAAATACATTGTGAAAAGTAATGAAATACCTGTCATAAAATTAATGAGCTCGCTGAATTTTAAATATTTATGTTTAATTTTATGTATATTTATAATTACAAGATTTTCGGTTTTTAACTATTTATAGAAAGCTTAAATATACAAAATAACTCGATAACAAACCATTTCGAAGAAGTTCTAGGCTTCATCAAGCTAATTAAAAAAAAAATTCTCGGCTACATCAGTCATTCTTTAAAAATAAAAACGGTGATAAGAATTTAAAGCTTTTTACAAAACACAGTTGGAGCATTTTGTCTATAGCTTTATTTACAAAAAAACTATAGAATACGATTACTTTATAATAAGATTATTTTTACTTGCTTTAGTGTATTTGATCTTGTAGAAGAATATTCACTTCCAAGAAGCTTTTATGATTGTCTACAAAATGCGATGTTTCTAAACCATTTTTTCGTTTGACAGTATTACAAAACCTTTTTATGGTGTAAACCCTACAATGGAATGGTATCGTTTTATGCAATAAATAACCTTTCACACGTCACCCAAGATCAAAAAAAAACAATTTTAAAAATCCATTACTAGATACGAATGAATTAGTTTGCTTGTAATCGCGCGTGGTGATATGCATATTAATTATTTGTTTACTGATCGTAACGGATTGCACAAATTAGTTTTATTTTTGTTTTGAAGCCATATACCCATCTGTGAAGCTTTTGCCGAGCCGTATATACCGGAGACCAGACTGACTTAAATGTTGCACGTTGCGCTGGGCCGCTAAAGCGGCCCGCGAGAGATTAAATGAGATTTCATATGTAGTGTTTAATTGTAAATAAATAAACCTGTAATTTTGCGTTAATATTTATAAAACTTTTGGGTTGTAGCATGATATTATATAGACAAGATTTGGGCTATCAAATGCAAAATAATTTAAAAAAAAGACAACGAAACACTACACTACAGCTTTCTTATTTTAGTTATGTTATGATAACAATTGTAACCCTGCGCTTGTCACGTTATAAAACGCTTCGTCACTTGCGCTGTAGTCGAAGTAGATAGTTGTCAAAAATAGATAGTTTTCTCAACGTCATCTAAAAACGCAAAACCGTTTCGTTAGGTTATTTGAAAAAGCCATAACGAAACATTACTAATCGAATGATGTAACATAATATCCAAGGTTCACTACCTCCACCAGATCAATTAATATTCTTTACTTTATCCATTTTGCATGAACTCTTACAACGTCCAATAGTGTAAAAATCCTAATTTTAGTATTTTTTTAAATAAAATCTACTCAAGACGCGCTATAACGTGTTTGTCAATAACTATAAAAGTTATTGACAAACACGTTATAGCGCGTTTGTCAGATTGGCTATAAATGAAATATAATTAACTGGCTCTGTGGCCGAACGGTTACCATGCCGGACTGCCACGCAGAGGTCCCAGGTTCGATTCCCGGGCCGGGCGAAATATTTGTATGACCTACATTTATTTCTCTCGTGAGTTTGGGTGTAATTTGTGTTTGTCTATGTGTGTGTCCATGGCACCCGCGACACAGGGTTTTCCTAGTGCGGGGCTATGTTGAGTGTGTGCGTTATTATATCTAGAAAAACTTAAGGACGCTAGTTTTTAGAGTATTAATAAAACTTTATTGGATATGTATAGAGAAATTTTACTAAATGTAATCAGTTAATCTACAGATGAAGTTAAAATAAGGACTATAAGAATAAATCTTAAGACACACACACTTAGTTAAGTTGTTTGGTATTAAGAAGGTTTTAAAATTTTAACTTGAGTGAAATAAGTCTATAAGAATTTTTTTTTTCCTAAAACCATTTATAGAGAACAATTATCTAAACCTATACCATATTAAAACTGTTTATAGATACAATAGTTTTGAGGTGTATAAAGTATGCTTCTTGTTGGGTGTCTCACGCCTCGTTGCAGTTGGATAGGATTAGAGCTCTGATCCTGTAATCGGACTGACATAGTCGCGTTTTTGTATAAGTACCTTAACACCTCAATATACCTATAGTCTAATTGGCACCTTTGGAGAGACTGCAGCACCGTCCAGGTCTCGATCGAATCAAAGGCCTTCTCATAGTCCAAAAACGCTAAGCAAAATGGCCGGTTAAACTCCTCTGTCTTCTGTATAACCTGCCGCAGCGTATGGATGTGGTCTATGGTACAAAAAACCCTTTCGGAATCCGGCTTGTTCGGAAGGTTGGAAGTCGTCAAACCTGCGAGCGAAACGATTCGTGATAACTCTCGAAAGCAACTTATAGATATGGTTCAGAAGCGAGATTGGCCGATAGTTCTTCAAGAGTGTTTTATCACCCTTTTTAAATAACAGGACGACCTCGCTTCTGCCCCATGCCTTCGGCGTTTGACCTTCGACTATGATAGAATTGAAAAGCTTCTAGAGGACTATAAGTATCGGTTTGCCGCCCGCTCTCAGAAGTTCTGTAGTGATTCCATCGTCGCCCGCCGCTTTGTTGTTCTTGAGTTGTTTGAGAGCCACACTAATCTCATACAGGCTGACGTCCGGGATAACTTCGGTATAATGTCGAGTGAGGTTGGCTCTGGGATCTTTAGGCTCGCTTTCAACAGGTGCTTGCGTAGAGTACAGCTGTCGATAGAAACTCTCTATCTCCGTCAGGATTTCAGGCTTAAATGAAATGATGCTACCGTCATCAGTCAAATTCAGATTCATCAGTTGGCTTTGCCCAATAGACAGATCTCTCGCGAACACCTTGGAGCCTTTGTTCCGCTCAATGGCCTCTTTAATACGCTCTGTGTTAAATTGGCGTATGTCGCTAGACAAAGACTTCGATATCTGCCTATTTAGCCGCCTGTAGTGACTTGCATCCTCAGAGTTCTGTAGCCTCAGTTCATGTCTCATTTCCATGAGTTGGAGTGCTTTGTCGGAGAGTTTCTTCATTCTGGTACGGTAGGTTTTGGAAAACTTGGACCTAACCGTACGGACAGTATCCACCACCATGTTGTTTAGATCGTCCACATCTATGCTGTTTTCAAGGGCTTCGAGTCGGTTTTGAAGTTCGAGTTGAAACCGGTGATTACTACCTGTTTTAACGGTGTTGATCACAGAGACATAATTGAATATATGCTTTTTCGTCGACATGATAAAGTCAATCTCATTTTTTACTTTACCGTCCGGACTCATCCAGGTCCATTTTCGAGTTGGAGATTTTATTTTATAGAGGTTCTCCTTTTCCATGAAATCAACCAACATCCGGCCTCTCTGGCGTTTCGTTGTCCAACTCCAAATTGCCCCACTCACAGCTCATCACCGCAACGCCTTCCCAACTTTGCATTGAAGTCCCCCATTACAACCGTGTTGGATTTTGTAGCTATGCATGGCTTTTGAGATCTCCTCATACACATCCTCTACTTCGTCATCTGGGTGTGCCGAGGTCGGAGCCTGAATGACATTTAACGAATGTCGTTTTGATATTCTGAGTATCAGGTATTGGCATACCTGGTCGACACACTTCCGATGAAAATCACATTGTTAACAAAGGACTTGTGGACGATAAACCCGACACCGCTAAGGGACTGTTCCCTTGTTCGGCAACTTACTGTACTACCGCACCTCCCGATAGTACAGTAAGTTGCCGGAGTTAAGGATTATCGAGTCCTCCCCCCTCTTCGGACTTCAGATAGCCCAATGATATCCCAGCGTAACTTACTAATAGCTTCTTCCAATTTTGTGAGCTTTGAGTCGGTCCTCAATGTACGCGTGTTGTAGGTTGCCAGGTCCAGTCGTCGTCGTTATTGGTATCCGGGTCTTTCCCGGGGATTCTTCGCAACCCATGCCCTGTTTCCAAAGCCGCTACCGTAACTAGGAAGAGCAGGACTCCCGGGGACTAGGGACCAATTCTTTAGCTAGGCCTGGTAGCTAGCTGTAAAGGTATCTAACTGGGAGACGAAATACTTAAGATTTTTCATAGATGCTCTACGGTTAAAAAGTCGTTGAGAAAAAAAAAACAAAATACAAAAACACGATAACAAACACATGGAAAAATTAGTGAGGTCCGCTGGTTCGTTAAGTGGCTTAGTTGGTATAGCGTCTGGCATGGTATGCTAGAAGACGTCGGTTCGAATCCGGCCGGATCGAAGGAATTTTTTTAATTTGAAGGAAGTGTTCGATATTTGTATTAATAATTATAACAAACTAGTGGGATAATTTCACGCAAAAAATAATTGAATATGAATTCAATAAAAATGAAAATATATATATTTAAGAGTAAAATATCTAACTTGCACATAATTTTCATGTGTAAATATTTATCTTCAAGTATTGCAGAGAACCTGCAGAATTTTGGTTTTCGTTTGAAGCCATGATGCAGTCCTTAAATACATATTTATCCCAAAACTTGAAAATTATCCAGCGGTGGTTTAATGACACGCCGCGCCGCCCTCTGCTCCGTCAGTCGCCATCAGGCGCTTGTCAACGTAGAAATGATTAATCATATTCGTATTAATTTTTTGCGCGTGGATTGCGTGACGCGCGGGCGATCCGACACACCTCATCTCCTGAAATGTAGTAACATTGTTTTATGATTTTAAACTTAAAAGATCTATAAACATCTCATTATTGTGTGCATTATATAAAATATGATAGAATTACAAACATATTACAGCGAAACAGTGTGTTTATTCTCCTAATTAATTTTACATCCAAGAACCCTTCTTAGATATAGGTACAAATTACATGGCATGTTTTAACAGAAGTACACTTATGAAGTCCTTTTGAAACTTTTAATCATGTAAGTCAAAAGTTAATTATAAAATTTGGGAAGTAAATAGGTGTATTTTCATATGGAAAATCAATGTGTAAACAAGCTAATATTCATGCGACAAGCAACCTTTTTGGAGAACATACGTACTCTATTATCTATTAACATAAGATGGTATGTGTGAAGGGATTGAATAAAGAATGATAGCCGAAAATCAGGTACTTATTTTCTATATTCCATTTTGGAATTCTGCACGGTTTTATGCGTAGTCAGAACGTGACTAAAAAGGCTCGTCTGCCTATCGATTAGAGAGTAACGTACGATAGGGAATGTTGGGTATGGCAGAAGGAGCATAAAATTAGGGTATTGCTGTGGTAGCCCAATAGTTTGACTTATCGCCTCTCATGTGGGTTCAAATCCGTGCTTTTATCTTTGAGTTTTTCGGAATTCATACGTGAAATTTAATTTGAATTTATTTAGAGATTTTCGGTGTAGGAAAACATCACGGTGAAACCTGCACGTTGAAGAAGGTTCACAACCGTCGAAGACGTGTGAAATTCCCAACCCACATTGGGCCAGGGTGGCGGAATATGACCTAAACCCTCCTAAGAGGAGACCTGTGGGTAGCAGTGGGACGTATTGGTATATGATGCAATGACGATGAGAAATGAGGGCGCAGTATATAATATATATATATAATAATATGTGGTTTAAATTTTAGAGAATGAAGAACAGCGTAATAAATAAATAAATAACGCACACATTCAACATAGACCCGGACTATGGAAACCCTGTGTCGCGGGTGCCGTGGACACACACATAGACAACTACAAATTACACCCAAATACTTCTCCCGGCCCGGGAATCGAATCTGGGACCTCTGCGTGACAATCCGGCATGGTAACCGTTCGGCCACAGAGGCAGTTAGCGTAATAAGCGAGTGAATCGAATCCAGGACCCCTTTATCTAACGTCCACAGTCCTAACCGTTATTCTCTTTGCGTTAGGCCACCGAATTGTCTTCAAGAGTCGGTGCTACCTCAGCTCGAATTCTACCTGAAAAATATCTGAATTAGTATCGATTTAGTAGCAGTAGAGTTCTTTACTGTGTTCCGGTTTGAAGGGTAAGAGTGCTGATGAAATTACAGGCACATGTCAACTTATGTCTCAAGGTGACGGGCGCAGTGGCGGTGCCCCTCAGATCTTTGCGATTTAAAGCTCTGAGGACACTGCAATTGTTATGGACAGGCATGTAGCCTATTATACCATCAGGCTACACGCCTCCGTGGCCGAACTGCCACGCAGAGGTCCCAGGTTCGATTCCCGGGCCGAGAGAAATAGTTGTATGGCCTACAATTATATCTCTCGTGAGTTTGGGTGTAATTTGTGGTTGTCTATGTGTGTGTCCATGGCACCCGCGACACAGGGTTACCCTAGTGCGGGGCTATGTTGAGTGTGTGCGTTCTTTATTTATTTATTTATTTATTTATTTATCAGGCGCCCGACTTGTCCGTCCCATCACTTGATATTATAAAAAAAAGAGTTCTTAAGTTTTCACGATAAATTTGACCGATATGTTTGACAAAACAATTATACGCGATTTAAATTGGAAAAAAATAGTTTCATTAAAAACCTTGCCATCCTATTTAAGAGTCGATGCTACCTCAGCCCGAATTCAAATTTTTTCCCGTACTGAAATTTTGCTTGTGTCAAACAGTAAGGACACTGGCTTTATTTCAGAATTTATTTTTTTACAGACGAAATTACAGCCATATGCTAATTGTACTCGTATATCGTATACTATACGTGTTCTATGTAGAAATTGATATATTAAAATATTTAAAAAAATACAGCGGTTATCTTGTAAAATTTTGAAGAAAGTTTGTGTTTTTTTTTCTACTGTGATAATTTTTAGTTATCGTGTTTCCACACCGCATACTAATCAGTGTATATTTTCAATTTTGTGTGATTGATTTAACATTTTTCCTGTTATGCGAAATCAACCAAAGTCATTTGAGGTTGTAGCGTCTCCTAAAAAAAGACCACGTGAACAATCTCAGCAAATCAAAAGACTAAAGCAAGTGGAGCAGTTATAAAAATAACCCTTGGGGCGATTTCTGAACCAGAGCCCCTGAACCCGGCCGACTATGTTATCGCCTCTTCCATTTAAAAAGATCGATATTTATATTTTTAGTTATAGACGAGGCGAGAATATGTAATGGGTCCAAGATACTAATTTAATTTATTAATTTAATACAAAAACCGGCCCATCATTAGTTATTATATAGAGTTATAGAGTTAAAATACATTTCTTTAATGCTTACAAAAAGTCGAATGTGGTAAAACACATTTTTTAAATATCCAAGGTGGCAAAACATTTTTTTTTTCACCTCACTAGAAACTCATTAGAAATCTGCGCGCAAAAGCGTTTTTCCACGTTAGTGTTAGTTAGGTTTTTGAAATTCGAACTAGACGATGGACTGTGGTGCACCTAAATTTTTCTTTCAATGACAAAAATATTATGACACTTTAAAATACACGATTTGTCGTAAGTACATTATTCATGTAATATATAAATCCGTTGGCGTAATTTATTCTTATTATTGTAGACATTAACCGCTCACGCGATGCGCTCCTCCTACCGCAAAATGGCGGCTATTTGGTTTCGCAAATTAGAATAGCATTCAGTTTAAATACAAGTTTATATAAATAAAAATTATTATTCTGCATTGCTAAATAAATACCCTCCGTACTACCAACAAAAACATCTCAAATAAAATGCAGTAATGCACCGCCAATCCTGCTCTTAAAAAGCAATAATGAAATTTTTAGTGTACTTGGATAAATATGATAATATTCCGTTTGAGTGGTTCTAACGTTTACCATAAAATTACTCCTTAAAGTATAGTTTATAAACATTTATATTCAGGGTAAACTTAAAAAACGCTACTTACAGTATGTTTTCAATAAATAAACACCTAAATCACCAGCCCAAACAATAACACACACGATTGTCGTTACGTATTTTTGAAGTTGTTTATTTTTTTTTAAATGACAGACCCAGGCATTAATAACTTTATGGTTTGCTAGAGTAGTTACCGAAATAGCAATGAATATTAGTTTTTTTACCTGTTATAACTTCGATATCCGATAAATCGGTATAAAATCATCACCTGCACCTCTAGGTGTGGTATGCGTCTACGGGTATCTAATTTTCTTTATTAAAACTGATTTGTCACGTGGTGAAACATTGTGACATTCAATAAAAATTTACCTAAAATTGATTTTTAATAGTTCAACTGCTTTTCTTTCACCTACCATCGCTATAGTGAGGTAATAAGTTATGTGTTTTGCTTGGAAGCAAAGTTGTTTTGCGTCTCGGGACTTGAAACCCTCGCTACGCTCAGGATCTCATTTTTCTTATTTTAGGTCCCTTTGCTTGCTCAGGTGTCAATACAAACACTCGCGTCAAACAATAACTTTGCAGCTTTGTATAACAAAACCGTTTAATGCTTACAATAAGTCTAAAGTTACAAAATATTTTTTTTTATTTATTGATAAACGATGAATAAATTTGGTGGTGATGTAATTAATCTAAATGCAAAATTTTTAGGATATAAGGCAGAATGTTACTTCCCTATCCAAGCGTTCTCTTTATTTTTCTTTTTTCATAATTTTGCTCACTTGCGCGTGCAAGAAAATTTAAAGTTGATTTAAACGTGAAAAAAAGACAAGAAGACAAGGATCCTGGGCTTTATTAACTAAAAAAATACAAAGCAAGTGCAAAAACATTTTACTAATTTCATTATGACTGTTATAAAATTTCCGAAGTGTAGGGACAGGAATTAAGGCCAAAAATGGTCTTGCGGAATACCTTCACCAGCGGTATTTTAGAGGGAATTTTAGCGCGCAATTGTGGACAAACTATGTGCGTACGCAAAGTTTTATACAAAAGTATATTTATATATTTCGTTGTAGTTAAAAGTATGGCTTCTTACCAAGGGGTAAGGTAAGGACCTACGAAAAGAGAATTTCGAGAATAGCGTCAATTCAGAATATTTTATTAATTTACGTTAGGGCGCTTTCAAATTCGACGCTTATAGAAGCGCTGCAGTGTATAGAAG
>NW_020654810.1:5865292-5884630 GCF_003589595.1 Hyposmocoma kahamanoa | reverse complement strand
TTGAGACTTATATTTAGAAACTTTGGGCAACTTGCCTCGGCAAAGAACCCCTAGTCCTAATATTTTAACTTTCAATGCATATTGATCTCCGGAGGTTTACACGTTGTAGTAAGGTCAAATTAACGCTTTTTAAAGCATACTGTCAAACCTTCTACACATTTATTGTAGCCTTTGGGTGAAGTATAGTAAAGTGACCCTAAATACCTTGGGGGTGGTTCAATATAATAATGCGTTTAGAATGTTTAGTTTAGGTTTTTGACAGAGACGTGCACTGATGGCTTTCACGCTGTTATTAGAAAAAGAGTAGCGTTCCTGTAGTGACGTGAGCTTGGGCTTCAACAGCGTCTTGGCCATTGTGGGAAATAGTTTAGACTGTCCCATTCAAACCTACTATACAGTGGGACATACACGTGGGATAATTTAATTTTGTAGTGCTTGATAAATTATTTTAATTGAGTTTATTTTTGTTATTTTATTTTTCTTTACTAATTTCATTTATAATTCATTTATTTTATTTGAATTTATTTAATTGTTTTTGTCTATGTTCGATTAATGTAATATTTGTATGTGCTTATTAAACTTATCTATAATTATTGTATATGGATGTGATATTCCGAAATAAATTATTTGAATTTATTTATTAGACAATAAGTTCTTACATATACGACAATAAGTTAAAACATACAGGTAAGGTACAATAAAAGCTTAAATACTAGAAACTAAAACTAGCCGCTCACGCGATACATGCAGCTGTAGACGCATACACACCTAGAGGTGCCGGTGATGATTTTATACCGATTTGTGAAGTTATAACAGGTAAAAGAACTAATATTAATTGCTATTTCGGTAATTACTCTAGCAAACCATAAAGTTTTTAATATCTGGGTCTGTCATTTAAAAAAATAAACTACTTAAAAAATACGTCTAATTTTTCTCAAAATCTAATTTTTTATTCAGTTTATTTTATGCAATATATAAAATTCAATTATTTGTAAATTTTCATTCAATTTATTTTGTATCTATTCTTTATTAAGTATGATTACATTATTATTCCAATATATGATATTAGCTTAAGAATGACTATTGTGTTTGGATATTAATCTGTAAGCAATATGTAATATAATGAATAAATAAATAAATAAATCGCAATTACACATTAGGTTCTAATATTCTAATATTCAAACGTCACGACAATCGTGTGTGTTATTGTTTGGGCTGGTGATTTCGGTGTTTATTTATTGAAAACATACCGTAAGTAGCGTTTTTTAAGTTTACCTTGAATATAAATGTTTATAAACTATACTTTAAGCAGTAATTTCAAGGTAAACGTTAGAACCACTCAAACGGAATATTATCATATTTATCCAAGTACACCAAAAATTTCATTAGTGCTTTTTAAGTGCAGGATTTGCGGTGTATTACTGCATTTTATTTTAGTTGTTTTTGTTGGTAGTACTGAGGGTATTTATTTAGCAATGCAGAATAATAATTTTTATTTATAAAAACTTGTATTTAAACTGAATGCTTTTCTAATTTGCAAAACCAAATAGCCGCCATTTTGCAGTAAGAGGAGCGCATCGCGTGAGCGGCTAGGAATAAATTATATGAATAAAATGTGCCCAAGATGTTGGTATTGTTTCCCCTTTGTAATGACTATGCTTATGCGTTGGGAGAGGTAGCTGCCGGCCCTTGGATTTGCCAGTCTATTAATTTTTTAGATAAAATTTTGTACAGATGAAGGACACCGTGATCCCACGGGTCAAGGGTTTCGATTCCAAAGGTTGTAAATAGGTAGTCGGAGCCGAGGTCCTGGTACTTGTTAATCTTTAAGGCTAATTCACGTGTACACCCATTCGGGTCCGGGCTCTCACGTGAGCCGGCCGGGTTTTGTTTTTGTTATTTTCCATTTTTCCCTTGAATGATAAGGTTGTGTTAATAATGCAATTTTCATAACTTGAATTGGCAGCTCTTGATGACGAAGTATTGGGAACACAAATTGAAACTAGAAAAAGAAAATGGTGTGTACATGCTGCCTGGAGAAAACGAGAATCCGAAGGAGAATTTGCCATTTTGCATTTTGCGCTTGTGCTGTCCACTACACTGTAGTCCAAAGTTGACTACCCTCCGAGTGCCCAGCGAATGCATTCATATTACGAACGTCGCAATCAGGCCCGGTTGTAATTGGGAAAATATACTCGACACCATGCCCCGACCGTGTCACTTGTATTTTTTATCAAAAAGATATATGAATTATGGTAGTAATATTATCAGTACAGAGTACTAAAAAATCGACCTCAAAAGTGTGTGGAATTGCATTACTACTATTTGCAAAGTTTTATTGTAAAGTGTGTAATTAACCACCCTTAGAGGTAGAATATTTTATAAATGGGACCAAATAATGAGGTACCCTCTTTCATGATATAATGCCGGAGTTATCGCGTAACATATATATATAAAAGTATCACAGTCCAATTGAAAACTTCCTCCTTTTTTTGAAGTCGGTTAGAAACATCATCAAACACGTTTATGTATCAATTAAATTACAAAATTAATATGTTCCCAAATTGGGAATAAAATTTTTCGAATGACGCCTTCTCATTAGACTTCGCAGGTTTCACTGAGATATTTTCTTTTCTTTACAAGTGGTAGGATTATAATTATATTTACATATTGCCTGTTTATATCGTTAATCCCCGAAACACAGCAAATTGAGGTTTATTAATATGTATGTAGGGTACGTTATGGTGTAATTATTGCACGACGTGTAATTTCCCTGCTTGGTAGTCGAGTGGTCTCACTGTAATTACCTTGAGCTATTATAAAACACGCTGTCTGCTTAGAACTTTATACTTGTTTCTTGAGAATTTTGCCCTATTTTTGCAATTTACCTTATACGCCGTTTTTGTTTTCAAAGGGCGAATGGAATAATAATTACTAGTTACTGAAATTTGTATTGAATAGATATTTAATTATTTTTATGTGAAATTACTTCACTAGTTTGTTACAATTATTAATAGAAAGATCGAACACTCAGAAAAAAATTATTCGATCTGGTCGGATTCGAACCGACGTCTAGTATACCATGCCAGACGCTATATCAACTAAGCCACGGAACGAATCAGCGGACTTCACGAATTTTTCTATGTGGTTGTTGTCGTATCTTTGTATTTGATTTTTCAACGACTTACTTGCTTACTAGTTACTTGTAAGTAAACTTGTAATGATCTATGCTTTGCGCTAAAGGGACCACACGACGCGATTTTTGTTTCTGAATTATCGATATCATTTTTGAGAAACGTATGCGATGTTTTTTAATTTTAAAAAAAGAAACGAAATTCGTAGTCGAGTGGCTAGCACACTAGTTTTCATGGTCTCGTCGTCTCTGAGTTTTCGGGTTCGATCCCCGACCGGGTCAATGTAGAAGAACTAACTTTTCTGTATTGTCACCTCGGGTCTCGGTGTTTGTGGTACCGTCGTTGTTTCTGATTTTTATTTATTTATTTCAGGCCACATGACCCATGTAATATATACCTTAAGACTGTTATACATACAATAAAAATACAACAATTTATTTATTTACATGTATGGACTACGACGTGTGGCGCAATTCGGGTGTCCGGTAACTGGCCTCCGGAACATCGATAAATGACACACTTCGGCCAAAACTCCTCCTTCGTGAAGGTCGACAGATGTTCCGTCGGTACTCCCACCATAAGCGAATTAAAATTCACATTGTGGGCCCCCAACCGCTCGACCCGTATATTCTCCACAATGCTTTTTTAACTGTCTCCGTGGCCGAACGGTTACCTACGCAGAGGTCTCAGGCCGGGAGAAATATTTGTATGGCCTACATTTATTTCTCTCGTAGGTTTGGGTGTAATTTGTGGTTGTCTATGTATGTGTCCATGGCACCCGCGACACAGGGTTTCCCTAGTGCGAGGCTATGTCGAGTGTGTGCGTTATTATTATTAAATGTCCGTAGACTTTGTGGAGTAATGAAGCCGTGACACGTATAACAACGTTGTCGGTACCGCTGGACGCAATAGACGATCTAGTCGGTGCCACTAAGGTTACGGCTGGTGTACCTTTTTTCCGTTCCCCCTTTTTGAAACCGTCTTCGTCACACTGGTCAATTTGTTTCGGTGATACTGACGACACAGCTCCAAAGTTGAATTGCCGTTCTTCTTCTTCTCCTTCGTTGATAACTGCCTGGGTTGGTTTTACAACATAAGTGCTTTAGGAAATGAAACTATTTTTCCGGATTTAATCGCGTATATTTATTTTTTCAAACAAACCGACGTTTCGGGCCCTTTACAGGTCCCATGGTCACGGTTGACATTGAAACAAATATACGCGATGTAAATCCGGAAAAATAGTTTCATTTCCTATGTGTAACAATCGCGAAAACCTAAGAACTCTATAAGTGCTTTAGTTACTAACTTTGGGATCAGAGTATGTAATGTTGTCTTAATATTAGACACACGATCCGTAAGGACTGTCCGCCTGCGGCCTATCCGCATGTGTAGACGACAGTGCTTTGAATCGAGTATTTAATTAAGTGCGGATGTTCACGGAAGACAGTCACCTACAATGAACACACAGGTGGCTTGTGCGGAGTCCACGCGGAGCATGTTCCGTGTGGAGTAATCCGCGTCACTAAGACGATGTTCTAAAGCCACACGTGCTACTCCGCCCCGGTGCTCCGTGCGGACGGTCCGCAGATAAATCCGACTGCTCTGAAACCAGCCTTAGTCTTTATTCGAAATGCATACAATATATTGTGTATCTAATTTTGTTTGTATACAGTGCATTGCATTCTTTCAGACAGACGATCTAAGTAACGAAGTAATCGACGATTTTCGGGTTTCTCTTTATTTAATGACAAAAAGAGAATATTATATTCAAATGTATAGTATATTTCAACCAAAATTCTATACAACTGATGACAAATAATCTATAAAATGTGTGATTTGTGACATTATGTAAATACCACCATGTATGTAGCTGTGTAAATAAGCAGCTATTTAAAAGCACTGTCGCAGCGGTAAAAGCAAAATTTCAGGGGTATCTATACCTCTGAAACGCAGCCACAGCTACAGCGACTTACAACAAGAATAGCGAAACCAAACAGTGAAATCAAACAGTGCAAAACAGTCCATAATTAGTTTCAGTGAATTTGTTTTTTTATAAAAAATAAATGCGCGTTTGACCTCCATCTAACCTAATGGAAAGTGATGACGAGGTCGACCAAGTTATAGCGTTCGGGGAACAAATCCGCAAGTATGGGGATTCCACTCCTAGCCGCTCGCCATATAAATGTGGAAGCGAAACGCTTCGTGTGAATCATGGGAATATTCACAACATAGGGGTGGAATTCCAGCCGACGTCTAGGCCCCGATGATTGAAAGGGGAAGGCGGAATCAAATTATGCAACTTCATCGCATACTCTGAACTCTACTCTAACTCCTCTGCATTGGAAACATGAATTGTGTCATTGATAACAGAACTTAAAAAGCTCTGACGGGCTTTTCCGAGTAGTTTTGTGAGTTGTTGTATTGAGACCTACCTGAATGTCAGAAATACGATCATCCCAGTTTTTATCATCATCGCCGTGGTAGATAATGCGTTAAGTATGGTTCGATTAAACCGCTCCACTGGACCATTCGCTCGGGGAGTGACAACGGCGTTTTGAATATGTTTAATACCGTATGTCGTTACGAAGTCTTTAAAAGTGTTGCTTGTGAAACTTGACCCTTTATCTGTAATAATTCGGGAGGGGACCCCGAAGTATTTAATGTGATCTTTAATTGCTTTTATACTAGTTTTATCTTTCGTATTTTTGACTGGGGCTATGTTAACGAATTTAGAAAAATCCATCGAACATTACCAAAAGATAACAATCTCCTTTTTTACTTTTTACAAATGGACCGAGATGATCAGCGTGAAGTGTATGGAAAGGTACGCTGACTTTGTCTATGTGGTGGAGCTCACCCTCTCACTTACCTCCAGGTGCTTTGTGATGCGCACACTCTAATCAAGACGAAACATATTTTTTTGGGAAGCGCCTCATTTTGGCAAACCAAAAATGTTTGCGAATGCCTGGAAGAGTTTTTTCAAACCCGCAATGACCTACGTCATCGTGGTTCTTTTTTACAATTTGCTAACGGAAGCCTTAAATGGCTAGGAGGAACTTAAAAGCCATTTAAGTTCCTCGCCGACAATTCGATATACACGACCGTTTTTAAGCTTATAATTTTTGCATTGTTCGGCTACTTGTTCAGATTCAGGATTACTTAGAGTTTCTTTAATAGACTTTACTTCATCATCTGCGCATCGAATGGTGGTTATCCAATTGAAAGTTACGGTACGCCAATTAAATATACTCTAAATCTATTTAATGACGCTACAACGGCTAATGTTTCGAGCACATACGAGTGGAGTTTACGTTCATCGTTTGTGGTTTTTCGACTGAAATATGAAACTGGTTGAAAAACGCCACTAGCATTATATTGAAGTAAGATACCGGCTACATCCTCCTTGCTGGCATCAGTATGAAGTTGAGTTTCTGCAGTAGGATCATATAGTGCAAGTAAAGGACCTTGAGTTAGTAGCGTCTTTAAATCAGTAAAGGCCTTGTTTTGGATATCTCCCCATATTCAAGGAATGTTCTTTTTTAGAAGATCGGTAAGAGGGGATGCCAATATGGCGTAACTTTTAATAAAACGGCGGAAAAATCCTGACAAGCCTAAAAACTGTCTTAGTTCATGTTGATTATTGGGTTTGGGAAACTTTGATACTGCGTCTATTTTCCTAGATCCAGGACGAATGCCTTCAGCACTAACTTCTAATCTGAGAAAATCTATGATGTTTTGAAAGAAATGACACTTGCTAAGTTTCAAAGTGAATCCACCCTGCCTTAACAATTTAAGGACTTCTTCCAGCCTTTGCAACTCCTCTGATACGTTCTTTGATGAAATAAGTATGTCGTCCATATAAACAATGGCATATTTAATTTTAGCTTCTGATAATATTTTATTAATTGTTCTCTGGAAGACAGAAGGGGCATTGACTAGCCCAAGAGGCATGCGATTGTATTCAAACTGGACGTCAGGGGTTACAAACGCTGTTTTGTGCCCAGACATATACCCAGACGCCAAATCAAGAGAAGTAAATAAAATATTACCGGCTAACACATCTAATTTGTCTCCAACACGGGGGAGTGGGCAATGATCCTTTTTAGTTTTGTGATTTAAAGCCCGGTAGTCAACGCATAAGCGTTTGTCTCCAGTCTTCTTTTGAACCAAGACTATGGGACTCGCATAAGGCAAAGAGGATTCCCTAACAAGGCCACTATCAAGCATCTCCTGTACCATAGTCCTAACTAACACTCTCTCAGCGACAGACATTCGATAAGGACGATATACAACTGGTTGAGTGTCATCAAGTTCAATAACCATTTCTGTCGCCTTAGTGAAACCAAGATTATTAAGACTATCCGAAAAACAATCATTGTGACTTTCAAGTCACAATGATGACAGTAGTTGTTGCAACTGTACACGTTCCTCGTCGTTCAGTTTATCACCACAGTTTAGGATTTATAAGGAATTAGTTTTTCATCGTAAAATACAACAAATTCATCTAATTCCTTTACTTTATTTTACTCTCTAGAGGGTAGGAGTTATATGATGACGGTACCCTAAAATCTAAGATGTTGAAATCATCAATAGGAATCGTAAAACTGTGGAATGTTGTAAAAATCAACTCCGATCAATCCGTACTTGTTATGTATATTACTTAGGATTAGTCAGACAGTTAAGATCGCACAACGAATCGTTAAGGATACATTTTATAGCATTTTTACCACTTCTTTGCAAAAAATCCGAGAATCCAGATTACAAAGTTGTTTGGTTTTTTAGTATATAAGGGCTGGAGCTACGACCTCATGTCATTCGATTGCTCGACTCCTGTTCACATCACATTGAACGGTTGTTGTATAGATCTTTACATATTTCTTAAATTTAATTTTGTTTAAATTGAACAAGTATTTATTTCATGCAAAATCAGTGAAACCTTTCTCGAAGATAACTGCAGAAAACCATCGCTACAAAACAACTCTTAAATTCCTCGAACCTTTCACTCATGATTTCCACGAAGAGGAGAAAATATAACAGTGCAGTCGATAGGATCTGTGAGGACGATGTATTTACGAATCTGTGATTGTGAAAACTTAGAACGGTACCAGACAGGCCATTCTACTTAAGTGATTTTGTCATCGTGTTAAGAAGAAATAATTCATCCTGACCTTTTCAAAGGACGTAACGCAGAAGAATTATTTAAAAAACAGAAGAATATAAAGGCCGTCAACAATCCTATATAAAGAACAGCAATCGAATCGGGAGGATCCATATAACGACACACATTTTGTTAGTCCTTCCACAACAAATCCTTGTTTATCATAGACTGTGATAGCATTTTTTTTCTTTTCTTTGCGGAGCGCTCTAAATCTTTAAGTACTCGGTTGATACATTTTTCTTGTTCAAACACGTTTCTATTGTTAAATGGAAATTGTGGGATTTTGGGGTTTAGCATACATTAACATAGGCGTACTTGGTATTGGACTTCCTTGTACAATACACTTGTATAGACCATATATTATAGTTGGGTTGACTAACATAATTAGCGCGTTTTGATTTTGGTAATTCCGGTTTACTTGATTAGGGTTAAATGTGCGATTGAAATTGGGATTAAAAGACTACTTTTTGAAGCTTTGTTGAGGTAGTTGTGGTTGTTGTAGACAGTTTCGCTTTTTGTAATGAGTTTGGAAATTTATGTCTTCCATGATCTATTTCTACATTTTTAAGTTCTTTATTCGTACGCATCGAAGTAAATCTTCAGGCGAACTACATAAGAATACTTGTAACGCTGTTTTGTTATAGATCATCATTTTAGTCGTATGTACTGAATGATTGTATTTTTGCAAATAATCGGGATTTTGTTGATTTCATTAGGTTTTTTATTAATCGATTCGAGCTCTAATTTCAAACATTGTTCCGTTTTGTGGTCACCGAAATTTTGAATTATAAGAACTTCAAGCTGTTCCCAAGAGCGGGTGCCGTATTCGTTTTTGGTTATCAGAACTACGGTTTTGCCTGTTAATTTATAGTCAATAATAGTCATTTACCATTTGTACAATAGAACGTATTCGTACTGAGCAAGGGTTGTTACGTACGAGTTAAGTAAGTAAGTAAGCCTTTTTAAGGAATAAATTTAAAAGCTGGTAATCCGGACCATCAAATTCAGGAATAATCTGTCTTAGATCAGCTGGTTTCGGTGTTATGTCAGGACTTCTTAATGGGGGATTTCTTATGGGCGGTTCCTGGTCGTCGAGGGGGGTTCGGAGTCGAGTATTAGGTGGATTTATTGGAACAACGGGGCTGCATGCACCTGACAGTGATTCAACTTCGTCTGATTCAGTTATGACCTTGCGATATGATGGTGGTATGCCGGTTTTACTATATCTTTCAGTAATTTGTTGGTATTGTGCAGAGATTAGTAGTAGAGTAGTTTCTATGGATGTCGTAAAAGGCGATAAAATGTGATCTAATTTAGGCATTATTGGGAAAATAACTTTGCAATTATATAATGACATTAAATAGGTTCACAATTACATAACGAAATGAATTAAGATTAGAAAATGTAATCATTGTAGTTAGATTTTGAAGTGTATAATCATATTAATTAAGTTTGCGAATGATATGATTAAAATATTTAATCTGTAAATAATACATTAAACATTTTACATGTTAATGCTATCTATCCTTCCCAACCTTAACTTTCCAAATCAACACAGCAACTCACAACAAGAATAGTGAAACCAAACAGTGAAATCAAATAGTGAAATCAAGCAGCGCAAAAAAGTCCATAATTAGTTTCAGTGAAAATAGTGGTAAAACCATTTAAAGACTAAACACTATCAGTGCCTTAATTATAAGCATAATCATTTATCCATTGTATAATCTATATTACATATATACTTTAATAGGTAATACGAGTATCACCATCATATAACAAACCTTCTTAATCAATTAGTTGTTCGAGGATACTTGGTTACATCCAATTTATTTACTAACAGCGAGAAATTTGAACACGCTCTTACTATTATTTTAGGAATTAGTTTTTCATAGTAAGGTTCAATAAATTCATCTAACTCCTTTACTTAAGTTTACTCTCTAGAGGGTAGAAGTTATTTGATGACGGTACCCCAAAGTCTAAGATGTTAAAATCATCAATATGGATCTTAAAACTATGTAATGTTGTTAGTTGTATGAGATCGCACATCGAGTCATTACGAATACATTTCATAGCATTTTTAATGGTAATACGAGTATCACCATCATATTACAAACCTTGCTAATCAATCAATTTTCCGAGGACGCTAGGTTTCATCTAATTTCTTTACTTAACTTTACTCTCTGCAGGGTAGGAGTTATATGACGACGGTACCCTAAAATCTAAGATGTTAAAATCTTCAATATGGATCGTAAAACTATGGAATGTTGTAAAAATCACGTCCTTGCTGTTACGCGCATTAGGTAGGTACTTAGAGTTAGTTAGACATTTAAGATCTCACAACGAGTCATTAGGTTACATTTTATAGCATATTTAACGAAATGTTTACCAAAAATCCGCAAAACTAAATTACAAAGTAACCATTTCCGATATTCTATATTCTCCATGTAATTCGATTCCTGGAATCCTGTTCACATCCTATTGAACCGTCATTGTATAGTTCTTTATACATTTCATAAATACTTTTTTGTATAAATTTAACAAGTATTTCATTCAAGTAAAATCAGTGAAACCCTACTTGAAGACAGCTACACTGCCCTGCCAAGCCGAAAGGCTCTACCTCTGAGATCCGCGCTTTTTTTTTATATCATTCAATAGCTATAATAATTTCGCATATAATGGTGTAGTAGAAATAGCGCTATCTAACTCAAAACATTTAAAAAACACAAAGAAGTATTTTAGTATCTCAATTTTTGAAACCTTTCTTTATAAGCAAACTAGCGGTATCTCACAAAATAGGTATAATGGTACAATTTATGGATAATTTCGGTATGTCAATATATCTATTAGTCAAAATACGCACATTTAAGTTTTAAACATCTTCAAAAAAGATTTATTTTTGAAGGTGCGAAAATTTACAAAATGTCGATTTTCTCAAAACTTACTACGATTGAGAGATTGAGATAGCGCTTTTCGGCTTATCAGGACTGTACAGAAAGCCATCGCTCACCATATCCCTTGAAGAGGAGATAAAATATAAAGGTGGAGTTTAGTAGCACTAGAGCTCTTTGTGAATGAGTTCATCCAAAAAAGTGTTGTATATTTCTGCCGCCAAGCAATAATGCTCATAAATTACAGGCACATGGGACTTGTCTACTTATGTTTCAAGGGTGACGGGCGCAGTGGCAATGCTCCTCAAGCCTTTGCGATTTAAAGCTCTGAGTGGCATTGCAAATATTACGGTTAGGGTTGCCGCTTCCCACCAGGCACACGACTTGTTCTTCTCAAGTGTGGTATGATAAAAAAAAGTTGATGGCTATAGACAGGCTGTCTAGTTTAAATGTTTACTCATTTACATAATACTGGTCGGTAAAAAACGTAAAAGGTATGCAATAAATAGTACTGGAGCCAATATAGCACTTTGATACAGTTCTATATCATCATACAATTTTGAAAGGACCTTTACAAAACTGTAGGAAAAATCGAAAATCTTCGAAACATTTATATTACAATGTATTTTATACCATCATTTCTCCAACCGAAAGACGTCCACTGCTGAACATAGGCCCTTAAAGAACGCCACAACGACAAGTCTTGTACAGCTCCAGCTTATTTCCCGTACATATTTTGTACAATTCGTTCATAATTATACATAGATAGATACACACTTTATTGATTACACACAATAATAAAAACATGAGCAGCTTAGAACTAATGCGGGCAAAGGCGTTCTTATCGCTAAGAGCGATCTCTTCTAAACAACCTTTGAGATAGAGGTAAGGTAACCAGAGCGCGAGATGTAGTGTGCCAGTGGCGAAATTTAAAAAATTTTAGAATGTTAGAAACTTAGAATAGAATATAATAATTTATTTCATATTATCTGTGTCACAATATTACAATTCAAAATACAACGTCAAGAGGTAATATAATCGTCACTAACGCAAACAACAATAATGAATATAAAGTAACATAGTATAATTAATGCTAGTCTAAATACAACGAAGTCAAGTAAAACAAAATTACTATTGTTTCAAAAGAAATTCATCGACACTGTAGAATTCATTATCCAATAAAAGGTGTTTTAGTCAGTCGGAGTTTAGTCTTACATTATATTTCATCAAATAATAAATAACGATATAGTATACAAATATGTATGTAGAATGTAGATACATTAAATTGCAAAGATCTGAGGGGCACTACCACTGCGCCCGTCCTCAGTGACATAAGCTGACAAATCCCATGTGCCTGTAATTTCACCAGCACCCGTCTCCTTCAAAACCGGTACACAGTAATGCTGACATTACTGCTTGGCGGCAGAAATAGGTAAGTTGGCAGTACTACCCTGGACGAACTCTTTCACAAGGAGCTCTACTGCACTAAAATATATATGATGTTGTCTAATATTTAATATTTGCCTAATATTTTTCTTACAAACAAATATTTTTTCGTCAAAATTACATAAATAATTATGTCCATACTCCAATGTCGTCGACACTAGGATGTCATTTTCACTATCACTTTTGCGATGCGCTATTATAATAATATTATGATGGTGGAAGTGGGTCGCTCTCTAACTCATTTTGAATGCAGATAATTAGCCGTCATGGACACAAACCCTTAAAGTCCGGGAAAAGTCAATAACAACCGATTGGTGTGAGAATCAGTCGTTGGTATGATAGGCCACTCAATCGCTCGACGACTATTCATTATTAGGTTCGAAATTCGTTTGAATGTCTGTTTCTGTCATGGTATTATTGATTTTGAGTACAGTTAAGCTCAGAAGTTTGTAATTAAGGTTTAAAATGAAGAAATTGGACGTTAAGCCGATACAGCCTCAAATGGTTTCGGTTCATTCCGTATAACAGTGAAAGTGTTGAATAAATCACTTTGGAAAAAAATATATAGTAAAATCGAGGATATACACTGATTATATACATATGTATACATTTTGTAAATGACTCTAATTTCGTTCAGCCATGAACATGGGATCTGTAAAGGGCCCGAAACGTTGGTTTGTTTGAGAAAAAAATACAAATATACGCGATTTCGATAAAAAAAAATAGTTTAATCCGGTTAGTAGGTAACTTATTCATACCATTTGTAAATATTTTATTTTTACAATATAAATTTCTATTCTTTTTTAATTTAATCATTTTTATTTGAAATTATTCCACTAGTTTGTTATGATTATTAATACAAAGATCGAACACTCAGAAAAAATTCCTTCGATCTGGCCGAATTCGAACCGACGTTTTCAAGTACAGACAAACTCGTGATGTCCGCGGTTCGTTCCGTGGCTTAGTTGTTGTAGCGTCTGGCATGGTATGCTAGAAGATGTCGGTTCGAATCCAGCCGGGTCGAAGGATTTTTTCTGAGTGTTCGACCTTTGTATTAATATAGTATTAATAATTATAACAAACTAGTGGAGTTATTTCATATAAAAATAACTAAATATCAATTAAATAAAAATTTAAATACAATGAAAAGCGACATCTATAGCCGGGTCTGGTAGCTATAAAGATATCTAACTGGGTGACGAAATGTCATAGATTACTCATAGATGGCGCTACAACTAAAACGTCCTTGAAAAACGAAATACAAAGATGCGACGCAACCACATAGAAAATTTCGTAAGGTCCGCTGGTTCGTTCCATGGCTTAGTTGGTATAGCATCTGACACGGTGGAATTCGGCCATATTGAAAGAATTTTTTCTGAGTGTTCGATATTTGTATTAATAATTATAACAAATATAAATTTCTTTACTAAATAAAATGTCGTTACTTAATTGAAAGGAAATTAGAAATCAAACAAAACATGTTAATGAGTAGTAAGTACTGCAGTCTTATATCTGCTTGAGATTTCTCATCCAAGGAAATACTGGATTCCGAGCTCGTAGACCAATAACCATTGTTATCGTAATAGGCTTAGAGTTGAATTTAAATTTAAATTTGAGTGCACAGCCCGCAAAGCTCCCTCAAGAATTTCTAGGAGGAATCTTGAGATGCTCGCCGTATACACATACAAAGGGATTCTTTTGTACACACAACCCTCTATTTCTACTAATCCCTGGTTTTCCAGGATGTAATTTGGGAAGTTGGCAACAAGCGTTTTGTTTAAGACATGTTGATGGGTTGTCAGAACGTTATTTTGTTACCTATCTCAATAAATCATCAGGAAAATAGTTTTAGTCCGACCCGTTTTGGTTTGTTTGAGAAAACAAATTTATACGCGGCTTAGATCCGACAAAAAATAGTTCCATTTCCTATTGTAACAATCGCGGAAACCGAAGAAACTTTTGCAACTATATTTAATGAATATCATGAGGTTGTACTACCATGATATTAAAATATTTTTTACAAAAATAAAATAGATAAATAAATATTCCACAACATCGCATAAATTGCTCCGATCCTAAATTAAGTAACTAAAGCAGTTGTGTTACGGAAATTGGAAAAAACGACGGTACCACAAACACCCAGACCCGATGTAATATAGAAAAGATAATTTTTTCCAAATTTTTTTAATAATCGCTAGTGACGGGACGAACAAGTCGTGCTGGTTGTAAGCGACACGCCTATCCATAAAAGTTGCAGTGCCACTCAGAGCTTTAAATAGCAAAGATCTTAGGGGCACTGTCACTGCACCCGTCCCTCTGAGACATAATTTGTCAAGTCCCATGTGCCTGTAATTTCACCAGCACCCTAATGCTCTGGGCATACAGTGGCGGCCGCGGAAGCGATCCGGGAGCGGGAATTTTTGTAATGTACGAGTTCATATGAACCCTGCCATACTGAAACTCGCAGCTGCCGCCGAGCGAGACGGCGTGGTGCGGGGCGTTCGCATGACAAACAGGCAGAGTGGGCGCGTGCCGGGTCCGTGGCGAACGCGAGACGGATGCGGGAGTGGGTGTTGTAATACCAGTAATACATTGAGTTCTATCAGAGAACAAACAGTAAGTTCTAAGCGGGGCTTCAGCGGGCTTGGACGTTGTATTTTTTTACAACTGTGCAGTGTGTTTTATTGTTATTTTATTTTAATATTATACCACTAGGCCCACGACTTGTTCATCTCGTTATTTGGTATAGTAAAAAAAAGGAAAACCTGGATAGCAAATAGCAGTATGTGTCTGTCCAAAGCGAAGCACTAGGAATGTGGAATTTTCGCAAGATTAGCGCTAATAAATGAAGAAGTTCTTCTTCATCACTATCTGACAGTGACATGGTGCTTTCTTTATCTGTGTTGAAAACTTAGAGAGATGAAAATAAAAAGGTTGAAAATGAAGTGTGGCGTGACGCTTTTGGTGTCACACCGGTCGCCTTCGCGCCACTGTCCCGCCGCGAACTACGCGCGGGACTGCTGTGTGACACGCCCCAGCTCGCATTCGCTTCCGGCAGGTTCGTCCCCGGACCATTTTTCCCGCGATACCACGTCTGTGTAGCCTGACTTTTACCCTTCCATACCGGAACGCAGTAATGTCCATAGCTAGTAATAGTATATCTCGTCCAAAAATAAGAGAATAAATGTAATACAAGATAAATAAAATAAAAAGTACTTTTAGCTTATTTCCCGTCTTGTTTACACAACAAAAACGATTCTCAAATTATTGTCACTCAAGAAATAAGGGTGATTTTTGATATCGTGCGTCCACAGACCTATATCAAAGAGAAAGGTTCTCGTAAATGACAGTGTCAGGGTGGATATGCACTTAAACGTTCAAGGACGTTAACCTGCGTATTGTTATGACACTGGTGATAAATATTACACGTATTTCGGGGCATTATCTTATCTAAACTCTGATTATGTAGGCAATTCATACAATGTTGCAATGAGAATTTGTATATATTGCGAATTGTAGGTGCAAAAAAAAAACACAGAATTAACCTTTTGAATAACGTGTAAAAATTATAATTTGTTATTAATTTTATCAGGGGACGTCTGATTCCTAAAAGCACAGCGTAAAAGTGAAGAAAAGAAAATGACATCATAATTGTATACTTCATATTAATGGTTTAAAAATTGATTTAAGATTAATTTTTGCATTATAAAATTAAACAAATGTATATTATACTGCTCTAATAAATAGAGTGTAATTGTTAAGCGTATCCAGGCACTTATTAAGTAAATATAAGAGATATCAAAAGTCTTTAAACTAATATCGAAGGTACGTTACCTAATGAGTAAAACGACAAAAATAAAACTTTGTACTTTGTATACAAAATTTTGTATACTTAGAAATAAATATCACTTTGTTTTTATTCAGTTAAAATATAGTTTTATTACTTTATTTCTAGAAGTTTCGTTATTCGTTAACTTATTTTTTATTATACCTTATAAAGTAAGTCAATAAAGCCTCATTTTGAATGTCATATTAAATGTATGGGACCGTTTAAAGAAAAGAAATTGAATGTTTTTAGTTTTTTTTTTTTAAAGTTACTGATGTTATTTTACTCATTAGGTAATTCTCGTCCTTAGTCCTTTCGATATTAGTTTAAGAGTTGATACTACCTCACCTCGAATCCAAATTTTTCCCGTACTAATACGGTACAATGCTTAGGTCAAGCGGCAGGGACGAAAAAACCATTTGAAAAATGCGTATCTATTCCTAGTGTTCTATTTAGTTCCGTTCTTAAAAAAATAATCATTGGTACGTCATGTAAAGTACCTATGGAATACAGCGGTTTTCTTGTAAAATTTCGAGGTAAGTTGCGTGTTGTGTCTATCATGATAATTTTTAGCAATCGTAGCGTAGTGATATTGTCAGATTGCTACTATAGTTAGTTAATGTGAATGGTGTCCGTGAAATAAGGTTACAACTGCCGACAGTTACTAGGCCTGGGGCGCTGTTCCATTCCAACTGTTTGTCAGACTGCATTCCAATTGCCATTTTGACGTCCCAAATGCAGCCATAATGCAGGTCGTGTGACTACTCAGCCTTAGTAGAGCGTTCAGCGGGGCGTTCAAGGTTTTCGCGTACATAGCACGCAAAAAGAGGGTTGTTACAGTTTAAAACTTGTGTGTATGTATCTGTCTGTGTCAAACGGGTGGACTATTTATTGACGCGCCCTGTTACACGAGGCGCAAGTTTTCGCACGGCCGCCGCGCGGCGACCGCGTAGTTACCACGCCTTCATCTGCGTTAATGGCGAATCTAAATTCTATTTACTAGGCAACAATATTTAAATTCCTCTGAATAATCCAAATTCAAGCCAGCCTCGCTCGCGTGCCCATGACGCTCATTTAAGTTAAATAAATACAGCAGTAATAGCTAAATAAATACAGCGTATTTTGCCATAACAGTTGGACGCACGCGGTCTCTGCGCGGCTTCAACGCGTACTCCGCTCGGCGACCGCGCGGGGTGAGCGTGATTAAATTCGTATCGAATAAATGCGCCCTTAGAGTTCGCTTGTTGTGTCAAATTTAAAATTAAATTTTATTTATCGAGTCCTTAGGTTTTCGCGATTGTTACACATAGGAAATGAAACTATTTTTCCGTATTTAAATCGCGTATATTTGTTTTTTCAAACAAACCGACGTTTCGGGCCCTTTACAGGTCCCATGGTCACGGTTGACTGAGGTGGTACAGTCTTCAACCAGTTATGTCTAATATTGATGCTAACCACCCTATTTTATTACTATAGTTATAATAGTTTATAAATAAATACCTTATTTTTAATTTTACAAAGAATACATTCCAATTTATGCTACATTAAAATTTACAAATTATTTTATTGAATAAATTTTTATTAAGTTCAATTTATTATTGATTAATAATAGAAATTAGAATAAACTAAAACATATTAATTAGTACTGCAGTCGTATGTCTGTTTGGGATTTTTCATTAGAGGAAATACTGGATCCCTAACTGGTGGTATGGAGAAACCATTTTCCCTATTGAAATTAGGATGTTTTTTAATTTCAATGGCCTCTCGCAGCATCCTGGGTAGATAACGGATTTCTTTTGCAAGGACCTGGGGTTTGTCAAACTTCATTGAATGTGTAGGTTTATCAATGACATGCTTGCAGACTCCTCACACCTCAGTCAACCGTGACCATGGGACCTGTAAAGGGCCCGAAACGTCGGTTTGTTTGAAAAAACAAAAAAAAATAGTTTCATTTCCTAAATTTTATTTGCCAAATACAACATTTTTTATATTATACCTAGTGACGGGACTAGTGACTAGAGGTGGAAAACGACACGCCTGTTCATAACAGTTACAATGCCACTCAGAGACTTGAATCGCAAAGATCTGAGGTGCACTCCCACTGCGCCCGTCACCCTGAAACATAATTTAACAAGTCCCATGTGCCTGTAATTTCACCAGCACCCTTACCCTTCAAAACAGGAACTCGGTAATGCTCACATTACTGTTTGGCGGTAGAAATAGGTAAGGTAGCAGTACATCCCCGGACGAACTCTTTCACAAGAAGCGCTACTGCTGCTTTAATAAATTATATATCATTATTACTAGTATTTATTGTCTCGCTACAGTATTTTCTAAAAACCTAATTTAAACAAATATAAAGAAATGAATTTGATGTAAAAGGCAAAGGTTCAGTTTATGCTGGCACGGTGATGAGACTGCGCTGCCATGTTTTTCAGTCGCTCCCTAATGTTTATGGTCTTGAGTGGGAAACATGTCACCGAGAGCTGATGAAAAATATATTATTAACACACCTACGATGGCACTACGCCAAAAAGGCGGTAAAAACCAAAATAAAGATCTGCAAAAAGCACATATGAGAAATTAATAAGGTTTGCTGGTTCGTTCCGTAACTCAATTAAGATAGCAAATGCCACGATATTGCGAAGGCGCTGGTTCGAGTCCAGCTAAATCGAGGGAATAATTCTTTGTGTTCCATATTTGATTTATTGAATTACTCTTTTGCATATTATTCTTCTTATCAAATAACACACTCACGCACGCACGCACGCACGCACGCACGCACGCGCACTCACACACGCACACACACACACACACACACACACACACACACACACACAGAGAGAGAGAGAGAGAGAGAGAGAGAGAGAGAGAGAGAGAGAGAGA
>NW_020654810.1:5853210-5865282 GCF_003589595.1 Hyposmocoma kahamanoa | reverse complement strand
AGAGAGAGAGAGAGAGAGAGAGAGAGAGAGAGAGAGAGAGAGAGAGAAATCATAATTATTTTCGTGGTAGTGGGACCTGGAAGTTACAACATAGGTTTCGACCTAGTATAGATTTCAGCTACCTCACAAACTATAATTAGCTAATACAAGTAATAGTTATTAACGTATGTAACAAGAATTTTGTAGTTTGTGGTGAAAAATATACTATTTTTTCATTTTTCATCTCTTTAAATGCTATAGAGAATAACTTGTGTTCAACCCCTTTAGAGCAACATAAAAAACTTCGAACTTTATCCCAAGACCAACTTTACTACATAAAAACTAGTTAGAAATTGTAAAACGAGCACGTAGTGAACTAAAATCTAATCTAACTTTTGTTTGGGCACTCGGTTTTCTACAGGCAATTCAATTAAATGTTCCTAACTGGTAATTTGTTTATAATAACTTCAGTTTCTTTGGTACAAGGTTTAATTAAATTTTAATCAGTTACAATGGATGCTTATGGAAGTTCTGTATTTGCTTTTTGTAGTTCTAATGTGTATTAATGTCAATGTGGATGTTGCTACGTAAGTGTGACACCAATATCTTTATAGCAATTGATTATTTTATGCTTAAAATTTAGTAATCTGCTGTGAATGGTAATTTTAGGAATTTTTTACTGGAATAATATAATAATGATAACACATTACGTCATTTCGTGGAACACTCCGCCATTTTGTTGATATATAAATAACTTTATATCTTCCACTATTGTCTGATTCTAAACTTTTTTTTGACGGGACGGACAATTCGTGCGCCTGCTGGTAAGCGACACGCCTGTCCATAACAGCTGCAGAACCACTCACCCGTCACTCTGAGTCATAAGACAAATCCCATGTACCTGTAATTTCATCAGCACCCTTACCCTTTAAAACCGAAACGCAGTAATGCTCACATTACTGCTTAGCGGCAGCAATAGGTATGGTGGCAGTACTTCTCTGAACTAACTCTTTCTCATGGAGCTCTACTTCTTCTGAACTCTATGTATAATGTAGCTAATTAATTCAAAATTCAATTATTTGTGAAAGCACAGGTTGTATTAAAGTTTATATGCAACAAAACAGTAGGTATAGTTTCACTGAGTCCGGCCAAACATTAGAGATACAAACACGTTGAAAGTATAAGTTAGATGTTAACATGTTTTTTGTGCACACATGGATTTAATAAGTCAGCCAGTAATTTAATCGCGAGGGATATTTATGAAGGTTAATTTTAATGACAATAATTAATAATATACAAGAACCTCCTCCTTTCTTGAAGTGTAAATAGATGTCAAAATAAAAATAATATTTTAATAACGTCAAAATAAATATACAAATGCTAAAAACACGCACCATTCCTTTCCTATATATCTGGCGCACCCAGGTCACATGATTAATGAACTATATATACTGATGTGCCCTGGGCGACAATCGGCGCCTACTTTACACCGGTTGACTAATCCTTCCACCAAGGTGGTGTAATAGTGGATGCCATCAATACGATAACATGAATGTCAATAAAAAACCGACCTCAAAAATCATTCATTAGTTTGCCACCCTTAGAGGTACAATATTTTCTTCAAATTTGAATGGGACTACATCTGAAGTACCCTCTTTCCAACAAAAAAAATCATCAAAATCGGTTCACAAATGGCGAGTTATCGCGTAACATACATAAAAAAACACAGTCGAATTGAGAACCTCCTCCTTTTTTGAAGTCGGTTAAAAGAAATAGACAATGAAGTTAGGGATTTCTTATTTGCAAAAACGGATACTGTGTTGTGCATTTTATTACTTAATTGTCTTGTAAATAGCGTAAAAATTAATATATTAAAAGTTTTTTATTAAATAATTCGTTGCATAATGAGAGTTATCAAAGTCGAGTATCGTGTTTAGGCCACGAGGTTTTCCCGAGTGGTCTAAGTAATAATTGTGTAATGATTGCATACAATACTTTTTCTACGACCAATGTTTAAACATGATTTTGTTAACAATCTACGACAACATACTCAAGCAAAAGTAAACGCTGCAACACAAAAAAACCAAAGTGATAGTGTAGATTGGCTAAATACCACTTATATTTTAACCAATCAGGAGTCAGAAGAGCATTTGAATAGCGTTATTTTTGATTATATATTGTATTAATTGGCAAAAATACGATGTTTCTTTTTTGAAATTTGACAGTTCAGTAGCGAGTACCATAGACAATAGAATTTTGGTTCGGAAGTAAGGGGCGCCTTTGTGATATGGTTTATGAAATTACAATTGAGAGATAGAGCAGAGAAATACCTTTCTTATTTTATCATCGCCTAAAATAAACCCTTTCATTTATAAATTAATTGAGTAATTCAATTTTAATTAGATTTGGACTATTCCAAAGAAAATTAAGAAAGAAAGTTAAATTTGCACATACACGTACAATAAAGAGCAAACTAACTTCTCTAATTAAACTTGTCGAGATGCCTTTCTCCATTCTATATGTATTACCTGTTAAACTTTACTATTTGTTAACATTGTAAATTCAGCTGTCTTCTACGTTATTAAAAATTTAAATTTAAAGTTACGTTGTGGATTCAGGTTGAGATTTGTATATCCTTTAGAATCGAAGTGTAGGAGTTTCATATGTTACAGAGAGTTGTATATATAAATATAGTTTATTGCACCAAATAAATACAACAGAAATATTATATTTCATTAGAAATATTATTCGAGATCTCTTCCAGCCAACCCAGGGCAGTGAGAGCTAAGGTTATAAGCGGACAACAGCGTGCATGAGAGAATTAGAGAGAAATATAATAAACAATTACAACTACAAAAATAAAATTAAAAAATTGTCTTTGCTAAATTACATAAGTATTATAGTCTATTCAAATCGGTTAACGGAAACTGGGTTAAGTTCAATAAACTGAATTCATAATATTGCTTGTACACTTAGAAATAAAATAATCCCTGTGACAAATTGCCTCCGTGGCCGAACGGTTACCATTTGGCCGGACTGCCACGCAGAGGTCCCAGGTTCGATTCCCGGGCCGGGAGAAATATTTGTATGGCCTAAATAATTTGTGGTTGTGTGTATGGTGTGGTTAAATAATCTGTGTGTCCATGGCACCCGCGACACAGGGTTTCCCTAGTGCGAGGCTATGTTGAAAAATATAATTATAATAAATACCATCAATATACATACACATAAATAAATACACATAGATACATAAATAAAAATGTAAAAAAGCAATAAGAGCGGTTACACACGGCGAGTATTAGCAGTTGTTTGCGTTTGCAACTCGCGTTGCAAACGTGACGTAATCTTACAAGCGAATTGCTCACATTACTGCTTGGTGGCAGAAATGGGTACGGCGGCAGAGCTTCCCTGAACGTACTCTTTCACAATAAGCTCTACTGCTGCTAACGTACGAGTATTCCAGTTGTGATAGTATGATTATGAAATAGAAATTTAATGAGTTTGTATATATACATACTTAGAATAATAACGCATAGAATGATAGTTTCATATCAAACGAACTGTCACAAGTGAGGCAAAAATCAAATTCATGTAGGCTAGTTTTAGTAGTAGGTTAATTTTCGGTTTTAGTGAATATTTATATCAAAGTACAAGTTGAAACGCGTTACTTCCTTGTGGAATGTGATGTTAGTATCTATTTTATGTTTGTCTGACGTATTTTTACACTCATTTACCGCACATTTCGTCATTTTTAGCTAAAATTCTTAATCTGTTCGCGGTGCAAGTTGACCTTGAGCACTGAAGGCCCGCCCGCTCGTGTAGGCCCATTGGGAGCGCTTCAATTTGCCTTACTTAGCGTGTGCGGACTAGGTTTCTATGCGTTATTATTCTAAGTATACATAACGATACATTTGTAAATCAATAAATTTGAGACAAAAATTATTTTAAAATTTTAAAAACCAAGCGAACTTTCGATTCTATAATACTCGTGAAGTAATGCGTCACATGACGTGCAACTCGGGTTCACTGCGAGATTATGCGACTGTGTGCGTCCATACACGAAGTGCGGCTGTCGTGTATACATACAACGCTGTTACGTTTATGTAAAGAAGTGACTCTCAACGGTCTTCCTGTAAATGGAACGCCGCCGCCGGTTTAATAAAGTTTGTAGGATGTCCATATATGTAGTCAAATTGCATTACCGGCTTCAAAATGATAACGAAATTGCTATATATACACATACAAAGCGTTTCACTTCCGCTTTCAGCGTCCTGGACAGCTAGGGTGTGGAATTCTTTGCCAACTAAATTACAATTTAGGTCTATTCAAGCCTTGAGTGAATAGGCATTTTTAGGCAAAAGTGTACCATCGTCGGTCTCATTGTTGTTTAACATTTGATTTTATGACTAAGCGTGTGTCAATTTTATAAATAGTAAAATTTGGTACCAGTAGAACTCCTTGCGAAAGAGTTCGTCCAGAGGACTATTGAGATGATGTTATTGATGCTAGATTCTGGTGGATAGCACGTTCGTTTATCTTCCTGAATTGATTTGTCAGGTGGAGACAACAAGCAATTCTTTGATATTAAACAATTTCTCATGATTTCATATTGTGACTTGTTCACGTTGGCCGTTACTGGATCATTTAAAAGATTGTAGCGTATTTCATTTTTTTTTCTACCGGCAGTACCCTTAAAATTTCAACGATGAATGCTTCGTCTGTTTCACCATTAGATCGCAGACCCTGAAGGTAGGAATTTAGTATAAAATCAAGACCACAATTTTCAAGTAATTCCTTATTTTCCGTTTTTTTGTTCTCTCTGAACTGTCTTCATAGGTTTTAAAAGATCATCCTCGCTTTTCTATCGATAAAGAATGTCCTGATTTGCAAGTAGTTTACAAGATTTACGGTGAATATGCCATCCAACCACTCACTATTTTGGCTTAAGAATTGTTCTTTTTTTCTACCAGATTTGGTGAAGCGTTGACGAAATGGAGAAATTAGATTTTTTGAATACTTGCAATAATCTTTGCAATATTTGGCTCCGAATATTCGTTATAATTATCGCGTATATAATTTATGATAGAAACAACATAATTCATATCACTTTCAATTAACACGAGACATAAGTCGCGACTGGTGCAGGAAAATTCACTCATTGCAGAAAGATGCTTAGGTACAGTTTCAGTATCAACAATAAAAAATTAAGAAATGTAATTTTTATTATGCAAATGGGCTATTTATACATAATATTGATGTGAAGCGTGCGTGTGGAACGGTTTGATAAAAACTATTTATCACATGCGCGGTTTTCGATAATTTTATCATAACAAATTGTATATGCGAACAAAAGTACAGTGAGAAATTTTATATATGTTATCTAAATAATAACCACATTGTATACAATATAAAATAAAAGCCTTATCAACTATTAAAAATTAATCTTCGTTAGCGTAGTAAGAACAAAATTTCCTGATTTCACTTTTTAATAGATTGACATATATTATGTTACGCAAGGAAACAGCAAGTTTTTTTCCTTTAATAAAAATTAGTTAGTTTTGAATAAGAAAAATTAGCATATCACGAGATGTGCATAGCTGATGGGTATATTTACGAAAGCAGATTATATACATGTACTTTAGAAAAATGTACATATTTTCAGCTTCCCAAAATGGTATAACACTTGTATTATTGTTATTGCTATATCACTGTAAATTCGCATTGAAGAAATCACAAATTTAAAATTATTTTAAACATTTTTTCATTCCGCATATTTGGCTGCTCTATGCCATGAAATAGTAACAGACAGAAGTTTAAATGATATATATTTGTATAAATTTATCTTTTAGCTTTAATTTGAGGTATAATACATGTATATCCGCAGACTTTGGGAAAACCATTTATGGCATGGCTCTCTTAGACGGTTCACCATAGTGCGCCGGGGGCGGATTTATCCTGTTTTGATGTTAATATAATAATACGTAATACGTTAATATAATTTGTCAGCATGTTGAATTGAGTGACTGTACCGTACTAATTCTAATACTAACATAGTTATAAGGTGTGTTTTGTTAACTTACTAACTTGAATGAACTACGTTGACTGAAAATAAATGTTTCTTATTATTTTAATTTAACCTCCAAATCACTTGGTTGAAAGAGACAATAAAATCGACGATGAACCTTGTGCACCTGAGTAATGCCTTTTCATTATTACTTTGAAAAGACCCACAGATAATTCCACCGTTTAGCTGTTCGCCATATAAATGCGGAAGCGAAATGCTTAATGCGAATCCTTGATACATTTACAATATGTGAGTGGAACCACAGCCTACGTCTAGTCCCCTAGTGATGGAAAGGGGAAGGCGGAATTAAATCGTGTAATTCCATTGCACACTCTCCGTGACATATTCAATACCGGTAAGCAGGCAACTTAAAGCCAGTGTTCAAGGCTCTGCTTCGTCTCTACTAAATTCAAGACGCCTATAAGCTTCTTGGCATGCTTTTCAATAAAACCTAAGATAGTTATATGATGACGGTACCCTAAAATCTGAGATGTCGCAATAATTAACATGGATCGCAAAAATTTTTGAATGTTGCAAAAAATGACGTTCGTGCATATTACTTGGGATTAATCAGGCAGTAAAAATCACGCCGCGAGTTATGAAGGTTACATTTTATAGCATTTTTATGACTTGTTATCGAAAATTCGAGAAACTATATTACAAAGTAACCACCGCCAATATTCCATTGTTTGATTCTTTAGTATATAAGGATTGGAGCTGCGACTCCAGATCATCTGATCGGTCGACAGCTATTCGACTATTTATGTTGAACCGTTGTCGTATAAGTTCTTTATATATGTTCCAAACACATTCTTATTTTACTTACTTACTGCCTCCGTGGCCGAACGGTTACCATGCCGGGACTGCCACGCCGAGGTCCCAGGTTCGATTCCCGGGCCGGGAGAAATATTTGTATGGCCTACATTTATTTACCTCATGAGTTTGGCTGTAATTTGTGGTTGTCTATGTGTGTGTCCATGTCACCAGCGACACAGGGTTTCCCTAGTGCGGGGCTATGTTGAGTGTGTGCTTTATTATTATTATTATTATCTTAATTCAAAAGTATTTAAATTCAGTTAGTCCTTCTCCGAAGATAACTACAGTCGTTAAAAGTCAAACCTTTATTTCTTCGAACCTTTCACTCACCATCTTACAAGAAGAAGAGACACCCAAACGAAAAAATATAACTACATAACCAGTTGATATTTAGCAGAACCACCCTTTAGGTGGCAGCAGGGAAGCACTGCTACAATACCTATTTTAAATTGCCAAGCAGTAATGAGAACATTAATGCGTTCCGGTGTTCAAGGGTACAGGTGTTGGTTGAAACTACAGGCGGATGGGACTTGTAAATTTTATGTCTTAGGGTGATTGACGCAGTGGTAGTGTCCCTCAGATATGCCATTTAAAGCTATGAGTGGTACAGAAACTGTTATGGGTAGGCGTGTCACTTACCACCAGTCGCACGACTTGTTTGACCCGTCATTATCACTTTTAATTTAAGCTAAGTTATACTTGATTTTTCAAAACACATATTTATCATGAAAATTATTTAAAAAAACTCACTATAAGGAAAGTTTGTCCGTCAGTAAAATGTCAACAACCACTGCTAGAGAACAATGTAGATATGTATGTCCACGAGATTATAATATAAAATAAATTCTATTCTTAATATTCACCCATTATCTACAAATGAAACGAAGTATAAAGCAACACATTTCCATCTGACTCCTGATTATGATCAAACTCAATTACTTCTTCGGTAAAAATAAATACTTATAATAGGTAATAACATAGCTCCTTTCACACATCAGCGTATCAAATAGCATACACACGCTAACGCACATGCCCGCTCTCACGCGCGCACACACAACCGCCCAAACACCCAATGCACCCACCCACACCCACACCCATACCACACACACACACATCCACACACACACACACACACACTTTTAGTAGTAGTAGAGATTTTTGTGAAAGAGTTCGTCCAGGGAAGTACTGCCACCTTACTTATTTCTGCTGCCAAGCAGTAATATCAGCATTACTGTGTTCCGGCTTGGAAGGGTTTTCAGGCACATGGGGCGCAGTGGCAGTGCCTCTCAGATCTTAGCGATTTAAAGCTCTTGAGTAGCACTGCAACTGTTATGGACAGGCGTTCAGCTTACCATCAGGTGCACGACTTGTTCGTAATGCCACTTGATATTATTAAAAAAAAGAACACACCCACACACTCACCCCCCCACACACACAACACACATACACACACTTCAGTAGATATTATATTAATTAAAGATACAATAACATAAAGGATTATTATTATTTATTCCAAGTAATTAGTGAACATCTCATAAAATTGGTTATTATATACCTTTCTTTATTTGCGAATCGGTATGATCGGTACAAACATTACTTGCCTAACAATCACTAAAAAGCACCTTTATGAAAATCTTTATTCAAATTTCTTTTTATATACCAACTTCCCATGTGTTCTGGCGTTTCCGGAAAAAAAACATGTATCCATGTATATTATATAGTGTATTAGAGGAAACACACCAATTCACAGAGGAATATATTCGGATATTGGAAATATGTTTCGCCATACAAAATAAATAATGCCACGCATTTTCCTGAAATAGATATTTGTTCGTGAAAGGTGTGGAGTCTTATTTCCATGTCTTCGTAAATAGGTATAATATACTCATAAGTAGGCATCATATTTCATGTATTCTTTGAATAGGGAGTTTATGTCATTGTTAAAAAATGTCTATAGATGTATTATTAATTTTTGTTGAATAATATCAGTACAGAGTACTAAAAAAACCGACCTCAAAAGTACGTGGAATTACATCTATTGACCAAGTTTTATTGAAATATCCCCTAGTTCGCCACTATACAGGACTTGACACAGGAGATAATAAAAATCGGTTCAACTACTCAAAGTATATTTAGAGAGAAAAATACTTTAAATTGGAGAATAGCAAAACCAACCATTAAAATAATTGCTCCTTAAGTAAAATTTAGGCGCTATTTATAAAAATGAATGTTCATGCGTGATCAACTACCCTTAGAGGTGGATGATTTTCTTCAAAATGAAATGGCACTATTATGGAGGTACCCTCTTTCCAACAAAAAAAGAATCATGAAAATCGGTTCACAAATACCGGAGTTATCGCGTAACATACTCGTACATACAAAAAAAACATTCAGTCGAATTGAGAACCTCCTCCTTTTTTGATGTCGGTTAAAAATACAATTACGAAAAACTAACTACACTACTAAAAACAATATACAGGGCGCCAACAAAATGGGCAATGATGAGCCAATTACTTAAGTTTAATTACTATGAAGCTGTATTTTTGCAATAAGTCTTTTGTTTTTCGGGACACTTATAGAACTATGTAGTTAATTACTAATCGCTCCCTGTTAATATAATATAAATAATAAATAAATTTTGACAAAACACAGAAATGTAAATAATAGCAGACTAATATGTCACTTGGTATCATAAAAACATCGACTATTTAACCAGAAATAGAGACGAAATAAGGGCCATACATTCCTGATATATCGCTTACAAATATCAAATCTCGTTTGCACTGAAATATATACAACGCCAATAACTGACCTGTGTGTACGTCTCCGAATATTCCAAAAATATTCTGTTTTTATTGTAATAAAGATAATATCTCTAACAATGGCGTGCGGTTTCATTCGGTGGTGTGGGGAAAAACAGCAAAATATCTAATTATAAAACAAACAGAACCAATTTTCATCGGTAATTAAATATTTAATATATAATATTGCAATTTTCGTCCATTATAGCAAAGTTCAAGTTAACTGGTCGATTTGAAGTGAAACAATTGACGACACCCGTCAATGTTTCGAATTCGGGCTGGCCAATCGGAGCGCAGTTGTCACAGTAATGATATGGCAGAATAATTTTCAAACAAATTAAATGACATTTCGTCTCTATTTCTGGTTAAATACTCGATGCATAAAATTAATGAATATATAAAATACAACCAAGAAATATGAATAAAAATGTTAAATATTTGGTTATGCTGGTTGAAATTTAACTGAAGCTTTCACCTGTAGCTGTGGCTGGGCTAATCTGTGCGGAGTGTACACCAACTGTGTGTTAATAGTATGTTGTGCAATCATTGTATAGTGAGGGTTCTTAAAATCGAGTACCGTGTTTAAAGGTACCTACAGGGCGTGTTTAAAATTCATATTACGTTACGGTTTTATATTATGGCGTCATAGTACAGATCGAAACAGAACTTTTGTAGCACAAAAGAAATGTACCTATTAGAACAGTTTGTGGTATTCCCCCAGAAGAAACATGCAAACCCTTGTTTCCTTGGTCTGTTGCCACTACCATCATTATATATATTGTATCTCTGTACAAAACAAACACATTTGTTTAAGAAAGCCTGTATTGCGAAAAAGAGCACCTATGTGATATGGTTTATCAAATTATAATTAATAATCTAAAATACACGAGTAGAAAAAGTTTTTTAATTTTACCGGAAATGTTCTTCAGATCTTCGCAATTTAAAGCTCCGAGTAGCACTGCAACTGTTATGGATAGGCGTGTCGCTTAACACCGCATGACTTGTTCGTCCCGTCACTTAGCATAATAAAACCTTATTTAAAATTACGAAAGTGATATGAAAGTGATATTGCAAAAATAACCATTTTAATTAGCAGGATTATAATGTTTCCTTACTTCAAAATTGACGTTTTATTCGTTTTATGTTTTTTTTAGTGTAGGTAATAATTTTATTTTTTTTTTTTTAGGAAATGAAACTATTTTTCCGGATTTAAATCGCGTATATTTGTTTTTTCAAACAAACCAACGATTCGGTCCCTATACAGGTCCCATGATCACGGTACACCGTACATAGATAATACTGTAAAGTAGCAGTGGACCTCCTTGTGAAACACTTCGTCCATGGCAGTATACTATCACCTTATCTATTTCTGCCACCAAGCATTAATGTGTGCATTACTGTGTCCCGGTATTGAAGGGTAAGGGTGCTGGTGAAATTACAGGCACATGGGACTTTTCAACTTATGTGTCAAGGTGATGGGCGCAGCGGCAGTGCACCTCAGATCTTTGCGGTTTAAAGCTCTAAGTGGCGCTGCAACTGTTGTTGACAGGCATTTATAACGTTGGAATCCATTTTTCAAGAATGAACTCTTTGTCACTGTTAATTCGATACACACACACACACACACAAAAGCGCGAGCGCACGCACACACACATTAGTATAAACTCAGATTAATAAGCAAGTCAATAATAGGACGAAATATTTTTACTTTGATATTAACATCATTTCCACACTATCTTGGTCCAGTTTTAATATATTCTCTACATCGAATAGGCAGATTCATAGAGTTTCTACTCTCACGTCTTAAGTCTAAGTTCTTGTTAGTATTCCATTACTAAGCGATGTAATACCGTGGGCTAATATTTGAACCGAGATATGTTGATTACTAGAATATAGACGAGCTTAATAACATTAAATTGTGTGCGGATTGTCTCTAATTTCATTCAATCCTATAGCGTAATGTAGATATTTCAATGCAGTAGTTATACGTGTTGAGATTTGATATGTCTTTGTACCAATTTTAATAAGCTGCAATGTTGGTTTGATTTCAAAACAATGTGACATCCTCCACGTCTACAGAGGGTGCTGCTGAGCCGAAAATTTTAAAATGTTTTTCTATGTCTTTCTAAGCACACGGGTATTAATACGCACAGATTTTAGATTTTCACGATTACTAGATTTTTGGAAAAAAAAAACATTTTCTTCGTTAATAAATTGTCTATATTTGTTCTTTCAAACAGACCAATGTTAGGAGCGCTTTACAGGTCCCATGATCAGTAAGTCAAGGCTGACTAAGATGGTAAAGTCATCATTCCGTTACATTTAAAATTAATGCACACCACTCACACGTGCGCGCATGCACATGCACACACACACACACACACACACACACACACACACACACACACACAC
>NW_020654810.1:5843804-5853200 GCF_003589595.1 Hyposmocoma kahamanoa | reverse complement strand
CACACACACACACACACACACACACACACACACACACACACACACACTCACACATGCAAACACAAAAATTAATTAGAAATCTTTTGTTTTATTGTTCTTTATGGACTTCTTGACACAAGTATAGAATTACTTAATGGGATGGTCTCAGTGTCTGTTTTGTTATGCAGATTGTACTTCAATAAAAACTTCTTGATTTTTTTTTCATTATTTTGCACTTTAACCAAACCATCGTTCCAACGTGACCAGTAAAGACCCCGAAACGTTGGTTTGTTTGTAAAACAAATATACGCGAATTAAAATCGATTTTCTTCTTCGACTTTCATTTCCATTTTGATTTGTTTTGCTTCAGAAATAACGAACATAATGAAAAATTAATTCAGTGCCAAGATAATATAACTTTCTCATAAGTTAAATTTATGTCAATAATTTGTCGGCCTCGTTTTCATATCACTTCCAAAGGGGAAACGTTGCCAGTCTCCCGGGCACACCAGGACGTGATTTTCACTAGATGTAATTTTATGCTTTAGGTAGAAAATTTATGAATCGAGTTCTTAGGTTTTCGTGATTGTTATACATTGGAAATGCCAGCCATGGGATTTGTAAAGTTTCGGACTTTGGATTGTTTGAAAAAATATACGCGATTTATATCAGAATTAATTCATTTCTGACAAAATTTTTATTTTCTCTTTTTTCTTTCTCTGAAAACATGGCGGGAAAATACAAGAAAAGCCGACCTCGCCATCAGATGGAAATGATAATGTTGAGGAGGAGATTTGATTTAAGTAAGCTTTTTAATTTTTTATGGTAACCTTTTTCTTGATTCGAATGAACGAAGACTAAGGCTTGTATTAAATAAATGCGTATGAGAGTATTTCCGTAGCAGCAATTTTTTGTGTTTATGCACTAAGCTCCACTTATTTGTTAAAACAAAAATCTACTCTCATAGGTCGAAAGCTAACTGGAGAGTATAAAATGTACCCAATAAACCTTTCGGAAATACTTAGCGTGGTTGAAAAATGGCTGAACAGCCAAACTGAAAACCGATATTAATTAATAGTCATAAAGTGAAATTCTTGTCGTTATTTACATAAATTTTAGTTTTTGTAGCTTGAGTTAATGGTTAGTCATATCAATGAATAATTATGTAGATCATTGAATGTTTTTATGGAACTTTTCTTATTATTTTATGCAAAAATTATGCCATTTTTTTAATTATCCTGATTTCGGTGGATGCTAACTTCAGTGGATCAAATATGTAATTAATTGTTAAGAATTTAGTTGCCCTATTAACGGAAACTAATGGACATTTGAGTTCTTTTTCCTTTCCGCTCAATGTTTTTCCTGAAATTAAGAAAAAAGATCGACCACTGAAGTCAGAGAATTTAGCCCTTCTGGGAGAAATGTCCATGTAATGCAATAGTACAAAAGAACATGTAAATTAAAAGCGACGGTATAGTACCTTTACATGTAAACGTCCTTCTTTTTTTATAGTCCGCCAAAAGTGTTCTTTTTTAAAATAAATTACTGATTAATTTGATACCCTGCTTAGTGATCGACGCGAGACTATGGAATAACATTTAATACCGCTCAGCTATCGAAGTCCTTTCATAAATATGCAAATCCACGCGATCCATCTATTATTCTAGCGTCGTTCTAGTGTGAAATTCCGAAATTTCTCTTTTGAATAACTTTTGTGAATAGATTAACGACCAGTATTTCAGCCTATGATTACCGTCGGAATAATAATGAAGCCCGATGTAGAGCTAAACAGGTGTACAGGGTGTAACAAAATTAAATGAATTTAGAAGCGATGAAAGATTTGGATGGGAAATGGAATTAGATTTTATTGAGCATTTTGCTTTTTATGAAGATTATCCCGCTCAGTGTTTCATCATTAGTAGTTGTTAAAATACTCCTATCTAAACTGAACTTGTAATTTATAGTAACAATAGAGCTTTATGTGAAGGACTTCTTCGTACTAATGTGAGCATACTACGTTTCGGTTTTGAAGGGCAAAAGTACTAATGAAATTATAGACACACAACGATATCTATGTATTAGCCTACTAGATGCGGCGTTGCATACACACGCTGTGTTTCATTAATGTGCGGTGAAGACGCTGCATATCATTTAGTTGACTGTCAAACATTCAAGATGGCGGACGCATATGCGGTCCTGTTTGAACATTAATTTACATCGGGTTATCTGACTAATTTTGTGAATATAAATTTCAAATTATTTACATTGATTCGAAATTACTCACTTTGTGGTTTTTGATTAATTTGTGTAATAGTATACAACATTTCTTTTGTCTGTCATGGTTTGAAGGAAAGGAGGTTAGCCACGACGGGTTGGTGAACGCAGTACAGCAGCCTGAATACAAAATTTCCCAAAAAATAAATAGACAAAACATAAATCTTAGATTAATAAGCTAGAGAATATTCTGACTACACTATAACAGTATGTATAAACTTTGATTATAACAGTTACTACGGTTACCATATAAATTTCAAAAATATAAAAAAAAGACTTGGCTCAACGATATCTACCTATCGCAAAGAAAAGTACACACGCCAGACATCAAGCTACACATTGACGTGTCTTGTTCCGTTGCACTGGAGGCGATTTTTGAACAAACATGTGTTGTCTAACGTGCCGTTGTCCAAACATAACATAACATCAATAATTTAAAAAACTCGACGGTATTTTTTATTTTACTTAATTTGTTTTTCTTCTTAGTAATGTAATTCAAAATAGTAAGGGGAAGGCCGCGCGAAAGCAAAATCGAATGAAATATTCCCCAACTATGAATAAATTATCATTGGTAAACACTCAATATTACCTGCCTGGTTAGCTCAATAAGAAAAAAAAATAAAATAAAATAAAAAGGTATTTATTTCTCCACAAAACTTACCGAACACGATACTTAAAAAACGAATAGAAAAAAACAATTGAGTGATGTGGACAAAAAGGTTAAACCTAGCTAGCTGTTCGCTTGCTGCACCAAGCTAATGTGCGGAGTGTACATTAAGTAATTACCTACCTTTAGTAAATTAAAAGGTATATAAACTGTCACGTCTGTCCAAGGTACTATTAATAGTCTTTGACAAAATTCAACACTAAAGCATTTGGAACATGAAGTTGCTTTGAATGTGTTTGTCTATAGTGGAATTGCACGATTTAATTCCGCCTTCCCTTTTCCGTCATCGGGGAACCAGTCGTGGGCTGGGATTCTACGCCCATATTGTGGATATTCCCAGGATTCGCAGGAAGAGGACTTATTCCCCGAACACTATAACTTGGACCTTTTCAAGGCGAGAGTGAATAGGTATTATTTAGGTGTGCATGCTACATCGTCGACCTAATTGTCACTTTCCATAAGGTGAGGTGGAGGTAAAATGCGTACATATTTATGTATATATTTTTGTTCATCCCGTCTAGTATCATAAAAAATAGATGTAAGAATTGTTGATGAGCCTAACACGTATTATCATAGTATGAGACAAGTATGATAATGGAGTTCCATTCAAACGCAGCCTTGCGGTTTATACATATATATATATATATATACATATACAATTTCATAAGAGCGAAAGAGCGGTCGGCGATCCGAGCGGAAGCGAAACGCACGACGTCCTTTTCGATCTTATTACATTTTATTGACTGACTCAATGCGACTTCGTATCGACAAGTGTGATGACTTCCTAATAATAAAAAGCGCATGAGACGACCAGTGCTATACAACGCCAGTGCGTTGCGAATGTGTGCGTCCGTACAGAGGAAAATGGCTGGCTCGCACGCTTACAAACCCCCTACTACGTTTATATGAAGTTACCATACTTGTCTTGGAAAGAGCGGTCGGCGGTACGAGCGGAAGCGAAAGGTGCGATGTCCTTTTCGCTCTTATTACATGGACTTAAAGTTTTATCGACCGACTCAATGCGATTTCATATCCATAAGTATGGTGACTCCCTAATAATGAAAGGCGCGTGAGACGACCAGCGCTATGCAATGCGAATGCGAAATTATGCGAATTTGTGCGTCCGTACAAGGCAAATGGCGGGTGCGCACACATACAAAGCCCCTGCTACGTTTATATGAAGTTACCATATTTGTCTTATTATACTATGGTATTATAAAATGACACATTATTTTAAAGACCTTTTCTTCAACACCCTGTATGTTTTATTTTAAGATACAGCAAGAGGAACTGACGACGATCTTCTTGGAAACTTGTCGTGTGTTTTAATGGAATTTGAATACAATCATGCCAAGAGGTGTATAGGTAAACAAGTTACTATATGTTATACAACATCGTCGTCTTGCAGAAAATACCCCGTATATGATTTCCACATAATTTTTCAGGATGAAGGCAAAAATGAAGTTTAAAATATAGTTTGTAGTTATAATAATGATACTTGTAGCTTATATACCTATTGTATAGTCGGTGCCTACACTTAGGTATCCACTATTTGTATAGCAATTAAACAAATAGTGGATCACTTTAATTATAGAATTGAAGAGGTCGTTGGTGTTTAAAAAATGATATCAAATATTAAACGTAGATTGTTGTGATTGTAGTAGTTTGAACAAGGGTGGCTCAAATTCAGAATTGTTCAGCATTTCATTTATATTTCCTAATCAAAATCCATAATCAAGATAACAATCCGCGATTCTGGTGTAAAAATATCAACACGTGTAAAAAAATACAATGTTTGTTTTATGTGAAACCATAATAAAAAAATACTATTTGATTGATTATTGAAATGAATAGACAAACAAACAAAAATCAGATATGTTAATCACGATGTGTTTATTGATAGTCGGAATTTCCTCTCGTATAAAATTCTGTTACTTTTCTTCTAACTCCTCCTTCAGTTCCTCCTTCCATTTGTAACATATTGCAATTTAGTGATACTAATTAAGGGTATTATCACACTGCTCCGCGCCACGCAATGGTGTGCGGAGCTGCATTTTTAACGCTGTACCAAAGTATCTCAGTTTGTATAGAAAATAGGCGCCTTAATATATTGACAACATGTCTCCCAGCGGGAGCGTGCGGCACATGATCCATCGTCCCGCGCACGCCACTGCGTAATGCGGGACGTGTGATAATCGTCTTAAGTAGACGTGTCTGTTACAACTGTAAAACGACTGCCGCACCCCTTATGGAAGAATGGCATAAGTGGAGTTACGTCAAAAACGATTATTGCTCCGTTAGATACAGAAAAATATAACCCACATCCTGTGCAATTCGTGTGCAACTCTATCTACGTTAATCGATGTAGGTGTACATGTAGATGATGTAGGTTGTATTTTTGTATATCTAATGGAGCAATAAACATGTTTCACGTAACTCTACTTATGCCATTCTTCCATGGGATGTGTAATTTCTTCTTATTTATAAGGGGTAAAATAAAAAGAACACAATATTATATTCCAATATGAACAGTTTATTAAATTAACTTATTTACTATGCGTATAAAGTGGCACAGATGACCAATATGATGGGGACGTAACACGACGACGGTCTTGCACTTCCGCCTTGGTGTAGTTCTGCCAGACTTTCACCTGGGGACAAAGGGACTTTACTGTTAAAAAGCTCGTAGCTCATAAATATGAATTTTGTGTTTTTGTTTTAAATATCATAAGTGTACAGGCGAATCATATTATTGCTTATCGTCAAATTCACCTATGAATAATGTACAAGTCAAAATTAGGCGCAAAATGAATAGCCTCTCTCTCTTCATGTGCTGTCGTAACTGTAATTTTTGTCGTAACTGTTATTTTTGTCTTAACCGTTGTTTTTGTCGTAATTGGTATTTTTGTCGTAACTGTATTTGTTGTAGTAACTGTAATTCTTGTTTTAACCATCATTTTTGTCGTAACCGTCATTTTTGTCCTAACTGACATTTTGTCATAGCTATCATTTTTGTTGTAAATAGACTGAGTAAGGCGTGAGTTGCTACCCGATTTTTTAAATAACTGAGGTCTCCATTAATCGTCTGTCCACCAATTTCAAACGTGAATATTACTTATTTGATATAACGAATTTAATACGACCTTGCTCGAGCTTGAGCTGTACTTAAGACGTGACGTGCAAAAGCTAAAATATGTTACCCAGAAAAATTCACTTAATATCAGTTACTACAGTTAGTTCAGGGAGCTGCGATAATAACAATAATAATTTGTTATAATTATTAATACAAAGATCGAACAATCAGAAAAATTCCTTCGATCCGGCCGGATTCGAACCGACGTCTTTCTAGCTTACCGTGCCAGACGCTATACCAACTAAGTCACGGAACGAACCAGCGGACCTCACGAATTTTTCTATGTGCTTGCGTCGTGTCTTTGCATTTGGTTTTTCAGCGACTTTTTAGTCGTAGCGCCATCTATGAGAAATATATGAAAGATTTATCACCCAATTAGTACCTTTACAGCTACCAGTCCTAGCGAGAGATTTATTATTTATATCTATTAGCTGTATTTTAAATTTTTATTGAATTGATATAAATTAAAGAGTTTCGAATTCTGAGTGTTCGATCTTTGTATTAATGATTATAACAAACTAGTGGAGTAATTTCACAAAAAATAATTGAATATCCATTTAATAAATTTTTAAATATTTTTTTGTTTCGTAAAGTTTTGCACATTATTATGGTATTTGTTATTAATAACAATATTTGTTGAGACTAGTGCCTGAATTAGGTTAATCCTGTAATTAAGGTCGACAGGTCTCTCCGTAAAAAATAGTAAGTACCAGATTTGGACAAAGAAATGGATCTTGTTTAACAAATTTTAAAATTGTGTGTAGATTTATACAGACCTTTATATATATTTGTTTTGTTTGCAATTTTTTCATCATATTACAGCTACTATTTATTACTCTATTACAGGCGAACGGCGACCGTGTTTTCTATCTTTAAAAGCGAACAAAAAGAGGAAAAAAAATAGAAAATAAAAATATTACTTCATTACGCATTCAACTTTGAAAATTTAAAAAGAACCTCTCCCTGTTTCGGACAGAATAACTTTTTTTTCTGAAAGGTATTTAATTTTTAACAACATCCAATTACAACAGGTACTCTGTCTAATTTAACGTAAAATCGGATGTTACGTTCCATTACGACTCAGGGTTACGACCTTTTCACGAGAGATTGTTATCGTAATCATAAAATTGTCTTTTGACGCGTTTTGTGAACGAGCCGGTAATCAGGCAGTATAATGCAAATAAAATTTGTTTTAATTAAAAAGGAAAGTGTTAATCCGTGCATTATATCATACTTCGTAAAATTTAGCTTAATTGGAATGACAAGTCGGCAAAATTCGGAAGACATAAATTTGTAACAGCGTCTTACAAATTTTATTTTTTTAAACACGACAACATAAGAACATTTACAACAATTATTAAGAGGCAAGACATGCAATGCAGAGGTTTTGAGTCGTGTGGGTCTTTGCGTTCCTGATGGGTATGTGGGGCGCCGGCGCCGGTCTCAGATGTTGGCGATTCCTCGTGCTGCCAATCTGCTGGACTGGGCACCACTGATACGAGCGATGAGGACTTTGAACGTTATGGATGGGAAAATTGACCTATTTGCCTGTTCTCTATGTGAGTTCAATAAAATAGCTTAATTTGTAATATAATATAATATGGAATTACATTAATTATTTGTTAATTAATACATTTTTCATCTGTAATTTTTTTAAATATCAAAAGTAGGGACAAACTGAAGGAGCTAAACTAAAGCTTTGGGCAAGGTCGCTGCGCCGGCCCTTGGGTTTCTCGGACAGTCTATTACTTTACCCAATTTGTCTATTTATACCCTACATCTGTACAAAATTTTATCCAACAAATTATTAGACTGTTTGAGAAACTCAAGGGCCGGCAGCTACCTTGTCCGACGCATTAGCACAGCTATGCAAAAGGGGAACGCCGCCAGGCATCTTGGGCACCTTATCGCTGGGACCCAATTTTATACATATAATTTATGTATTTTAATCCTAGTTTTAGTTCCTAGGATTTAAGTTTTTTTGTGCCTTACTTTAACTTATTGTCTAATAAATATTGTAAAATCACAAAGAGCTAAATGGATTAACATGGAAATCCAAGTACGTAGAAGCTGTATTACTTTTTGCATTTATAAAGGCTTTTTTCACGGCAGTTTTAAACCCCGTAAATGGCAAATTTTAAATATCAGCCGGAATGTTTGTATATAAGGGCGCGTTTCGACACGAATTTCATCACGCCGGAGACCGCGTGCACGTGTGACCGAACCGTCATGGCAAAACACGCTCTATTTATTTAGTTTTTACGTTTTAACTTAAATGAGAGGCTGGATTCCGAGGAATTTAAATGTTGTTGCCTAGTAAATATAATTCAGATTCGCCATTAATATACGTGAAAGCGTGGTAACTGGGCGGTCCCGCCCAAAACTTTCACATCGTGTAAGTCTCAACTCACATTGGCGCAGAGTCGAAGCGTCGCGACGCGTAATGTTTTTCGCTTATAGCATATTCATCTCTATTATCCCATTATTAAGGTGCAAATTTGTGTTATGCAAATATGGAATCGCGCATGACGACGACGCGCACGACGTTTGGTTAAAAACGAGCGGTTTCGCGCGTCGCAGTACTTTCCTGCGCCAGTGTAAGTTGAGCCTAACGGGGCGCTAATGGTAGTTATACCTTACCCCTTAAATGAAATTATGATTTTGTCAAGACTATTAGCAAGAACAGTCAGTTTATTTTTATTACCCGTATCACTATTTTTTAATGAAATAATCTCAGTACAGAGTACTAAAAAACCGACCTCAAAAGTACGTGGAATTACATATAAATACCAAGTTTTATTGAAATCGGTTACCGGAAAGTACGCAAAGCCGGATTCATCCCCTAGTTCGCCACTATACGGGACTTGACACAGGAGATAATAAAAATCGGTTCTCACTACTCAAGCATATTGAGAGAGAAAAACGCCTTGAATTAAAGAATAGCAAAATCAACCATTAAAATAATTGCTCATTATACTAAAATTTAGGCCCAATTTATAAAAATGAATCTTCACGCGTGAACAGCCACCCTTAGAGGTGGATGATTTTCTTCAAAATTAAATGGCGCGTGGAGGTACCCTCTTTCCAACAAAATATGAATCATGACATTTTCTTCACAAATACCTTAGTTATTGCGTAACATACATACAAAAAAACACAGTCGAATTGAGAACCTCCTCCTTTTTTTTGAAATCGGTTAAAAATGCAGTATTCTTAATATAAAGTACAGTACATGAGTAGAGACAATTCGGGGCCCAGATGGTAAATTCCTTAAACGCCTTGTTGCGGACACCGAGCTACATAATCCGCGCCGACCGCCTACTCGCCAACCACTGTACTAGAT
>NW_020654810.1:5837869-5843794 GCF_003589595.1 Hyposmocoma kahamanoa | reverse complement strand
TCCGCGCCGACCGCCTACTCGCCAACCACTGTACTAGATAAGAGAGTGAAATTGGTATTTAAGTAGGAACATTTTTGGTAATAAAGACGGATTGAATCCACTTTAATCAAGAGTTTTCATTTGCGATCCAGATCAAGAACCTGAACAATACAGTCCACCGAACAAGAGCTAGAACAACAACAATCTCTGGTCCTTCGAGCCGGATTCGAGCAAGTACCAAGCCCGGAACAGTGAAGACCGCTCGGAACTTCGTATCCTCGCAGCCCACTGCCATTTGAACCGAACAATGGTAGTCACCAGGAGCCAGGGTGACGCTGCAGACCAGGATAAGATCACTGAAGAAATTCGAGTGGAGCACGAACGTTTGCGGAGAATGGCATTGGATCCGCCGGCGTCGCCCACCGTGGCGCCAACCGAACGTGGAGGCCCATCCCTACGGGGGGAGGCCTGCGATCGTCAGACAAGGGAGCTCTACGAACCCACCGCTGGACCGTCAACTGCTATGAACCCCGCAGCCCAGTCATCACGACCGAGGTCCCCTGCATACTCGCATCGATCGACAGCGAGTGTGGCGGCGCGACTACAACTGGCAGAACTTGAAGCGGAGGAGAGGCTAGCGGAAATTCGACGAACCGAGCTACGCCTGGAAGCCGAACTAATTAAGAAAAGGTTAGCCGTGCAAGTGGCATCTATCCAAGACGAGGCAGAGAGCTTACGCGACGAGCCGCTCGCCGCCGCTGAACGAAGAGTGGACAACTGGTTCCGCAACAACCCGGCGCACGTACGGGGGGAGCGCGGCGAAACGCTTACCACCACGGAGCCCAACGAACGGACGAGACGAACTCGTTTCCACGGCTCACCTTCGCCTGTGAGAAGCCCTTCGCCTGTGAGAAGACCATCTCCCTTAAGAAGAGAACGAACAAGATCGCCTACGCCGGCCCGTACGCGTAGAGGAATAGAACAGCTGGCCGAAGCGATAGAGAAGATGGCAAGGCCGCGGCCCCGGCACGCAGGCGAGCTACCTGTCTTCTCCGGTGCACCGAGCGAGTGGCTGCCATTTAAAGCCGCTGTACGAGACGCAACGGAACTGTACGGATTGTCGGCCGCGGAGAACCTGCAACGACTGAGAGCCTGCCTGAAGGGTGAGGCCCGCGACGCTGTGGCTGCTTTACTACACGCGGCTACGGACCCGGCGATTATTATGAGGACGCTGGAGCAGTGTTTCGGGAAGCCCGAGGTGATCATCGACCGGGCACTCGATGAACTACGGAGAATGCAGAAACCGGGTGCGTCAGCCACGGAACTGAACACGTTCGCCGTGAAGCTTCAGAACGTTGTCTACGTGCTGAAAACCATAGACAAGCGTGGATTTCTGTACAACCCACTGCTGGCTCGAGAAGTGCTTGACAAGTTGAGCCCGCACATCCAGTCCCGCTGGTGCGACTACGCCGCAGACCACGAAGGAACAGCAGACCCAGAGATCGTCGTGTTATCACGTTTCCTTATGCGCGAGGCCGACAGAGCGCTGCGCTATATGTACTCGCCCGCCGCGAGTACTGCCGCAACAACGAGGAGAGAAGTAAGACCCGCGATAGTGAAAAGGAAGGTGAACGCCGTGTACACTGCCACTGAGAACGAACAAACGGACCGCTGCCCGAACTGCGGCCAACCCCACGCGCTACACCGGTGCCCGTCCTACAAAGCACTCAGTGTTGAACAGCGCTGGAACATGGTGCGAGAAAAAGGAGTGTGCTTCCGATGCGTTGAAAAACGACACCGTCGCCAATTTTGTAAGGCAAAGCTGTGCGGCGTGAACCAATGTCGCCGCCCGCACCACCCTACTCTGCACGAGGAACTGAGTCAGCCCATTGCGCAGCCTGCAGCACCGCTCACAACGCCGCCTGAAGTGACCCCACCGAACGCGCCGAAGCACCACGAGACCGTGCTATCACTGGGCACGCTACCACCGAAAGAGAAGGAAGTGCTGCTCAAAGTGGTTCCAGTCACTGTAACGGGACCACTGGGAAGTGTGGAGATATACGCACTGATGGACGAGGGCGCCACAATAACCCTCATCGACGAAGAACTGGCACAGCGCATCGGAGCGGAAGGACCCTCAACACCGTTGCGCCTACATGGAGTGAATATGACACAAGAACATCAGAGCCGAACCGTCAGCTTACAGCTGAAAGGAACAACGCAGGACAAGCCGATGAACATCCGAGCCCGCACGGTGCGTGATCTGAAGTTGCACCAGCAGTCCATACCGAGCTCGCTGCTGGAGGCAAAGCATCTACGGGACATATGGGAAGACGTGTGCTACGATCTGGCACGCCCGCTCCTCCTGATCGGCAGCGACAATTGGGAGCTGATAGTGAGTCGCGAACTACGAGTTGGTGGACGCAACCAACCAGCTGCATCCCGAACACAGTTGGGCTGGGTGGTACACGGAACCGTACCACGGAACGCCGTCCATCAACGCAACAATGTGCTGCACGTGTGGACTCCTGATCATCCACTACACGAGAACCAGCAGCACGACGACCGCCTACACGAACTGATCGAGGCACACTTCCGCATCGACGCTCTCGGCATCGCGCACAGACCGCGCGTGAGTGCTGCGGACCAACGAGCAATCGAAATGGTGAGAAGAACTATGAAGAAAGTCGATGGCGGCTACGAGGTTGGTTTGCCGTGGAAAACCGACGGAACTACGATGCCTCCGAGCTACGAGGCAGCGCTACGACGACTACGCGCCATAGAACGTAAAATGGACGCCGATCCCGCCTTCGCCGAACAGTACACCGCCCAAGTGGAGAACCTATTCAACAAAGGCTACGCGGTGCCATGCGACGGCACTGAACAAAACAGCGCTGTTAGTTGGTATCTACCACACTTTGCCGTACAGAACCCGAACAAGCCCGGTAAGCAGCGACTTGTGTTCGACGCGGCGCACAAGAACCGAGGCGTGAGCCTGAACGACCAGCTGCTGGAAGGCCCGGACCTACTGCTATCACTGCAGGGCATCCTCTTCCGATTCCGTGAAAAGCCGATCGCCGTCACCGCCGATATCCAAGAGATGTTTCTGCAGGTGAAGATCCGACCGGACGATCAACCGGCACAGCAGTTCCTGTGGAGAGGGGAGAACAGAACTGACCCACCACGATGCTTCAAAATGAGGAGCATGATATTCGGCGCAGCCAGCTCCCCATTCATGGCTCACACAGTCCGCAACCACAATGCGATCATGCACGCAGAGACCCATCCGCGAGCATTAGTGGCAATTACTCAAAGCCACTACATGGACGACCTGGTGGACAGCTACGACAGTGAACACGAAGCTCGCGCCACCATACAAGAGCTACGTGAAGTACACGCAGCGGCCAGTTTCACGCTAAGGCGCTGGAGCTCAAGCCATCCGAACGTGCTGCGCGACGTCCCGACAGAACTCAGAGCAACTACGCCCACCGCGCTCGGGACGATCGAGAGTATGGAAAACAAGATCCTGGGACTCTACTGGAACCCGCAAACAGATGAACTCGGTTTCGACACAGCCATGAACCGGGTCCCAGCCGAGGTGCGCAACCAGAGCCGCGCACCCACCAAGAGAGAAACACTCAGTGCGGTCATGTCGATCTATGACCCGCTGGGACTGCTAAGCCATTACACGATCAGAGCAAAGATCGTGCTTCAAAACCTATGGCGACTAGAAATACCATGGGACGAGCCGATCCCTGCGGAAGAAGCCGAACTCTTCGCATCCTGGCTGCGACAACTGAACGAAATCGCACGCCTGCACCTGCACCGGAACTACGCCCTGGAGAACCATGAGCACACTGAACTACATGTGTTCTGCGACGCGAGCGAACAAGCGTACGCTGCTGTGGCCTACTGGAGGGTTGTACACCAAGACGGTAGCGCGAAAGTGACCCTAGTTGGAGCAAAGGCTAAGGTGGCACCACGGCGTACACAAAGCATCCCGCGCCTTGAACTACAGGCTGCACTCATCGGAGCAAGACTCGCCGACACTATCAGGCGCGAGCACCGCATCGAGATAAAGAAGACCATCTATTGGACGGACTCATCAACCGTAGTCCACTGGGTGCGTAACGACGCGCGACGATACACTCCATTCGTTGCACATCGGCTAGGGGAGATCGCCGAACTCACGCACAAAGACGAGTGGCGTTGGCTGCCGACCGCTGACAACCCAGCCGACGATGCCACAAGACAAAGCCAGACTCCAGTACGCATGGAAGACCGATGGTTCCAAGGACCCGGATTCCTACACGAACCAGAGGACCGGTGGCCCACAGAACAGGAACCTCATGAAGATGGAGAGGAAGTCCTGCACCTGAGCCAGCAGGACGAGAGCCACTTCGACTGGATGCCTGACCCGACCCGCTTCTCGAGATTCGAGACGCTAGTAAGAGCAACCGCGAACATACTGGCTTTCACAGACATCTGCCGGAAGCGAGCGACCCGCATGGAGCTACAGCACATAGAACGCGCCGAACGAGCTCTCATGCAACGAGCACAGGAGGACGACTTTGGAGACGAGCTGAAGAGGATCAAAGCAGTTCGCCCAATCCCTAGAACGAGTCGTCTGTACAAGCTGGACCCCGTAATCGACGACGGCCTCCTGCGAGTACGAGGACGCATTGGAGCCTCAAGTGCGCCCTCCGACGCAAAACGACCTATCATCCTAGACGGTCGTCACCCCATCACGCGACTCATCGTATTGCGAGAACACGCCGCAGCAGGACACGCTAACAGAGAGCGAGTAACGAACGATCTACGACAGCGATACTGGATCATACGGCTACGACCCACCGTACGCGCCGTCGAGTATAGCTGCGCCCTCTGCCGGGTCACAAGGTCTAGGCCCAGAGCACCAGCCACAGGAGACCTGCCACGCGCCCGCCTCGATCCATTCCACCGCCCCTTCACGAACTGCGGGGTAGACTACTTCGGGCCCATTACTGTAAAAGTGGGACGCCGCCGAGAGAAAAGGTGGGGCGCACTATTTACCTGCCTCACCACACGAGCCGTTCACCTCGAGCTTGTCGCTTCTCTCTCTACGGATTCGGCACTAATGGCGTTGAGACGAATGGCAGCACGCCGCGGATGGCCGCGACTGATGTACTCAGACAACGCAACCAACTTCCGCGGCGCCGATCAAGAACTGAAAGCCGCATACGCCGAATGGGCACCCGCCCTAAGAGACGAAGGACTGACCCGGCGTATGGAATGGCGCTACATAGCACCTGGCGCCCCGAACCAAGGAGGCGCATGGGAACGCATGGTGCGCTCTGTCAAGACAGCGCTACAAGCAACGCTTCGAGAAAAGGCACCATCAGACGAAGTGCTAAGAACCCTCCTGACCGAAGCCGAGTATTCGATCAATGCTCGGCCCCTAACGCACGTGAGTGTGGACCCTCGCGACCCCGAGGCCCTCACGCCGAACCATTTTTTGCTGGGATCTTCAACGGGTCTACCGAGAACAGGACCCTGTGACGAAGCCGACAGACGAACCTGGCGTACTAGCCAAGCACTCGCAGACCAATTCTGGAGACGCTGGGTACGGGAGTACTTGCCGACCCTAGTACCGCGAGGAGAACCAGCTAGAAAGAATGACACGTCAAAACTACAAGCCGGCGACATAGTGGTTGTCGTCGACAGCACGCTACCGAGGAACGTATGGCCAATGGGAAGGGTAGAACGTACGTACCCTGGGCCTGACGGCAGCGTACGAGTCGCCGATGTCAGAACGAAGACCGGCGTCTTCAAAAGGCCAACATCGAAGCTCGTCGTCCTACTAAAGGAAGAGGAGGCTACGCAAAGCTGCGCCGGGGGGAGAGATGTTGCGGACACCGAGCTACATAATCCGCGCCGACCGCCTACTCGCCAACCACTGTACTAGAT
>NW_020654810.1:5814020-5837859 GCF_003589595.1 Hyposmocoma kahamanoa | reverse complement strand
TCCGCGCCGACCGCCTACTCGCCAACCACTGTACTAGATAAGAGAGTGAAATTGGTATTTAAGTAGGAACATTTTTGGTAATAAAGACGGATTGAATCCACTTTAATCAAGAGTTTTCATTTGCGATCCAGATCAAGAACCTGAACAATACAGTCCACCGAACAAGAGCTAGAACACCAACACGCCTATTTCTTTTGTTGCATTCTTGTTTTTCATATGATTTAGAGTTTAACTTTTTAACATAAATCACATTTTCGTAAATGAACCGTGACGTCTGTGAAGAATAATAATTTCCTCAGGGACATAAACTTTTAAGAAAAAAATACATTCCTTATGTGCACGAAATACTATACGAGATTATTTTGTACATTATATGTACTTTTAGAGTACCCACAGACACAGATTAGAAAATTAATATCAAATGTTGAATCCGCCGCCGTTAATTGTGACAAAAACTCAAAACCGAGAAAATAAAGTTATAGAAACGAAATCAACAAAAATTACTTCATATTTTATCCAGCTAGAAAAAAATAAAAATAGTGACAGTTCGGCCTTTTTTTATTGATCACTACAGTATACATAATTATTTTTTTAATGTCATATACGCCCAACTACTACTTTCAACTAATGGAGGCAGATTTAATATTCGATATTAATTGTCAAAACTGAGGCTGACTCCTCAAAAGGGAAGATTCTGGCCATAGTCAGCAATTCTGATATAACCCCGGTTGGATAATTTGCGTTTTTATTGGTTGTACTTCGTAAAAACGTAGCAACGCGGCAGTATTTTTCCGGATATTTTTCCAAACTTTTTTTGTAATTTTCCACATTTGACGTTGACCTTACTACACTACCGGCACGCTACGATAGCCGTTTTGACAGATTACGATAGTGAGGCAAATCTCAATTCATTATCGAAAAAAATATAACCAAATGCGAGTCGCATCTATGTTTTTACATTTATAACAAGTACTGCAAGGAGTAGCTGATTAAAAAGTTTTAATAAAACGAAAACAAAAATGTTTACTTAATATATATCGTCAATTCGAAACTGCTTTGTTTCGAATTGAGGTTTGACGCGAGTTTGCCGGAGGTAGAAGTTGTGCTGGTCAGCGATCCTATAAGTGACGATCGTATTAGATTTCATTTTTTTAAATTTCCATTTTCGAAAAACAAATTCTGTCGTGAATTTTACGAATTTTGCAGTCCTAATGGAAAGTGCGGTAACTAGCATTTTTGACGAAATTGAGTTAAATACATAATCGTTAACACCAAAACAAGATCTATATTTGGCTCTAACTCATGTATCAAAATTCCCATGGGAACCATATAATACAATAAGTGAAACTGCAGTAACTCAGTACAATATACAACATTTGCCAATTTAAAGTGCACTAAGATTAGTTACTATATAATTTTTGAGTCAATGGCAATGGAATTCTAGCAATAAACGCAGTATCTAATAGTTGCTGCACTTATTTATGTTTTACAAAATCTACCATACCAGAGCCAATGATAACTGCAGTATCTAACAGTTACTGCACTATTTTTATTTATGTTTTACAAAATCTACCATCTTAGAGCTAATTACAAGTGCAGTATCTGTTAGATACTGCAGTTATTATAAGGAAATCAATAACATTTTGTAGTTGCAATTCTAATAAAGCTGTAATAACTCGTATAGATACTGCAGAATTGGTGAGAAGACGTCTCTAAGCTAGTGGCAGTCGATTTAAGACATTTTGTTAAATTCATCTACAAAACGTGCATCGTTAAAGCTTAATAACCGTTACACCACTAAACGGGAATTTCAGCGTGAAAGTTTTGTAATACCTATTGATGAATATATTTAGAAGCAGGTACGTACTTTAATTTAAAATTATATTTTCCGGATTGCACTTGATAAAGTGATATTTCTTCCGTATACATTCCACAATAAAAAATAATGTTTTTTTGTAATTACTATATTCATATATGGTTACGGTTATGTATATCAGTTAAGCCTAGTTAACTTATGATTTTGTGTGTTACTCAAAACTTAGTTGTTCTTGTTAATGTTTTTAAATAAAAAGTCCCGCATGTACATTTTACACAGACTTTTGTTAAATTCTGATCCTTTTTTGAGCAGTACAATTCAAATGCAAAACAGAAAAAAAGTAATTTTTTCTCCAGTAAGACATAGGAACTTCTGCTGCCGGAAGCATCGGACGCAACATCAACTTAGGTATAATGAAGATGACGATGGGTCTTTGACGACGAATCCCATTAATATTATATTTTTTGCAATAAATTTCCATCACAACGAAAAATATGTGTATTTAAATACAATATAATGACTTTAAACTGCTTTTTATTACATGTCAAATCGGTAAAAATCACAAAATCATTTTGGGCAACTTTTGAGGTGAAATACTCCTCTGGGCGTTGTCCGCTTAATGAGTAATATTTATACACGTGAAAAAGTGTTATTTTTCACATATAAAGTTGATCTCAAGTAAAATAATTAATCAGAGAAGACTGAATGTTAAAGCAGTTGTCATAGCATTAATAATAATAATACCTATAGTTCTTTAATAAAGAAACGTGATCTCAAATTATAGTTTCTCAACTAAGTAATAAGGAGACTGAAGTTTAACTAACTTCTGTAGAAGGCAAGGTTTGATTTTTTTCTATTGTTTATTGTCAATCGAAATGTGATTTAGAGTTCATATGTCTGGGATTTGAACAAATATATAATACAGGAATTTTCTTTGTTTTATTCTAATATCATAAATGTACGAAATTAATATATTTTACTATACTATATTTCCTCATCTCTTTATATACCCAATCCAATTAACACTTGGTCCGACTTGTGAAATTTCAAATTTATTTATTCCTTGAATAAGCAGTTGTGTATACAATAAACAATGGGACTCGAACTCTTACCGTAGCCTATCATGTACGCTTGTAATACCAGGGCCTTACTCAGTCGTTGCTAACACTACAGAAGGGAAGGAAGCGAGAAAAGAAGAAAGACAAAAGTGAAGAGAGGGAATTAGGCCACCGATACTCTCAAAAATCTCAAGCAATGCAGCATGCTGCCACTTTACGTCGAAGTTATGTAAGTAATACTAACAAATTGTGAGTTTTAACTGTATAAAACATTAGAAAATAGCATCAATATGAAGTGTATTTTTAGTAAAAACTGCAGTAACTTAATAGATAATGCAGTTATTTATTATATATATTATTATTAATTTGTTTTTGAATATGTAGTTTCTAAGAATAAGTGCAGTATCTAAGGTACTTACTGACGTTATGGTTAGGAGGATCAGTTGTGTTACTAGAGCAGTGACTAAACATAAGAATACTTTTGAAATATTATCATACATAACCTTAACATACATATATAAATATATCACCTTACAATTCTTCATTCTTTTACCTTTCTATTGATATATGCCATGTCGCTGTAACTTGCGTAGTTTTGAAGCTAGAGTAAATTTCAAATTATTTTCTTTAACCACGTTTTTCTCGAAAACAGGTGTGACTTAGTTACTGCTGTCTTGTCTTGAAATTTTACTGCGCGTCACTATTGACGGCTATGTACAACAATTAATCAAACTCGATGAGCGGACAAACGTCAAAACGGCCATCAAAGCGTGTTGGTACTATAAACGAAAACGATGGAGCCATTGAAAAGGTTCATTTGGCTGTTATGAAATTATTCGTAAAAAAAAAAATATCTGATTTTTTATGTGGCTGCTAGCTAAACAAGTTTATTTTATAATTAAAAATAAATAAAAATAAAGATAAATTTATTTCAATATAACTTAATCTAATACAATGCAAGTAAAAGAAATGTAAATAAAGCTATTTTAGTATTAAAATAAGCATTAAGAAACTTCAAAGGATATTTCTAAACGTAGAACATTTCAAGAGTCTTTGAAATTATTTTATATAAATTTTACGGGAATTGAACATTCAGATTTATACGGTGCTACCACATGCCAACAAATGGTTCTCCTCACCTTCCTTCCCTCACCCCTCCCTCTTCCCGCACAAACACGTCTCAGGGTGTATTTCCACCAGTGACGCGAGACGAGACGAGGCAAGACGACTTTTGAAACTTGTATGGCAAAATATCAATTCTCTTCTAGCGCATCTTCGGTGGAAATGTTCGGGATTGACGAGGATGGGCGAGATGAGATTTGAAATATTTGTTGAAGTAACATTGAACCATATTGCTGCACATATACTATAATAACTCTGCAACGGAAACACGATTCACGATATCTCGTACGATATCGCGCGAGCTCGCGCGTGCTCGCGATTGCTATTAGTGTCAATCGTGAGATTGTGGGATTTCGTTGCGTGCATTGAAATGTAAACGTTCACACATTTTCGAAATTACGTAAATATTAGGTAAATCAAAAAATGTACCTTGTGCTGTTTTAAAAAAAATGTAATCACGACACCATTTTACTTTTATTTCAGAGAAAAATAAACAAACTACAGTCAATGAAAAATATATAGTTCTGGTGTCATACACGTATTCATATCATTTTTGTAAATATTTATACAATGCATATTATGTATTTATAATTGCATTAAAATGTACACGATTAGGATTGTGATTTTATCATAATTATGTAACCACTTTTAAAACATTGCATCGTTTTCAAATATATGTAAATATATATATTTTATATATATATATATATATATTTACAATATAATGTAAACATACCAGCGCCAGTTGTAAACTTTATTATGTGTATTTTGCTAGTTCGTAATATTTGCCCTGGAATGAAAGATCATATAAAAAATGTTGTTTTCAAAAAAGTTCTTTTTATTTATTATTTGTTTATTTATTTATTTTATCTTAGAGGGTACAAATAGCTTATATTACAACATGATTATTTCTTCTTACAGTATCTTCATCTGATTCTTCTTCCTTTAAAATATTTAATAATAAGAATTTGCGGGACACGGTACTTTAGCCGCGTGTTTATCGCTAGACGAATTGAACAGCGCTGTGTCTTCACTATCCATAACCATAGTGCGAGCACGCGATGGTAATTTTTGGTGGGAATAGGTCGGCGAGATTTCAATTATCGCCTAGCCTCGCCTCGTCTCGTCTCGCCTCGCTGGTGGAAAAGCACTTTCACAATGCGACGGAAATTACCTGCGAGAGTCGGTAGACAGCACATTTGGCGTTGCTTTTATATGAAACCGAATGGAGCGTAAATTACGCGACTTACAACTCACAAGATTACGCTCGCCTGCCTTTTTTACGGGGTAAATGCGTTATGTATACCTTCAAGCCCAGGGAGGCTCGAGGGTTATGTGGAAGTAACAGCCGATACCCACTAAAACCCCCCGACTTACCCTCTTGGCCACGTGTTGTGGGCGCCGTGGTATCCCGAAGATTAACCACTACGAAGCCCTCAGCCGCCCCGGTTTCCACCAGAGTTGCCGCGTTTAAGAAGGGAGGGTCGGCTCTTTACCCATTCCTCCAGATGGGTGAGACGTGTAATGCGGAAGGGATCCCCATCCCTTGTCCGTTGGCCTCAATAGGGAATAAGGCGGGCAGCGAACTGCGTTCGCCTTCTTACCTGCCGCCTGCGCCGGAATAGAGAGCTCGTCTGGCTTCACTCTAAATTTCCAATCTTACATTCCCCAAAAATTTCCTTTGCCTCCTTCACTAACATCAATCTCTTCGTACTTTACTTTAACTGCCTCCGTGGCCGAACGGTTACCATGCCGGACTGCCACGCAGAGGTCCCAGGTTCGATTCCAGGGTCGGGAGAAATGTTTGTATGGCCTACATTTATTTCTCTCGTGAGTTTGGGTGTAATTTGTGGTTGTCTATATGTGTGTCCATGGCACCCGCGACACAGGGTTTCCCTAGTGCGGGGCTATGTTGAGTGTGTGCGTTATTTATTTGAGTGTGTGCGTACTTGCCCATTTGTTCTTTGTACAGTCATTAGCATAAATCATGCTCGACATTGCAAACTTTGGAACGTTTATTGCAAGCGGTATAGAGTTGAATTTGCGTTACCGCGGCTTGCTCCACACAAAGTTTTTTTTTATAATATCAAGTGACGGGACGAACAAGTCATGCGCCTGATGGTAAGCTATACGCCTGGCCATAACAGTTGCAGTGCCACTCAGAGCTTTAAATCGCAAAGAACTTAGGGCACTGCTAGTGCGTCCGTCACCCTGAGGCATAAGTTGACAAATCCTATGTGCCTGTAATTTCGCTTCCACCTTTAATTGCGCACCCTTCAAAACCAGAACATAGTAACGCTGACGTTACTGCTTGGCGGCAGTAATAGGAAATAAGTATAAGGTAAATAGGTACATATAAGTATCTTTATACTTAGTGTCCTTGTATGTTTATATAAGGTTTTAATTAAGTGCCATTTTTGTTTTGTTTATGATTTTTTGTAATTAGTTACTTGTCTTACGTTTGAATTTTTGATCTTTTTTCTTCTGTTCTTTTTGTGTGGTGTCATTTATGGTAGTCAAATATATGTGTTTTCTTTCTTTCACATCTCAAACGTTAAGTTTGACGTGGTTTAATCCCGTTCTTATAACGCAGTTGGTATTTAGATGTATAGATAAAGATAAGTAATTCAAAATAAAAATTAATAAATAATAATTATTACACAATATACCGTGGACTTAGGTATATATATTTCGTCGGGTCAAGGCAGTTTTTTCTTTGTTTTCGGTCTTAGTATTAATAATTATAACAAACTAGTGAAGTTATTTCATAGAAATACATTTTATGACTATAGCGATGGTTAACAACGTAAAATTGAATAAAAATACACAATAATAATTAATTTCAAATAATAAATAAAACCTACAACGTACTTTCCTTGACACATCTAGTTATTGCCAATCTGTGTAGACTACGCTTGCGCTAATGCATGATGCTCTCGCCCAGAATGTTGGTTGAGTCAAAACTCCATCATATTTCATATTGACTCCGTCATATTTGTATTATATAGATTTTATGCATTTAGCGCTAGTCGCACGACGTACTGAGTTTATAGCTTATGTAATGTTATTATATTTAAGTTTCTCATTTAAGTGAATGTATAATTCTTTTGAGAAAATAAATTCTTAAACCGTAAATGGATTGTATAACCGAAGTTACCCACGCTAACATATCATTCACTTTTGTTGAATTCTGAATAATGTACAGTCCAGTGAAAGTGAGTTAAGGCGTACTTCCTGTACCCTCTTTAGGTCTGTTGGGGCGTCTTTTGTAAAAATAACGAGTAAAATATGTTGAAAATTCACTTGTCTTCCGCTATCTTTCCCCTGGAGACCCCCCAGTATTATTATAGTGTTCCCAGTCCTATTCCCCGAAGTTATTATTTAAATATGATAAAACAAAACTACTGTTTGAACACAACTATGTAATTAGATGCTTGGATAATGTTGCTAGTGTTGTAATGTTAAATTCCCCGAGGTAACGCGTTATATATGGCTGGAAAGCGGGAAATGGCATATCTAGCAAACTTAGAACGTGCTGTCCCACAGGTTTACTCGATGAAGAAAATTGATTATGTTGGATAATAACCGATTCAGGGTGTTATTGGGCTTTCCGTGTTTTTGCAATGCGTCCGTTATATTCTGCCGTGCTTACAATATTCACAGTAAGAGCATTTGCGGACTGTGTGCGATTTATATTCGAAATGCTGCAATGTCACTCTGAGATTTAAATCGCCCGTAATCCTGAGACAGAAGTTACTAAGACCTATTTGCCATATCGAGTTCTTAGGTTTTCGCTCTTACTATTTAAAGCTCTGAATGACACTGAAACTGTTATGGATTGGCGTGTCGTTACCAGGCGCACGACTTGATCGTCCGTATCATTAAAAAAAAATTGGTTCAATGTGGTTTAACAAAGGGACGTTAGAGGCCAAAAATAACTTCAAATGTCCATATTTTATTTACACATAAACTTTTTGAATAGGCGCTGTTTGTTCATTAGTGTGCATGTTTATAAATACTGAATTAAATTATTCGTTAATACTTTTCTGGGTCAAGGGAATTAATAAAGTGATAAAATGTTTTGTTCAAAGCGACAATTTAAAGAAGCAACGCCTTACTACTCACAAAGAGGCTTGGAACATTTTGTTTTTTTTTGTGAGATTTAAGATTGCCCTAATCGGATCATCATTTGGATTGTTGTGATGTTTTAAAATATAGAAAACTATTAGAATCGTGAATGTCGCATACCTACTACAATACCATCGTCGCTGACTTAATACCGTTGTAGCTTATTGGTTTGTCCTATAGCCTCCGTACCCTATTGAGGCTGTGCATTCGAATTCGGAGAATGATGATGATGATGAACTCTATTATCTATTAACAAGAGATGGTATGTGTGAAGGGATTGAAGAAAGAGTGAGAGCCGAAAATCTGGTACTTATTTCTTGAGATCCATTTTGGAATTCTGCACGGTTTTATACGTAGTCAGAACGTGATTAAAAGGCTCGTCTGGCTGTCGATTAGGGCGTAAAGTACGAAAGGGGTTGTTGGGTATGGCAGAAGGAGCACAAAATTAGGGTTACTCATGTAGAAATTAATGTTATTGCTGTAGTAGAACAATAGTTTGATCTACTGCCTCTCAAGCAGAGGGCATGGGTTCGAATCCGTGCTTGCACCTCTGACTTTTCGGAAATTATGTGCGAAATTTAATTTCTATCTAATTTAATATCTAATTTTTACCATTAGCTTTTCGTTGAAGGAAAACATCGTGATGAAACCTTCACGTCGAAGAAGGTTCACAACACTCGGAAAACGTGTGAAGTCCTCTTCGCCTGAGAGGAGACCCGTGCTTTGCAGTGATACGTATAAATGGGTTGATTTGGTTGAAAGTAAAATTGTAGAGCTGGGCGTGTTGTTGTCTGTACTGAAACAGCTAATTAGCCTAAAACACACACCATTTACCACAGAGTTAAACGCTGGAGCAGTAAGTTTCACAATTTAAACGTATTACTGTCTGGTATAGTAACCGCTATCATTCCACACATTTTAACTGTAGATTGTAAAATGTGAAGAGGTTTCGTACGAGATTAAACTATGTCGCTGCGACGAGCAGCGAATGTGAATTTGGAATAAGGGTAAACCGACCTCAATGTAAAAGTGTTTATTTCGCCGTGTTTAAAAATAATGCGATACTTCTATATGTCGTTTTATTCTGACCGGATGATTTTAGCGTAACGCAACACGTTAAAATGTGGGGCATTCGTAAAGTCCAGTTCGAAGTGTCCCGTCTTTGCGATTTTTAAGCTCTGAGTGGCATTGCAACTATAGGCTAGTTTCACAGCTTTGCGTATGGTCCGTACGGACTGTCCGCAAACCAGTCTGTCTGAAACCAGCCTTATGGTGTGTCGCTTTCCACAGACGCACGACTTTTTCGTCTCATTTGGTATCTAAACAAAACATTCAATGCTTCTGAGGATGACTCGTAGAGAGGTGAAATTCGTGACGGTATATTTTTGACGGTGGTATTTGTGCCTGCAGTTATGCTTGTATTATTTATTTTATTATTTTTTTGCGGAGGGAAGATGGGAAAATTAACTGCATGAAAAATACTCTACACAATTCCTGGAATAGCAAATCAATTTACTTTCATTATCATAAATATTTTCTTCCGTCAAGTAACGTCTGAATCTATTTTTTGTGTACTTATTACAAAATTGAGTATACAGTCTGATTGATTGTGTGTTTCTAAGTAATGGGAAAAAGGCTTCAATACATAAAACTCGGGGTTGGGCTTCACAATAAATTATCGTAGGAAATAAAATTATAAAATGCTTTTGCTTGTATAATTTAACAGCCGAAGTAAACATTTGTCAAACGTTGGCAAAATTCGATCAATCACTATTTGAATCTTTATTATATTATCTCGGTTTTTTTTGGAAACGCTCAATTCATGTTGTAGAGTGTACGAAATCCTTTAGATTGTATTTCTTTTCTAGACCTATAGATAGACTAGATGAAAATACATATCGCAGCCTTTATAATTCAAACACAATCACGCCTAACAAAAAAAAAAGAAAAAATCTTACCATCAAGTATCAAAGTTCTGTTGTTTGTGTATTTCTTTTTTGGTTTATACCATCTGTTGTGTCGAATACTCCATAACGTCGTCTTAGAGTGAATTCCTCGTATGTGATTTCTATGTCATTTTTCAGGACGAAGAAAAAATAATAATATACTGTTTAATGTAGTCTCTCTTGTCTCTCCATTATCCACTTGATGTGTTGTACTAAGCGCTGGGTGGGTGCCTGGAAACCTAGCATACAGGCTAGACCTAGTTTAGGCTCCAGTTTCCCACAAATGTAACTAACTAAGTACCTTATTGTTAATATGTGTAATTTAGCTTTGTGAGGAGAAATAAATAATTTTGTATATTTGTATTTAGTTAGAATTTCAATTAGTTAAATTTTTCAATTGTATAGATATTATTTGAATAATATATTCGAGCAAGAAGTTTATAAGTAAAAATCAACGATATCTATGTACTAGCGTCCTAGATGCGGCGTTCCACGACTGCACCACGTGCGAAAAATCTGCATGGCTTTATGCACATTGTTTTGTTTTGTTAATTGTAAATATAAAAGTGATAAATAAACTAAAAAAAAAATTCAAAGTTACACACACAGTGACCCAAAAAAAGTTTGTGACCAACCAATATTTTTTTTTATAAAGGTTCATGGCCCAGTTGCGAGACCTTTAGGCTAATTGAACCAATCGGGAGGCAGTACAGCGTTTGCGTAAAGGTCTTGATATTTTAAAATTAGCAAAAATACGACATTCTTTTTTTTAAACTCATTATAGTTCGGTGTACGGTACTTACTATACATTACAGTTCTGTATTCGTGGTGAGTACCATAGACACTAGAATTTTGATTCAGAGCTGAAAAGAGCGCCGTGATATAGGTAGTTCATGAAATTATAATTGACAAATAAGTACAGTCTCATATCTTTCTACATAAGTTTTGTTTGTAGTGCCCCTCCCTATCAACCTCTGGGTTATGCTGGAAAGGCACGATGACCTGTTAAATCATTGATTTTCGTTCTCTGTAAGGCCCTTAGGTGAGCCGCTCCTGGTGCACGTACAGCACCCTCCCTATTTTCCAGATAGGTACCGGAGCTATAGGCACGTTCACTTCCCATCGCCCTCCGCAAAGCTAACGGTTGCCACCACTGAGTCGCCAACTCTAAGCCGACTATCAAATCTCCTCATTGGTGGCGGAACTGTAAGGCACGCTCACTCCCCGACGCCGAATGAACAGCGTCTCTCCAGTTCCCAAATTCCTACGCGGCCGGAGAGACCGGAAGATGTCTAGCTCATAATGTATTAGCTCTTCGGGCTAGTGCCGGATAGCCACCGACTTAAAGGCAACTCACGTTTCCCGCGCGTCTCCTCGCTGCAGCTAACCATAAACCTCGGCGTGTCCATATCCAAGTTCGGATCCGCCAGAGACGCCCGTGAAGGCATATAAGTGATGGAGCGCTTGGCCCAGACGCCCGCCGTACCCTGGCCTTAGTCTCTCCGGAAAAACCCTATCTCTCCTCTCTCCGGTCAGTAGATAGAGGCAAGATACAAAAAAAGTATATATTTAATAAAAAAAAAGGATACAATGAATGTATATTTGAAATCGTCATATTTTTTAACAATATTATCCACGCGGCAGGCTATTTATTATGAAACTGCTCTAAATGAATACGTTGCCCAAAAAACAAAAATTGCCTAGCGATAGTACGGATCGGTAATCTGGAAAGAATCTATATTATAACTGTAGTAGCCGCATTCATTCATCCTTATCGGATTGCCCAAGACATTTATTGTCTAACTTTGTAGTTTTTATCGAGGTCTTGGGTATTCGCTATTGCTATACATTAAAGATGAAATTCTTTAATTTTTTTATTTAATTATTTTTTTGTGAAATGACCACTAGTTTGTTATAATTATTAATACAAAGAACACTAAAAAATAAATTCCTTCGTTCCGGCCGGAATCGAACCGACGCCTTCTGGCAAACCGTACCAGATGCTATGCCTACTAAGCCACGAAACGAACCAGCGGACCTCACGAATTTTTCTATGTGCTGTTGTCGTATCTTTATATTTAGTTTTTCAAATTTTTTTCAAATTTGGTTTAGCAAATGAATGAAATGAACAAATGAAATTGTTTCTCGTATCTAAATTAGATATAAGACTACAACACTGCTAGTTAATGTTTTATTTTTTCAATTTTCCTTTCAATTCGTATAATTTTGATTTCGTAAAAAAACATTTTGTTAAAATATTTTTCAAATCTCATGTAGCGTAAACTGGTAAATTTTTTGGTATATTAAAAATACAATTATAATCATCAACCTATTTATACGTCCCAATGCTGGGCTCGGGTCTCTTTTCAAGCGAAGGTTTAGGCGATAGTCCGCCACGCTGACCCAATGCGGGTTTGGTAACTTTTACGAGGGTTGTGACCCTTCTTCCATGTGCAGGTTTTATTATAATGTTTTCCTTAACCGAAGCGCTCATGGTAAATTTCTAATTTTTCTTATGTGCGAAATTCGACATTTTTTACATTTTAAAATTAATTTCGATAAGCTCATAGGTGCGATCCCGGATTGGACCCCATGGTTTGTTTGAGAGACGGTAGGTCAAACAAATAGGCTACCATAGCTTTCTAACAATAAGATAGTTTATGATATAAAAAAAATAAAATAAAATAGGCTTTATTTGACATGCATAAACTTCAAACAAAACAACAAAAAATTAATAAAAATAAATTTAAGTAACAGAAATAAAAATAAAAAAGAAGCATCAACAATAATAAAACACATAAAATAAAATAAAAGCATGTCACAAGAGTCCCCGAACTCAGCCTCTGAGGACTATGTTGATTACATAGCCCTCGCTGTTATTCTGTCAAGGCTCATCATAATATGGAACACTACAATTCAAATAATAGTATTATATATGTTACATCTTACGTACAAAACAAAAATCAAAATTAAAATAACTGTAGACATTTAGGCAATTTAGGCAAAACTACGGTACCTTGATTTGTTTTAAAATTGAAATTTATATTAGGTTACGTTTATATTTTTATACTTAGAATTAGCACATTTAGTATAATATTTCATTTTAATGTCCATTTAAAATAAATTACAAAAGTGACAGACTTGACCAGTCGAGACTCTACTGGAGTCTCTACTCGATTAGTAAGACGATGGGTGGGGGCAGATTGGTGGTTCAGGGGGTCGATCGGTCTCAGTCAGGAAGGCTGCCAATTCAAAAGTGTTTTCCAGTGCAAAGTGAAAGTTTATGCAGTAGCACGTGTTGTCTTGACATATTGGAAGAAAAGGATTGACTCTTGAAAGTGTCTTTGACTCAATATTATAGTAGTAATTATTGACCGGAAAATTGCAACATTCCGCATTACAGTATTAATTACAATCAGACTACAGTTACCTTCACGAATCCCTATTATTTACAATGCCATAAAATGTTATAATTAGATTTAGCAGGATTAGTTCACCGCCATTGTGTTAAGAAGTGCTTTATTTACCGTACTTACGTGGAACGTTTGAATTTGTACATCAAAGGTATAGGAAATAAAACACACCTTTAATAACATGTAAGAGCACATGCGCAGGCGGCGGCGCCGGTGACGGTGCGCGCGCTACGGTGCATGTATAGCGGCCTGCGTCGTTAGCGCGAACACGCGCTACGCGTAGCACGGAATTCGCTCCATTTGCTCCCAATTCTGTGCGAACACTGAGAAAGAATGAAACTTAATTAATTATTACGATTAAATACTATTGGTATAGAAAATTGGCTATGGTGTACCCCAAGGACCAGTTCTTGTTCCATTGTTGTTTATAATTGAAAATATTTTTCAGACCTGGTTCCCGACAGTTATAAGAATTAACTTAGTGTATCATGGACAGCGATTAGGGAGAGACCTCTAAATGTTAATAGCAGTGTTTCTTTGTTAAATGCGGCTTTACTGAATTTTCAGTCCGCTTGTTAAAATGATTGCCCACTTTAGCAAGGGCGATTAATTACTGTACAAATCTTGTCTTCGTTATAACACTAAAGTACATAATGTAAACCCTTTTGGCAATTAGGACTTAGCTATAATTCCTCATAAGAATTACAAATTAAGTAGATTAAGTATGTGTTTTATACTGGACGGGAATTGCTAAGCAGAAAGGCTGTTACAGAGACTGAATTTTATTGCTTATTTAGCTTGCCTTTTCATACCGCCGTGACCATTTACCAAATGGTAAAACACTGGTAAGATATACAAGATCCATTTATCGTTAACACAATTTCTCGTTATGCGCATTCTATACTATACTGCCGCGTTGTGTGATATTGGAGAAGTAATTAAAGATTTTTCATAAATTTCGCATGGCATGAATAGTACCTGATTCCGCCCCTTGTAGTATCATCATTTAAGAGGTCCTCTCTTCTATACCAGAGCAGTGAGAGGCCTCCTTCCATGCGCAGCCCACGCACTTCACATCGTAGGGCTACAGTGCTGCCTAGTTCGCAGACTTGCTCGGATACTTCAGCGCCCGCGCCGTCAACAATGCGCACTGACACTTCTGCAAATGAAATAATAATAACGCAACACACTCATAGCTCCGCACTGGGGAAACCCTGTGTCGTGGGTGCCATGGACACACAAATAGACAACCACGAATCAGACTCAAACTCACGAGAGAAGTAAATGTAGGTCATACACAAATTTCTCCCGACCTGGGAATCGAACCCAGGACCTCTGCGTGGCAGTCTAGCATGGTAACCGTTCGGCCACGGAGGCAGTTAAAAACGAAATCAACATGAAATTTTGGACTACAGTAAAAAACACAAAGCGACGTGTTACATACACTTAACAGACTTTCCCTTCAGTGTCACCGTACCCTCATCAGTGCCCCGGGTGGTATTTAACAGTGGCCAGAGAGTAACATAATGCCACAATAGGGTAGGCTTCCTACATTATTTCTGAAAAGATCTATAATATTTAAAATTTAGTTCTTCTTAACCTGGCACTCTTAAGGTAACTCGAGCAGTCCTCGGTGGATGAGCTGACAATTGACAGTCGTAATGCGCAGCGTCGGAAGGTCGAACTTCCCGCACCTCAAGTCGCCAGATGTCTGGTGGTATGAATCTGGCCGAATATCTGTGAACAATGATGGTATTACAAAAGTTAATGCAGTAGCTTGCAGTGTATATAGAGAAAACACTGATCCTGCCTTTCTATGAAGTCAGTAAAAAGTAAGTTTTTTTTATATAAAATATATGTGCGCATTTCAGCTGCATCTTATCGGATGGAAAGTGATGATGAGGTCAACGATGAAGCACGCACACCTCAAAGTTGCCTTCAAAAGGCCCAAGTTATATTAAATAACGCACTTACTCACAGCCCCGCAGATAGAAAACCACAAATTACAACCAAACTTACTAGAGAAAAAAATGTAATTTCTCTAAGGAAATACATGCATTCTTTCTCTTATCGTATCGATACTGGTGCTACAAGTACGTAACATGTTTGCCATCGTAGTAAAGGATTTGCCAATAGGCGTGGGGTATTCGCCGGTATTGCCCAAAGTATGCCAGACATACATGAAACACATAGTACCAAATTTTTGAGAGAAGCTCCTTTCGTGCATCCGAAATTTCGTTTACCTGTCGTCAGCAGTATACTGCTGAGTGCCAGTTGTAAGCAGCTCCATTGGCTCTTCATCGTTTTTTCGACGAACCCAGGAGACCTGAACAAATAACATTTAATGATGAATTAAAATTTTTGCGTGAGTTGGAGGAAATCTACATGGATGCTATTACAGGCCCTGATCAGATGGCATATCCGACTCCGTGGTGATGCGTACCCTGGACCTACGGACTAAATCCGTCTTCCCTGTTAGAGTGGTTACAAACGCGCGATTGCATCGATGCAGTCGCCTATAAATCCCAAGTGTAGCGATGCAATCGCGTGTTTTAATCGATGCAGTCGCGCACTTGCATCGCTGCTTAAAATAACGCGCGCGTGTGTAAAGGTAGATGATCGATTAACGACTGCATCGCACTGCTGAAAATCGCCGTGTGTAACCACTCTTTCCTGATGTTTTTGCTGTTGCAGCACTTTTTAATCTATTAGTTGCTTATTGAAATGAAATTAAACTATTTTTCCGGATTTAAATCGCGTATATTTACTGTTTCAAACAAACCGACGTTTCGGGCCCTTTACAGGTCCCATCCCCGTCCCATCCCCGTTCCATGAGCATTGTTGTTTGAGTTAAACTTTACGCCAGAAGTGTTTAAAGTAAAACATACCCACGATTGTCTACAATTTTACCTTGTTAAGCGACTATTGGAACGAATACGCCTTTATCTCTATTATCTCGAATTAGACTCCGACAGAACCAATTTCGGAAACAAACGTTTATAAATTAATTTGGATTTGGCATTTCGGGTAGCTAGTGTTGGTTTTCTCCGAGAAAATTCCTATATTGTTTGTCGTTTCCAAATTTTTAAAAGTCAAATAACTCTAATTTTTTTTATGTTATAGGACAGACGTTGCCCTAAAATCGTCTATTTGGTTGTGAGTAGATCAGTGTAAAAACGCGTTAAACACGCTTAACCTTTAACCTATGAGCCTTAAAGTTCATATTGGTATGACTTCCTTATCGCATAATTAGTGAATGACGTTTTAAGAGCGACCGCGTTATACGGATTAGACAAGTTTGCACGCGCTAGTGCTGTGTTTTGAACGCAGAACAATAAATATAATAGATGTGGTTCGTTAGCAACCGACGCGTGCCAACTAAACGAGTAGGTCTCGAAGAACCTATCTGAGTTCAGTCCGCCATTTTCACTTTGTATGGCATGGTTGTGTCATTCTTTCGTGCATATTCTCTATAACCCTAAAAAAATGCCTTATTGTGCTGTTTTGGAGTGCAGAAATGATAGCCGCACCAAAAATATTACCCGTGGTGGTATTACATATCGTCGGAAAGTATTATTATAATATATTTTATTTAATTGTATACCACTGCAATAAGGTCGCTTCTTGTTTGAAGAACTAAATTAATAACTCCAATTCGTCGACGTTAAGCAATAAAACTCTAGATGGCAGCACATTGATTAAAATTTCAATATGATATCAAAGCGTCGTAACTTGTTATAATTGGTATTGATGGTATTAAACTTTCAACGATATGCCAACAGGGTAAAGTTAAAATTATATTAACAATCCAAAATTTGTTATTTTTTTTTAAATTTGAAACTACCACCATTCAATATCAAGATTTTGTAGTGTTTCAAATTAAGAATGTGTGGATTTTGGCGACATCGGTGTTCTGATAGTAATCGAGGCATTTATTGACTTTCCTTCCGTGGTTGTGACGTATCAGAACTTTGGATAATCTTAAATATTGATGTGTTCAGCAACGCTCTCAAACTCTTCAACGATGTAGGGAAATTCGACTTTTTTTTTTTTTTTTTACTATATTGCAAACTTTACAGCTTTTTAATTTTCGTTTACAATCATAATAATATACGTATATAGCCAATAACAAAGTTTGTCATATTACATTTTAATTATAGCGTTACTTTATCTAGCGTTAATCTATAGCCTAATCGAAAAACAAACATGTTGAAAATTTACATTAAGTTCTTAAATTAATGGTAATCTACATATTATTAAATTATTACATACAAATATAACATTATTATTATATAAATTATAAAGGTGTAAGTGTAAGTATGTTTTAGTGTTGTGTGTGTTTGTGTGTGTGTGTGTGTGTGTGTGTGTGTCTGTGCTCTGTTTGTTTGATAATTATTGCCTTCTAAACTGGGGGTGATCCTTCAATATGTTTAGAAATTGAGTGCGGTTTAAATGGAAGATGTCCACGTCTCTAAATCTATCCTCATAAGTGCGCACTATTCTTTGCAAAACAGAGTGTTTTGCGTAATTCGAACGGGCTAAGGTCGTACACAAGGAGTGCATATGCCTCGTGCGTTTTGGACAGGCACACAGACCAATGCAAGCCGTTAATTCAGGACAATCCAATACGGAGTTAACCACGTCATATAGAAACTTCATGTCAGACAACAGACGTCTTTAACCTCTCTTTTTCTATCCTGAATATCTACTGAATACCTTGTTCTCTTTCTTTCTTCTTTTCAAAAGCGTTCTTAGTACCATAACCGAACACCTACTTTATAATCAGAATCAGAATCATATGATTCATGAGAAAAGTATTTTTGAGTATTGATTCAAAAATCGTTACAAGACGTCAGTCGTAAAGATGTGAAAGCCAGCCATCACGTCAGAGCACATCACGACATGACACGTCAGGCTAAATTCAGCATTAATTACATACATAAATAAGTACAAATTTCAGCCAAAATGCTTGAATTTCTGTACACTTTTATGTTGAATGCGTAAGAGGACCCAAATGTCGGCTAAGGGGTCAGGTATCTTAGTACTGTACGTACCTAACATAACTGTACGTACCTAATCTTTTGTTCACTCTAGTGTTGAATAGCCCAAAATTGTACATTGTTTCGGGAAAGAGATACCGTTAGAGTATTTATTTCCTTTACCATATTCATTGTAACGCAAAGTGAACGGGTGATATATAAATGATACAAGGACAGACAATTCTACACTTCTAAAAATGTCCCATTGTCTCTCCAGACCGGAGAGGAGCTAAACTTCAGCTATATAATTCTGTTATTGTCCTGCCTTTTCAATGAACAGGACGCTAAAATGTACACTAATAAAACCAAGACACCTCACTACAAGTCAGTATATTCAGTGACGCAGCGTGTACGCTCCAAAGGAAGTTCCGCTGTACGCGCCGTCGTTCCGAATTTGCGGTCTTAACCTCCATATGTAGTCACATATGGATCAGAAACGTGGTTCCTCCCTATGGGCCTCATAAGAAGGCTCAAGGTCACTCAGCGGGCAATGGAGAGAGCGATGGTCGGTATTTCCCTGCGTGATAGAATCAGAAATGAGGAAATCCGTAGGAGAACTAAGGTAACCGACATAGCTCGAAGAATTGCTCAGCTGAAGTGGCAGTGGGCGGGGCACATAGCTAGGAGAACCGATGGCCGTTGGGGCGGAAAGGTTCTTCAATGGCGACCGCGCACCGGACGACGCTCAGTGGGTAGGCCCCCCACCAGGTGGACCGACGATCTGGTGGAGGTCGCGGGAAGCCGATGGATGCGGGCAGCGCAGGACCGATCGTCGTGGAGATCGTTGGGGGAGGCCTATGCCCAGCAGTGGGCGTCGTATGGCTGAATGATGTAGTCACATTGTTTTCTAGCATCATCTATCAAGTTCTTTTTCAAATATTCTCTTCCAAGGCTCACATACGTAATGCGTACTTCATCCACATTCATATAAATCTACTGGTGTGTGTAATGTATACTTGAAAAATTATTGGTTGCTTTTCTCTTCTCCGGTAAGGGAAGAAATGAGGTCTTAATTTAATCATTGCCATGTAAATAAAAATTTCAATTACTTACTCAATCATGTTTCTTGTTCCAATAAATGCTAGGTATACTTAGTATAATATTTGGTAATACGAAACCACTGTATCGTTATTATATTTTGTTCACCCAATACCGCCCGATAAAAATATTCTCCTAATGTTTTGTCTCGTGTTACGAGAAACACGAGTAAATAATTCTTGATCAAATAACAAAACAACTGAATAAAATATGTTTGATCTTTTTTGATCGGCACTTCTGTGTTTCCTTAAATCAGAAAGTGACAGGGTCAAACGAGCTCTAAGAGGTCGTACGTAGATTGTTCCTTTGATTTTTTACAAATACCGGCTTGATCCACTTGACTCCATCCAACGTCGGACTGTTCGTGTGTCGAAAATCCCGCAGAGACGTTGGTTCCATAAGTGTGTTCTAGGGATGCCGCAAACATTTGCATCCGCATCCGTCATGACAAGAGAGTTGGGAACAGAATAAGCAAAGCCCTTGGCAAGTGCTAATGCTAATTAGCCAATCAGCGGTCGGGCATTTGGCTTCTCGTGGTGCAGACAACAACCTGTTTGCTTTGAGTACATCGAGTATATAATCAGAAATAGAGACGAAATGTTATTGAATTTTTTGAAAACTATTCTGCTAAATCATTACGGTGACAACTGCGCTCTAATTGGCTAGCCCGAATTCGAAACAATTGACGGGTGTCGTCAATTGTTTCACTTCAAATCGATCAGTTTAACTTGAGCTTTGCTATATAATGGACGAAAATTGAAAAATTACATATTTAATATTTAATTACCGATGAAACGTGATTCCGTTTGTTTTGTAATTAGATGTTTTCCCACACCACCGAATGGAACAGCCCCCCGTAGTTGGAGATATTATCTTTATTACAATAAATACAGAATATTTTTGGAATTTACGGAGACATACACATATGTAGGTCAGTTGTTTGCGTTGTACTGTTTCAGCTTTTTAATTTGTGATTTCGGTGCAAACGAGAGATGATATTTAAAAGTGGATGGATGGCCCTTATTTCGTCTCTATTTCAGGTTATACACTCGATGTTTAAGTATAAATAAATGTGCGTTCAAGTCTTTTCTAACAGAATTATGTAAAACTGGATACAATTTTCGCTTTAATAGTTATAATTAGCCTACATTTATTCCCACTGCTGTGCACAGGCTACCTCTCACAATGGGAGGACTTGGGCTGTACCACGCGATCCCAATGCGAATAGGGAATTCCACACATGTCATTAAATTGTTTTGCAGATGTGTGCAGGTTTCCTTACAATTTTTTCCTTCCTTTATATTTAGCTTATTTATATTAAAATTGTTGTTTTATATTTTCTTTTATTTAGAATGATTTTATACGCATATAATGTAGTAATATTTTTATATATATTCCATATTATACAATTATATGGACGTCGGGTCCGCGCTAAAAAGTGTCCGCACTTGTAAGGCGCTAAAATCGTATACAGAGCGCGACACTCCGCTTTAGTCTTCATTTGTTCTACTGACAGCGCGATACTGCGATGACATTACAATTTAAATTTCGAAAAGGTTGACTTGGGACATTTTTTTCGTGGTTTTTGTATTAGACCCGTCGTCCATTTATTTGTAAGTCAATGATATTTAATGAAATGTTTATTGAATTGATATTCAATTATTTTTTATGTGAAATTACTCCACTAGTTTGTTATAATTATTAATACAAATATCGAACACTCAGAAAAAATTCTTTCAATCCGGCAGGTTTCGAACTGACGTCTTCTAGCATACCGTGCCAGACGCTGTACCAACTAACCCACGGAATGAACCAGCGGACCTCACGAATTTTTCTAAGGTACCTGCAAAGGTAGTGGGTGACTAAATATCATAGATTTCTCATAGATGGCACTATGACTAAAAGTTGTTGAAAAATTAAAAAGAATTAACGTGTAATGTAACGTGTCTAGCTGTTCCCACTAGATGGTGACGACAATTTATCGGTTCACATTTTTATCGTGACGTTTTATTTATCGTCTGACGACTGTCGTTCTAGCTCTTCCTATTGTCACGACAGTCTGCCGTCATAACGTCAAAAAAGTCGTGAACGACAGTTAATCGTGTTGTTTTATGTGTGAACAACTTCATTTAAATATACAAGTCACGACACTTTAAACTGCACAACTATCTGTCGTCACGACATACATAATGGAACGCACTCTCAGATCTGTTTTTTAAATTATCCCGATAACTGGAACATTTTGTATTGTATTCGTAGTAGCACCGGTTACACCTAACCTGGCACTTTGTAAACTCGTAACTAAAACTTGGCGACGGAGTTTTACTGCAATATGATGACGTCATCCTAACGTTAAAACCTGGTATATGTAATCAACCTAACCACCCATCTACGTAGATATGTGCTACGCAACTGCTGTCAACCATTAATTGTTATTAATCGTACTTTGTTTACTTAATCGTATTAATACGGGCAGTATATGTTTATCACGTAATGGCCGACGAGAAACTTTGCACATTCGATATTTAAAGTTGTTCACGGTTTATACATTACCACTTTGTCATGCAGCGCGTCCACCTTGCAGTCGAGATGAGCTGTAGTACCGACTAAGGCTTCGATTTCAGGAGCGGCTGCTGCATAGATGTTGTTGCCATTGTTCCTGAGAACAATAATACACAAATGTAACAAGTTGAGGTCGGAAAAGGATTCAAGAATCGAATCTTGAATCTTGGGTTCAAGCCGCGAGACGCAAAACAACTTTGCTGCCGAGCGAAACACACAACTATTCACATCACTATAGCGTGGAAAATGATAGATGAAAGAAAAACAGTTGAACTATAACAAAACAGTTTTAATAAACAAAATTAGTTATCGTTGTCAATTTAATGTCAACAGTAATAAGTGTAAAATATGCCAACGGATTTATATTACACAAATAATGTACGACAAATCGCGTAGATAAACGTGTCCATTATTTTTGTTTTATAGAAAGAAAAAGTTAAGCGCACTATTGTCCACTTTCCATTGTTATGTCCGAATTCCAAAATGTTTTTCCATGCTAGTGCTGAAACGCTTTTGCGCGCAGGTTTCTAATGAGAAAGAAAACCTTTCCGAGTTAGTGAGTTGAAAAAACGTTTTGTAATTCTAAGTATAAATTAATTTGGAAATAATTTTTTTTATTCGGATTGGAATCGCATATATTTATTTTTTGGTCACGGCTGACTGAACCTGGAAAGAGACCCTTTCTGAAGAGTACTTTCTGTCAAGCAGTAATGTGAGCATTACTGCGTTCCATTTTCAAAAGGATTCTTGCGCAGTGGCAGTATCACTCAGATCTTTAAGACTTAAAGCTTTCAGTAGCACCGTAACTTAGAATTATTAATACAAAGATCGAACACGCAGAAAAATTCCTTCGATCCGGACGGACTCGAACCGACGTCTTCTAGCAAACCGTGCCAAACGCTATGCCAACTAATTCGTGAGGTCCGCTGGTTGGTTCCGTGGCTTAGTTGGTATAGCGTCTGGCACGGTATGCTAGAAGACGTCTATTCAAATCCGGCCGGACCGAAGGAATTTTTTCTGAGTGTTCGATCTTTGTATTAATAATTATAAGAAACTAGTAGAGTAATTTTCCAAAAAAAAAACAAAAAAATTGAATATCAATAATAAAAAAAAAAAATAGCACTGTAACTGCTGTGGACAAGAGTGTCGCTTAACACTAGGCGCATGTCACTTGGTAACATAAAAAAAATTGAGGCATTATGCACTCAATGTGTATTGTTTGGAATATAGGTAAATATTTTCTACTTGTTTCGGTCTTTGGTAATGGGAGAGCGTTGTAGTGTAAAATATGTAGCGACTAATAGATAGAAAATGCAATCCCTCAATAACGCGATCGTATGGAAAAGATGGATGATAGTCGAGTAATGGGACAACATTTTAAAGCATATAATATCTGGATGGAACCGTCGGGAAGGACCTTAGTGAACATATCTCAACCATATTGAGGCTATGCTAAAGCAAAGCCAGTAACGAGAATGAATAGACCGTGCGTGAAAAGATGCGAGTGCTATGTAATGTTTGCACGTATTTTGTATTCAACTGTATACTGCGGTACAAAGGTTTTGCTCAAAATAGACGCTCGCATTTAGGGTTCTTTAAAAAAAAATAACAACCTCGCAAGACTATATTGCTAACATCACAAACAACAACTTTACTGTTCCATGACTATTAATTTGTGACTTGTAACATAGTCCAACGTTTCCATTATACAAGGTTA
>NW_020654810.1:5679557-5813620 GCF_003589595.1 Hyposmocoma kahamanoa | reverse complement strand
ATAAACAACTTCAAATGGCTTTGGTTGATTCAGCTAAACAGTGAAAGGGTTCAATGAATCACTTTGGAAAAAATATATAGTAAAATTTAGTATATATACTATAATAATATAATATAATAATAATAATAACGCCTACACTCAACATAGCCCCGCAGTAGGGAAACCCTGTGTCGCGGGTGCCATGGACACACACATAGACAACCACAAATTACACCCAAACTCACGAGAGAAATAAATGTAGGCCATACAAATATTTCTCCCGGCCCGGGAATCGAACCTGGGACCTCTGCGTGGCAGTCCGGCATGGTAACCGTTCGGCCACGGAGGCAGTTAAATATACTGATTACGATACGGTGTGAAAATACGATTCCTAATTTTCACGATTTAAAAGAAAACCGCTGAACTATTCGATATACATTTTTCAAACGGTTTTAATTTCGTTTGCAAATAAATAAATTCTGAAATAAAGCCGTTGTCCCTACCCTCGACCCAAGGACAATGAACCCTTTTAGTACGGGAAAAAATTTAATTCAATTATCGACTCTTAATTAATTCTCACGCATTTCCGCTAAGCGCGAATCGTAGGGTTGAAAACTAAATTCGGATAGTTTACGGCTAGCAAACTGAACTCGTATAAAGTCTACAACAAGTTAATTTTACTGCCGGACTAGAGTAAGCTCAGTGGGTTTAAATGGTTATTGGTGATTAAAATTTGCGGTTCGATGTATATTATTATGGACAACGGCTCGTCCCTTTTAAATAATATAAATTCTATGCTACTTGCAATAAGACAGTCCAAAGTTTAAACTACAGTTGTCATCGTTGTCAGTCGTGACCATGGGACCTTAAAGAGCACGTTGGTTTGTTGGAAATTGTAATAAACGCGATTTATATCTGAAATAATTATAACTTTCTTTTATAAAAAAAACTGACTTCAAATGTTTGCGGAATTACACCTTTCTGCCAAGTTTTATTGACATCGGTTAACGAAAAGTGAGTGAAAATTTTAATTAATTTACCACCCTTAGAGGTGGAGTAGTTTCTTTAAATTTGTATGGGGCTATTAATGAGGTTTACTCTCTTTCCAGCAATGTCACTGTAATCGCATAACTTACACAAAAAATCAATTCAATTGAGAACCTCCTCCTTTTTTGAAGTCAGTTAAAATATATTTCCAACGAGTAGCAATCGTGAAATAGAAATCGATACACACTACATTTTTGATATTGATTATTGTCACTAGCTAATGATGAATGAAGATACACTCCGTAAATAAACATGGACAATCCATCATTCCTATATTGAGACAGCTTGGTGGATTAATACACGTCCTCATATCGTGTAAGGTGATTCCCAAAGTGGTTTATATCGACTCCCAGGGTTCCACTCCAAGCAACAAGTAGTCCATGTCTACGGAAAAAAACTACGGTGTGCATGAGACCGTAATGGGGGTCCACGAGAATGCAACCCATTTAGGCTTGGTGGTGGCCAAAAATTTTGGCTTTCCTTAAATGGAATAATCCACACTACACAGATTAATACCCCACACTCATACGTAATAATTTCTTATAATACATATCGCGCTGCTGTTACAATAGTGTTGTAGCCCAAAATATGTGAAATTCAATATTATACCATTTCTAAACGTAAAATTTGTTTATCTACACGGCAATAAAATTTCCGTTACAATATTGTAAGAAACCATTAAAATATATCTATTTAGGTAACCCAAAATGAGACAAACGTTTTGTGAGTTACTTCTGGACAAAACAGTTCTTACTCAAAAATATGAAATTATTTTACTACTTTTATTTTTAAATATACTTCTAATTGGCAAGTAAGAGCTGTTTAGATGTCTAATAAATTTTAACCTATACATAAATTAAAATAATTTAATCTTTCACGGGAACTGAGTATTTCGTTTTTCAGCTATTTTGAATAAATTCACTTTTTGAGTTAATAAATACACTACTGTATTAGCAGTGCTATATATAAATTACATATGAAGTAATTAAATTTTTCACCACAATGATATTCAATTATTTTTTTGTGAAATTACCCTACTAGTTATAATACTTGATATAATACAGTTAATGTGATATCCAGGGCTGATAGCTATAAAGGTACCTGCGCTGGTTGGTATCTCGACACACGTCAAAGGAGTCAAATAAACAGTTCACACTATGCTCACTCATATTCATTATTTTAACTTATTATTTGGCTCCATGTGCAGACGGTCATATTTGTCAGGACGTGAAATATTTTTCCAAGTACATCAAACACCCAATAATGAATACAAGTGGCCATGCGAAGTGTCACCATAATATTGTACCTATATTTTTTTAAGTTTCTAACTAGCACTTGAAGTTCATGAATTTCTAATAGTATTAAATAAATCTATATTAGAATTGCAATGGGAAAAAAGCCGTGGTCTACCAGATAAAAAAGTTTAAGAACCGCTGGTGTAGAGGATAATGAAACTCGTACTCAGCAATGAGATCTATAATACAATAACTGTATCTAAAGAGGAACAGATCTTTATGATAGACAAATGCACTTTTAGAAGTTTGGCAAGAACGTTTGGAGCTGAGCCAGTAAATTAATTGTTTAAGACATTAATGGAAGACAAGGCGCTAATTATGTTGCCTAAAATTTTATTACCTAGCCAGTCTTTGCTTTTCCAGAGTCGGCAGTAGAATAATAAGTACAATATTTCTAGTGTAGTCTGAAAGTCATTAAGGAGGAAAACACACTAACCATTTGCCGCAGCAGCAGTGCACTGCGGGAAGGTACTTTCGGACTGATTAGATTTGATGAACTGCACAATATTGTGAATGACCTTGGTGTGTTTAGAAAAATAGTTGTACATCAGCGTGTACCTAACGAACTGACTGCTTTGGTTAAAAATTTTGGCAGTTTCAATATCAAAAATGAACAGTAGCGTTCGTTCGTTGTAAAAGAGTTGGTCCAGGGAAGTACTGTCGCCTTGCCTATTTCTGCTACCAAGCTGTCATGTCAGCATTATTGCGTTCCCGTTTGAATGTAAAAGTGCTGATGAAATTATAGACACACGGGACTTGTCAACTCATGTCTCAGGGTGACAGATGCAGCGTCATTACACCTCAGATCTGCGATTTTAAACTCTGAGTGGCACTGCAACTATTATGGACAAGTGTGTCGCTTACCACCAGGCGCACGCCGTGTTCATACCGTCTGTTCGCGCCGATACCAAAGTAGACGGCGCTTAAGTTAAGTTCACGTACCCTCATTTCCTTTAACATTTATATTGCTATTATTTTTACCCTGCTGCAACTGAACTACTCGTACTCGTACTGGGACACGTACGTAGTTGGGACATTCTACAAATGACCGTTCTGGATATCGTGTCACTGGCCGCCTTGTTCTCGTATCGACGTTCATTTAGTTCTAAGAGTTAACGCACCTGGCGTAGTAATATGTCGCCGTGTGTGAAATACCACTTGTGTTTTACTGTGCTATTATACTGCACTTAAACACTGTCCGGCGATAAATCAACCGATCATCAGCATACCTGGTAGTCTCCTCTGACCGCCTCCGCGCCCGCGAAACCGCCATGCGTTCCACTGCATTTGTCGGAAACCTCTAATAAGAACGTCTGCAGGAAGTTTAGGAAGAGCGCTGCTAAAGACAACACACAAGCACGAAACCCACCTCTAAGATCAGTGTAGTATAGTTTAGTTGTTCAGCACTCCTTTTTCCTGCTGATCCGTTCTTCTACAGAGCAAGGAGTGCCTTTCCATACAGTCCACTTCTCTTCTTTAAAAGCGTCACACAGCGCGTACGGTCACTTGGTATCATAAAAAAGTTTTTTCTTTAGAAGGTATTTTTATTTAGGTGTTTAGCCCGAAAACAATTAGATGATTCATAAGGGCAGATCGGATTCCAGAGAAAGTCAATAATGACAGAACGTTACCGTGCTGCTCAACTGCTGCAGTGATCGGCGTGTGTGTATCTCGCCTAAGATCGCAGACAGTTAATATGTGGTTTTATTAAGATTGATGGACTTACCAAGTCGTTAGTAACTATTGTAGTTAAGAACCATTGTTTATAACTATAAACTTACTAACTGATGGTGTTCTCCGAAAAGGAAATACGAATTTGTGATTTTATACTATGTAATTGTTTTGAGATTCTGCTATTATTAAATAATAAACTCAACGGCATAAAATTTTGTATTAATTATCATTTATCTACATATCCTCAAAGATTTACGTCGAACATTTTCACACGTTACGGCACAATGTATTTTCTTTCATCATAAAGCAACGCACTTAGTAAACTAATGGTGCAAACACGATGACGGGAATCCTACCCAAAAAAAATGAGTTACGTGTTCTCTGTTGATTCCTTTAGTGTGAATTCTATAAAAAGTAATTTAACCACTAACATATTGTTTTTTTAGTTTTCTGACACTATTACAGACTTCGACAAAACAGAGTGTCCGGATAACCGAGCCTTAAAAACCGAAGATGTCCTAGTCGTGATGATGATATTGCCAATGCCCTTACGGGGCATCATCGCAGAACTACAAATATAATACAGTAGAGGTGGTTAGTTAGCGTTCGCCGCCTGCAACTATAGGTCTCGAAACACCTATCTGAGCTCGTCTGCCATTATCGCTTTGTATGGTTGTGTTAATATTTCGTGCAAATTCTCTAAAATCCTAGAAAAATACCTTATTGTGTGCTGTTTGGATAGCCGCTCCAAAAATATCACCCGTGGTGGTATTTGATATCATCGCAAAGTGTTATTTTAATAAATTTTTAATTTTCTGTTTATTTTTTTTGTTACAAGAAACGAAAGTAATGCCTATACCACTGCAATAAAGTCGCTTCTTATTTGGAGAACTATTATTACTCCAATTCGTCGTCGTTCAGGAATTAACCGCTAGATGGCTGATTGATTGAAATTTCAATATAATATCAAAACGTCGTAACTTGCAATCACAGATATTGATGATATTAAACTTTCAACGATGTGCCAACAGGGTAAAGTTTAAATTATATTAACAATCCAGAATTTGTTATTTCTTTTTAAATTTGAAGCTATGATCAATCAATGTGACGATTTTGTAGTGTTTCGTATTACGAATGTGTGAGTTTTGGTGACATCGGTTCTCATAGTAATCGAGGCATGAGGCACTACCATTGTTTTTTTTCTTCCATGGGCGTCACATTGTACTACAATTTATTATTTTAATTTATTACTTACATACCATTTAAAATGTGCAATATGATATGCAATAAATTAATAAATAAATAAATTAGAGCTTGATGTGCTACGTACAACTGTTTTCCCAGTAAATCACCACCGCTCAATAATTATAAATAATTTAATTAATTAAGTTTATAACCTTCTTAGGGAGAGAAGATCCTTTAGAATCATGACATGATTCAATTATAATATTCGCTAGAATCAGCTAAGTAGTTCGTGTACTTTAGTTAGTTGGGTGTCCTGTTACCGCAGTTATAATCTCATCAACTCTAACAAGAAATTTCTGTCTCTCCCCGAGGACGGACCCGTAATGGTCCTGTCATTACAACTAAATATCTAGTCCTCTGTAGCCTGCTGTGGATCCATTGGACATGTTCGCTTTATTATTAAATTGTATTGTTTTATTTCATGTTTAACCGACTTTAAAAAGGAGGAAGTTCTCAATTTGACCGTATTTTCTTGTCACTTGACACGTTTATTTTTCTGTTCTTGACATCACAAAAAAGACTATTTTATTTTTGTCTAAAAAGTAACCAATACAGTTTTTTTTTTATTAACCAATTATGTCCCACTCCCGGGTAAAGGTCTCCCTGGCGATCTCCCACCAGTCCCTCTCAAAACCATCAAGATCGTCCCGCCAACGCCTTCTCGGCCGTCCACGCCGTCTCTTTCCATCCTCGGGCACCCAAGGAGTGACGACGTTCGCCCACTTCTCAGGTTGCATCCGGCTAACGTGTCCCGCCCAATCCCATTTGAGCCTGGCTGTTTTCTACCCCACATTAGCAATGCCAGTCATCGAATGCAGCATTCGAGAATATAAAAAATGAATAATAGACAACATTACATACGTTGCTCTGATCTCAAAGTAAGTAACTAAAGCACTTATGTAGTGGAAATAGGAAACAACGACGGTACCACAAGCACCCGAGACTATATAGAAAAGTTACTGTTTTCTACACTGACCTGGCCGGGGTGATCACCGAGATGGTGACAACATGAAAATTGGTGCGCAAGCCACTCGAACACGGAGGTCGACATAGGAATATTTTTTAATCGTCTTCGAAAATAGGAGGCGGTTCTTAATTCCACTATGTCTTTTTTTGTGTGTATAATACGCGATTACTCTGACATTTGTAACCCGATTTCAATGCTTCTTTTTTTTTTGTTGGAAAGGAGAAGTACAGTCATATACACAGTAAGCCAACTTTGTCGACTTTTTGGTTCTGGGCACAAAAATGTGGAGAAAATTGTTAAACAAACTTAATATTTAACCTGTGAGCCGTAATATTCATTTTGATGACTCCCTGGTCGCCTCCACGGGTATTGTAACTGGCAGTCGATGCAACAAGCCGCTCGACCAATTTACTTGGAAGTTAAATGACGAAATTTAGTATTGGTTTTAAAGATATGTTCATCATCTTCAAGCAACACTCCACTGTATTGCTTACACAATAAAGTTGAAATAGCTTTAACTTTTTCTTTGTTTAATACGAAAGATCAGAACCAACAGGTCGGTTTGGGCATGTTAGGGGATTAGGGGCTCATGTATATGACTGTAACTCAATCCCATTCAAATTTGAATAAAATATTCTAATTGCAGTGGCAAAATAGGGGCTGAAACCGGTTTATTTAATTTCATCCATATGTGCTAGTCGATTTCCAATAAAACTTGGCATAATAGATATGATTCCTAAACTAAATGCAGATCTGATGAAGGAAATGGCGACAGATTGGAGGAACTCCTCAACAGTGTGAAGCAGCTAACTTGTATTTGGGCTCATATGATTCGTTTTGACGAGGTCTTCCATATTCCATGCGTTTCAGTTTGAGGAGACCACGGTAACAAACTTTTGAGATCGGTTTTTTATCTTCTTCTTCTTGAGGTGCCATCTCCTAGCGGAGGTCGGCTATCATTGTGGCAATTTGAGTCCGTGAAGTTGCGGCTCGGAATAATTCTGTCGTACTTATGTTGAACCACACTGCAAGATTTTGAAGCCATGTGGTTTTTCTACGACCACGTCCTCTGCGGCCCTGGATTTTTCCCTGCAGAATGAGTCGCAGTAAATACTCTCTGTATTTATTACTCCGCATGATGTGCCCGAAGTACTGCAGCTTCCGCTTTTTTACTATTTTTAGGAGTTCCAAGCTTTTGTGCATCCTCCTCAATACGTTGTCATTGGTGACTCTATCCGTCCATGATATTTTCAAAATTCTCCGATAAACCCACATTTCGAAGGCTTCTAACCATTTACATAATGACTGAGTTAGTGTCCACGCTTCTACTTCGTACAAAAGAATTGAAAATATGTAGCACCGCACTAAACGGCATCTTGTCGATGGTTTGAGACTACGATTGCAAAGCAGGTGGCTCATTATAATAAAAGCACTCCTGGCTTGCTCTACGCGACGTGTAACGTCTATGTTGTGGTCTTTCTGGTCGCTTACCATACAGCCAAGGTATTTAAAATAACGGATCCTGTCAAGTGGTTTGTTCCTAGCGTGGAGGACAGCAAACGTCTGCGGAGCACGGCCGACAATCATAATTCTGAAATAAAACCCATGTCTCTGCCACTCGACTCAAGCTAAATGAACCGTATTAATACAGAAAAAAATCTTCTTAGATTATGCTGATTCCTGCTATTTGGATGCTACTGAAGAACTGCTAAATAAGCTTGAACGACTGCAAAACCTATGTATAAGGTTCATCTTTGGGCTTCGTAAATATGACCGAATTTCGCATTTCCGCAGTCAGCTCAAATGGCTTCCCATCCGTCTCCGCAGGAATTTGCATATTGTCTCCATTCTTTACAATATTTTACATAATCCTGTATCTCCCGGGTACCTGAAAGAGTTTCAGCTTAGGTCCCAGGATAAACCCTGTCGCTCTCTTGTTAGGTCCCAGTTATCTTTTCCATGTTTCAATTCCGGTTTCTATTCTCACTCCTTGTTCATGCGGTCAGACTTTGGAATGCACTTCCTATTACTGTTCACGAAAGTAAATCGTTAGCTATTTTTAAAGAAAATATGTATTTATCTAAGTAGTTATATAATTTATAACAATTTAATTATTTTTTTTTGTTTTTTTTTCTTGTTTTGTTGTGCACATATGCCCGTTTTAGTTATAGTGTCCTGTATTTAGGTCTGCAGGAAGAAATTTCTATTAGAAATAAGCAGAACCTTTTTGATTTCCCTTGTATTCTTTGTGACTTGTTGTATTTTTCCTGTACAATAAACTATTAAACAAAATTGAATTCGAGTCAACATTAAAAAGACAATACAAAAAACGAATTGTTCAATTTTTGTATTGTCTTTTTAATGTTGTATATTATGTTAAATTAAGGGTAAGGATGCTGGTCAAAAAAGTGACGGGCACAATAGCAGTGGTCTTCAGATTTTTACAATTTAAAGCTCCGAGAGGCAGAGCATATCAAGCAATTATGAAGCCTATACTTCTTATCAATTTATATTCACTTCGTGACTGTTTCTACTCGTATAGTTTTCCACATAGAATAATAAATCACTGTTTGATGGTATTTTTAACTAATATCAATATTCACTAAACGATATTTTATATTAATTGTGTAGGTCATGAGAACGTTACTCCTAGAGGTACATACAACACTTGAGCTTTGCTGGAATATCTATAAAATTGTGAATTCTGATAATACTGTAATTAATCATGACCAACAAGTGTACTTTGTTTTTATAAAAACCTTCTATTATTATTATAGTCTGTTGAAGGATATATAAAATAGTTTATTTGACATGCAATAGAACATATATAGTATAATTATCTAATAACAGTGGAGTCTCTCGTAAAATACTGCCGACTTACCTATCCATTACAAGCTCTAACGTCAACATTATGATTATGACAATCTAGGTCAGGGTTTCTTAACCTTTTTCTAGTCATGAACCTCTCTCAAAATTTCAAAGAGCACACGGACCCTTTCTGAAAATTTGAAGAAAAAAGACTCGCGGGTAGCTATGATGCGTGTCTCGCTCGCTCCTATAACAGACGGTCGTCAAAGGGCGCTAAAATTCAAAATGCTTACGCGCACTGGACCTATTTACTCACAACATATTCTGTACAAATTTTTATGTGTAGGCTCGTCTTGGACCAGGGATCACAGGTTAAGAAACACTGATGTAGGCCCTGCGGGTTGAGTACAATAACGCTATTTTTAGCAGTAGAGCTCCTTGTGAAAGAGTTCCTCCTATGGAGTGATGCCACATTACCTATGTCTGCCGCCAAGAGTAAGGTGCCGGTGAAACCAGTAATTTTCAGGTAAGTTTTTTGTACTCAATTTTGGTGAACATTTTTATTATTTAATTACTCCAGTTACCACACTCGAATATTAAATAATACTTCATGATGATATTCTATAAAAGAAATTGTCACCAAAATTGAGTACAAAAAAATTACCTGAAAATTATCCAGATCTTTGTCATTTAAAGTTTACCACCACGATTTGTTCGTACCGTTACTTGTATCATATACAAAAAAATATTTTGATATCCTCTTAGCTGAGCTTTAACATTGTTACTTTCCGTTCCAATAAGAGGAGACTGATCGTACCCACTGACTTTAACTCGTATAAGAAGTTTTAACCAGCAGTTCAATGTAGGGAAGACCCACACAGAGGCTCTAGCTAAAAGCGAAAAATTGGAGGGGTGGCAAATCAGGCGGCAAATTATACCTATTTATTTTCTTATCCGAGTTCATCCCAGACAAATAAGCCTGTAGGTAGATAGTATGGCGAAGAAAAGATTGTTAGCATCTGCTGTTTATGTATGCATTGATGACCTTCGAAACAGACGAATGACTTGCCTCGGGTGTTTGCGGTACCGTTGTTGTTTCCGATTTCCATAACACAAGAGCTTGATGATATTATAATATTAAAAAAAAAAATTAAACGCGCAACACTATTTCAAGTTGCCATTTTGTAGAAAATAGGTTTGACTTGAGTACAATCTTTTAAAAAAATAAAAATGGCAACATCCGCGGCTAGGGCTTGCAGAACTGGTCCGGTACCTACTTAAAATTTTCGTTCTCGGTGCTGTGGTGCGTTAGCTCAGTGCCGGCACTCCCGGTATTCCCGGCACCTAACCTGTAAGTTTGCTTTTCCCGGGTCATCCGAATCTATTCAATAATTTACGTAACAATAATACCATAAATAAAAAGAAAAAAATCAATCTCTAATCAAACTAAAGATTATTATTTTGAGATAATTACTATTAATATGTAAGATAACATAATAAAACGTAGTTACGAGCATTATAATTGCAGTAACATGCGCCCGTGTGAAGTTGCCAACGGGCGATGTTGCTCATAGCTTAGAAGGTAAGTGGTTCGTATCGAGAATCTATAATCGCGTTATTGGGACTGATTGCACCTAGCTACTATCGGGTTTTCCCGGTATTTCCGGAACCGGGAATTCCTGGGAGCAAGTCCTACTGGCGGCGAAGGAAAATGCATTCGTGCCTTTACACACGTTTAAACTACCATTGGTTTGATTCTATCGTGTAGAAAAACTATTGCTTCATTTTAAAAGTGCAATATTGTGTATATTTTTTATATAATATTAAATAATAATAATAATAATAATAATAATTTATTCATAAAGGAGATTTGTACAAAAGTCGTCACAGAAATTGGTGTTTATAATTAAAGGTACAAATTATTTGGTATACCACTGAGTCCAAACTAGGCACATGCCTGTATCTTGGAAATCAGTGTTCGACCACAAACTTTAAGAGCTGAATAGGTAACCATTAACAAACTATTGAACATATACCGAATACGACTAAATTACATATAGAAAAATTATAAGTAATGAAAATGAAAATAAGGGAGAGTGATTGAGTATTTGTGTGTGTTTGTGTGTGTGTGTGTGAGTGTGTGTATGTGTGTGTGTGTGGGTGTGTGAATGAGTGTGTGGCTGGGCGAGTGTGTGAAAGTGAGGGCGTGATATTATAAAGTGTAAGGTAGTAACTTTTCAGTCTCATCATAATCTAGTGATAAAAGAAATTTAGTTAATCTACGTTTGACTTCATGTCTATTTAAAGGGAGGAGGTTTAAAACATTATTTACACAGTTGTAAATGATAGCACTGGAAACAATACATTGACGTGTTGAAAAAGTTGTTCTGTGCGGAGGGACAGGGCAAACTCGGATTGTTATTCTTTTAGAGGGGTCCCGCAGGGGTACCATGAGGTGCTTCCGGAGAATTAAACGAAGCACAAAAAGTTGTCTCACAGTCATGACTCCAGAGGTCGAATATAATTCAGAAGTAGGGGTTCTGAAGGTTTTGAAGTTCTTAACCTTGAGAACAGCTCTCTGCGCTCTCTCAATTTTAATAAAAGAGGTTTTAGTAGCGCATCCCCAAACTGGCACACAATAGGTAAGCACAGATTCGCATAGCGCTGAATATACCATATTTAGTGTTTCAGAATCGGCAGACTTCCTAAGGGTCTTAAAAATGTGAATAAGGCGCCTTATTCTCGTAGTGAGATTGTTGATTTGGATAGACCAGTTTAGGTTACTATCTATGTGAACACCAAGATACTTTATATTTGAAGTTTGGGATAAGGGAGAGCAGTTACAGTTAGTAATTTGGTTACAATGCGAGTGAACATACAGGACGTAATTTGGAGGGGGTTGAGTGTTATTCCTAATAGAGAAGGGGATAAAGTGAGTCTTGGAATGGTTTAATGTTAAACGATTTTGCATCAACCAATTGTTGATAATGGTCAAGTTACTCTCTGCAATAGATTTAACTTCAGCCCAGTTTTGGCCATGGATGACTACTGCAGTGTCATCCGCGTAGGTGAAGATTTTACAGTTCGGAAGACACATATCACACAATTGGTTGATATAGAGCAAGAAGAGAGTTGGTCCAAGAATGGATCCCTGGGGGACTCCGTATTCAATGCGAGCTTCATCGCTCGTGTGTCCATTTAAAAAGACCCTTTGACAACGATCAGAGAGATAGTCACTGTAAATATCGTGAGCAACACCTCTGACTCCAACATTTTGTAGTTTAGAAAGAAGAGCAGGAATGTAAACTGTGTCAAACGCCTTTTGTAGGTCGAGGAAAATACCTACACACTTTAGGCCCTGATCTAGTTGCATAGTTATATGATCCACAAGCCCTACAACTGCGTCTTCTGTAGAGATACCAGCTCGAAAGCCATATTGATGGTTAGATATGATGTTATTTTTGTTCAAAAATTTAATAAGGCGCTTGTTAAGAAGTTTTTCTAGAATTTTAGATAAAGTTGTAAGAATGGATATGGGCCTGTAGTTAGCAATGTCGCTCTTGTCACCAGATTTATGGATAGGATGGACTAAAGCTTTTTTAAAAGCTTTAGGAAAAACCCCAGAGCTTAGTGAGATATTACATAAATGTGTTATTATTGGGATTAGGCATTTATTATTTGATTTTAATATGGATGGCGAAATTCCGTCATATCCAGTAGACGAATCTGTGCGCAAGCTCATAATTATAGATTCTATTTCAGATTCGTCTGCTTCAAGGATTGCCATCGAGTTTTGATTATTTGTATCCCTGATGTACTGAGAGATTGGAACTTCATGTTCCGAGCCTGCACGTATTTCCGAGGCAAGATTTTTACCAATCTCGACAAAATAATCATTTACTGTATTTAGTGAGGTTTGAATATCTGTGGCCAGTTTGAGTAGTTCTTCAGGTGGGTTACGTGACTTTTCGGTGTAAGTAATTTTTTTAATAGTATTCCATGTAGCTTTTGGATTATATTTAGATTTAAGTAGTAGATCTTTTTCGTATAATACTTTTAATTTACGCAGAAGACAGTTACAAAAGTTACGGTACCGTGTATAAGTGATTTTGATTATTTGATTGTTCGGGTTACTTCTAGTTTTCTTATGAAGTCTATCTCTATTTCTTATACAGCGTAATAAGCCAGGGGTTATCCAAGGCTTAAGAATTTTGTTTTTCCTTGGTGTGGTAGTCGAAGACTTTGTGTAATTAGCAATAATATTTGATAAAGTTGAGACAAGGGTATCAGTAGCTCGGTTTGCATCCTCTATAAGTAAGATATGACTAAAGTCGGTTTTTGCTAACTCATGTTGAATGCCGACAAAGTCAGTAATATATTTTAATTTAGAATTTTTAGAGATATTAAGTTTCAGTTGAAGACAAAGCAATGTAGGGAGATGGTCAGTGATATGTGAATTAATAACGAGGGTGGTGAAAGTAAATTTAGATTTTAGCAGTACATGATCATAACATTTATTTAATTTAGTAGGGAAAGTGTGCGTGGGTGAAATGGCATGGGAAGCGTTTAGAAATAAGTAGTCCTCAGAGAAAACATCCTCATTTAGCGGTTTAATATCAATATTTAAGTCTCCTACAAGAGATATATTATTATAGTGTTTTAAGTTAATTAGGATGCTATCGAGACTTTCAAGGAAGTTATTCATATGAACTTGAAGATTGAATGATGGTGATCTGTAGATTGCAATTACAGCTGTTTTTTTATCAATGGTACAGATAAGGCAATCAGCACATTTAAGGTTTGGTTCGAAAACGGTGTGGACTAAGGAGGATTTAACGTAAAAGGTTACACCCGCGTTTTGATTACGGGGATTGGTGGTGGAGTAGAAGGTGTAACCTTCTAGAAAAGGTAAGTTAGGGCATGATGGCAACCAGCACTCCGTCAGGACGATGACGTGACACGTGACTTTAATTGTTACTAATAGAACCCTTAGCTGATCGAAGTTTTTACCTATGGATCGAATGTTTATATGGAGGACTGAGAGTGAGTTGTGCTGCATACTTCCTAATAGAAGACTACAGTTTTCTGGTTCGCATTTGTATGAGTTGTAACTATCGAGGGATTCAAGCTCCAAGCCAATTTCGATTATGGACGCCATTTATAAAGATGAAATAAAAACAATAAAATGCGGTTATTGAAAACCCCATCCACCATTGATAGCCAGAGATTTATACAATGCAATTTGTTGGCCAAGGGTAATATGATCAAGGTTTTGTGAGTTGATGAACTAGCAGGGAATGGATTTGTGTTATTAGTTAAAATGTATATGTGGGGTGTGTAATTGTGATTTAAGTGTTGTGAAAGTGTATAAAGTGTGTATATAACAGTACAAATTAATTTAATATTACAATAAAATTTTAGTTTTAATAACGCCTGAATATCCTCAAAGACTTGGTTATTTATAACTAAAAATAGTCATGGCTGTCTCTGTAGTTCATGTAGGAATTGTTCGGATTTGACAAGAACGTGTTTTCCACCATGTTCCTTTCGTAGAAAAACCTTGCCGCCAACTGACCAGCAGAATTCATATTTATTAAGCTTTGCAAATTCTCTTGCTAGGTAAAACAACTTTTTTGTTGTGCTCGGTAGGTATTCCGCGACGTAAAATGGCTGAGGTTTGCCTTGGCATCCAATCAACGAGGTGTTTAGGCGTTCTTCTTTCGAGCGGGATTTGTTGAAAGATTTTGATGCAGAGATAATCAACTCTTTCTCTTGTACCGAAGTAAATTCCACGACTATTGGTTTACATGTACCTGGTTTGCCCGGTATGAGATAGATATCGCGGATTCCTTTTATAGGTGTTTGAAGGATTGTGCCTAGGTTCGACACCAACTTAGTCAGGTTAGATGAAGATTCTCGTTCTGGGGTTGGAACATTACGTATCTCAATAGAAGAGACACGCGAGCACTGCTTTATATCAGTAATCTGCTTTTGAAGTTCGTTGATAGTGTGTAGGTATTCTTTCTTCTCTTTTTGTAGATTGTCTATTTGAATTGACATATTCTCGAACTTTTGATTCATGAACTCTACTGATTTCTCAATTTCAAGATTAGATTTTTGTAAAGAGAGATTTTGTGTTTTTAATTCAGTAACATCGGAAGTCAATTTGGACATTAGAACACATTGTTCCGCAAGGACACGATTTAAATTGGCCTCTTGTTCGACTTTCCATGAGTTGAGCATTTCTTTAATTTCAACCTTTAGTTCCCGAATTTCATCACCCGGAGAAGGGGAGGGACAAGGGTTTCTCAAGGTTCTGCTTTGAGTATTAACGTTTTTGGAGTCAGAGTCCGGTAGTTGATGTTGTATAGATTGGAATTGGTTCGACGACGACGGTGTCCTTGGCGGCGGCGGAGTACGTTTTAGGGGCATCGTGCGAATAATTTACACTGTACTGTCAATAAACGTGTATTTGTCTCACTCGTAAACCCGCTAGGGGAGCACCTTATGGCCTTAGACCGTAGGTGTAACAAGGAGGCACCGACATAGGCACTGGAGTACAGCAGCTTCAAAGACAAAAACCAATCGTGCGAGACACCGATCGGCCGGTAAAAGTCCGTATGGCACAGGTCAATCACGTTGGTCAGATCGAGATGGCCGCGACCAGCGACTGTAGACTCGATAGGTGTATGTAATAGTCGTATCACAAGGGGTCTATATCACTGGTTCACTTAAACAACTCGCGAAAATACGTCTGTTATACGCGGTGAACGGGCCGAAACTGGCTGATATGATGATGATAATAATAATAATAATAATAACATTTATTCCTCCACAAAAATACGTACAATATATTTATGATATAATAGTTTATGCGCGTCAAAACTTGTCAAAATTATATTATATTGACTTTATTCAAAAACAGATGATTTATCACCGCAATATTTTTTGTGAAATGTTTGCACAATTTGTTATAATAATTATTACCCAATTCGTAGGCGCACTATAAGTTTCCGGAATGAATAAGAATAAAATACTATAAATGGCTAGAAATAAATTTATTGTTTCTCAAAATACTCTCCGTTAGCGGTAATGCACTTTAACATACGAATGAACCAATTTCGAAAACATTTATGCCACTCCTACGTGACAATCTCTGAAACATATTTTTCGTACTCTTCGACAGCCTCTTCAGGTGATGAAAATCGTTGAACGCGTAACTGGTTCTTAATTTTTGGAAATAAATAAAAGTCAAAGGTGCCAGGTCGGGACTGTACGCGGGATGGCTCATAAGGTCAACGTTGTTTACCTTCAAAAATTCATTTGTCTGTCTGGCCGTGTAAGAACTGGCATTATCGTGGTGCAAGATGATACGGCGTTTACGGTTATTTTTACGGAGTTTGTCAATAATTTCCGGCAAACAAATGGTCGTGTACCAATCACTATTCACGGTACAACGATTCTTCAAAGCAACAGTAGCCACGTGTCCAGTTTTATTAAAAGAAGAAGCAATCATCCGCCTAGAGGCACTTTGCACACGCGCCACTTTGGTTGGTTTCGGCTCATCTCGAAAGACCCATACGCTCTATTGCTGCTTTGTTTTAAGATCGAAACTATAAATCCATGTTTTGTCACCTGTTACTATATCCCACACCAAATTTGACGCCCCTTTGTTGAATCTGGCAAGCATGGCATTGCATCAAGTAACTCGATCCGTTTTTTGAGCCTCAGTCAAATTGTGTGGGATTCTCCGAGAGCGCAGCTTTTTCACACCCACATGTTTGTGTAGTATTGATTGTATTTGACTCATGCCTGTACCTAAAGATGCCCGAATCTCATGGTATGTCACATGCCTGTCTGTTTTGATGATAGGGCGCACAGCATCGATGTTTTTGTTGTTCACAGCAGTGGACGGGCGACCATCACCAAAATCGTCACTGAGATTCACACGATCGCGTTTGAATTCTGCAAACCAGTTATAAATAGTCGTCTTGCATGGTGCTTCATCGCCAAAAGCCGTTTGAAGCCGAGCGAAACTCCGCTGAGCTGTTAAATTACACTTAAATTCGTAGAAAATCATACTACGTAAATTTTCACGAGTTAAATCCATGGTGATGTAGACAACCAATATTTAAAATGACGCCACAATGTAAAAACAAGTAACAGTCAGATGAAACAAACTGTATTCTACAGCTAAAGAGTTCCATTTTCAAATATTATAATTACTTTTTAAATATTGTTTATGTAAGTGGCCAGTTCCGGAAACTTATAGTGCGCCCTATGTACAAAGATCGAACACAAAGAAAATTTCCTGCGGCCTGACAAGTCGAGTTAGCAGATCTACGAATTTCTCTTGTGTTCGTAAATATTATATTTAATGAACGGTATTCAACTAGTTTTTGTGAAATTACTCCACTAGTTTGTTATATTGTTATAATTATTAATACAAAGATAGAACACAGACGAAAATTTCTTAAAATCCTGCTGGAGTCGACCGCCAACTGAGCTACGGAACGAGCCAGCAGATCTTACGAATTTCTCTATTGTAGATCTTTGTTTTTTGTTTTTAACGACCTTTTTGCCGTAGCGCCATCTGTTAGAAATCTATGAAAGTTTTTTTCACTCCACCGGGTACCTTTACAGCTTCCAGCGGCTGACTAGAGGTGTCGCTTTAGTTCATTGTTATATTTTTCTGATATCAAGTGACGGGATGAACAAGTTGTGGACCTGGTAGTAAGCGACACGCCTGTCCATAACAGTTGCCGTGCCACTTAGAGCTAGGGGCACTGCCACTGCGCGACGCATGTAATTTTACCAGTCCCCTTATACTTCAAAACCGGAATGCAGTAGTTCTCATATTACGGCGGCAGATTTATTGGCGGCAGAAATAGGTAAGTTATTTTTAGTATGTTAAGGTTATTAATTGAATATCACGATATTTCACTACCGCGCATTCAATTATGTTTGTGAAATTACTCCAGTAGTTTGTTATAATTATTAATAGAGTAAATTAATGGGGCATTATAACAAAAGTCATTCTCGTAGTTTTCACCAACCAAACCGCCACATATTTGACACCGTATGCGTCATGTTGATAACAACAGTAATAAAAAACATAATGTTCGTTGTACGTGAACGTTAATTTTAGTTGTTTACTCTAAACCTTAGAATTAAATTAATAGTAGACGATTTTCTAAATTACTTAGACTTTAGTGTAATCAGACCTTGCTTCCGAGATCGTTGAAAGCGTCTAAAAAATGGAGTTTAGAATGAACTAAAGTGACGACATTTAAGAAGGAGAAGAATTATACAATCAGATTACTTAATTCAAATTCAACTTTTACTTACTCTCTCAGTGCTAAATTCCAACTTTAAGGTAAGCGCTTTATTGTAAATAATAAATAAATTAGCAGTGAAATGTTTGTTTCGGATCTAAATTGCGTATATTTGTTTTGTTTTAAAACTAACGTTTCGGATTTTTTACAGGTCCCAAGGTCTTGTTTCAAACACAAATATACGCGATTCTGGACTCTAAAAACAGTTTCATTTCCAACAAAATATAAATAAACTATATTCGTATTACTAACAAGAAAACCAAAGTTTTAATGGAAATGGAAATATATTTTTACAGATTTAAATCACGTATATTTGTTTTTTTGGAACTAACCAACGTTGCATGTCCTTTACAGGTCCCATGTTCACGGCTGTTTAGGTTTCATTTTCATTACGGAACTATCGCGAAAATCTAAGAACTCAACAAAGCTTTTATGGATATATAACTACAAAGTTTATGTAATGTCAGAAAATAACAGCAAAAACTCACCTATCATTTTTATGATGATGTGGGTTGGAATAAGTATCGAAGATATAATTCAATAGAGGAGCACTGGACCCAGTCTCACCAGGTCTCCTTCTCCTCTCATTTGCATGTAGATTTAACGGCAATACTGTGGATGCCACTTCTATCTTTTTCTTCCCAGCATACGCCGTGGCATTCACTTCTGCCTGTATTAATTTCACCACTCGTCTCTTTCTTGACTTATTATCTATTTCTGTTATATTATTTACAATAGCACCTTCTATGTTTTTCACATCTACTTTTTGATCTGTATCATTTATTTGACAACACTCAGGAGTAGTATCGAAGTTATAACTAATATTAAGATTAGAATTGAAAGATTGATTATGTAGTTCTATTGTGTGAAGCATTTCATAGATTTTGTTAATTGTCGGTGAATCCTGTGTAGCTGTTTCGTTGATCCTTGATCCGTCAGCGTCGGTGCCTGTGAACAATGACATATCTATTAATTATTTCTGTTTGTGTTGTTGTTTTTATTTTCCTTATCTGTAAATGTATACCAACTATTTGGTATAAGATTTTAGTATATAGTATAGAGTACTAATCGTGATACTGTTGTGTTTTTTTTGGCTAGATGGTAATATTGATTATTTGGTCTCACATCAATGGATTCCCTGTATTATTAGTAACTGTGGAACCTGAGCAACGGTGTTCAATCTAGAACAACTTTGTTCCGGGGACCTCCTCGTTCAGTCTCCACAGTGTAAACCGTTGTGCCATCGAAGTTAAAGTTGGAAGAAACTTGACAATTTCAAATATACCGATGTGTGTACAAGCCAAATTTACATTGGCGAAATTGGAGTTATCGTGTTTCTTTCAAAGATCTCAGACATTTGGAACCATTCTTATAATAATTACAATACAAAATATTGTAGATAATGTTTGTGGCATTATAATTAGTTTAATACTTTTTTCAGATGTAATTACTTTAATAATATAATTTAGCAAGGTTTATAAGTTTTGTTTTAGTAAAAATCAATAAAAACTAATTTTACATACAAATATGTATGCGAGGTTTTCGCTCCAAAGAACTATCGTATCATTATGTTTTTTGTTAGCCTGCAATAGTATTAAAACTCAGAAGAAAAATGTTATTTGGTTTTTAATTATGTATAAAACATATTTTAATTACCTCGACGTTTCAGACGTATTGCAACGTCCATGGTCTCGAAGGAACTGAAGAGGCAGGTTCAGTCCCGAATCAAAAATCAAATAATGTGTGAAAATCGTTAAAGTTTAAATCAAAGTCATGGGAAAAACGCTGGAAAACACTTTTATTAAATAAACTAATTAAATTACTCTTCCGCTTTAAACTAATGATGCCTGCGGAAACTGTCTTTAAAAAAAAAGAATGCTTGCACATGTGTATAAACTATAAACTTACCACACATGTATTCTGATAACAAAAAGATGCTGACAAAACAAGACACCTTTTAGTTTCCCGCCCAAAATCTTATAACCCTATACCCTCTAGCGGCGTAATTGGTAATCACAAAATTGAAATGTCTGTGCAATAGCTTTCAAAACAAATACTAGTATTTGTATCCTACGACTTTAGTGTTTACGTAATTATATAATTTCAGTGTTTAATAATTGACTAATTAAATAATTGCACGTAATGACTAAATGCATAATATTTGTAAAATGTGGTGAAGCTCCGGAAGGAACAACTCGCGGCCTCTAATGGTATGACAATTATGAAGTCAAAATCAGTATTTATGAATAAAAACAACTATTAAAATTATGCAATAGCCTACAGCACCTTGAATATACATAAATTAAAAGCTATTACAAATTTAATATTTGAATAATTATAATGAATTGCATGGTTATTTAACGTTGTTTATATATTGCTTATTTAAGTAAGATATGATCAGACTTTGGAACGAACTTGTAACAATAGTGTCCTACGTGGTAAGCGGCACGCCTATTCATAACAGTTGCAGTGTCAATCAGATTATTAAATCATAAAGATGTCGGAGACATTCTACTGCTACTACTGCGCCCGTCACCAGGGTGACATAAGTTGACAAGTCTCATGTGCTTGTAATTTCACCAGCTGCGTTGCCCTTCAAAACCGGATGCAATAATGCTCAAATTACTGCTAGGTGGCAAAAAAAATTGCAGTAAAGAAATAAATAGAAATTTTCTACTTTCAGGTCTTCTAGGTATGGTTTTAATAAAGCAATAAAAATCAACATCTGCAATTTAAGATGTCTGAAGTTAAAGAAATTATTTCAGCCTCAGAAAAAATCAGTCTGACCTAGAAGTCGACAATTCTCTCGAATAAGTTTTCACGATACCCTACATAAGTTACGATCGTTTCGTAATAACTTTGCAACAATGGCAAAAGTTTTTGAAACTACGTTTTGGCGAGGCGTTTATCAAAATTTTGTATAAATTCTTCATTGAAACAATTTGGCGTTTTGAAAGACGCATACGGAATACCGTATGGGTCTTTATATATAATAATAATAATATATCGCTGCTTTTCGAGGATACTGACCTAAACCAACATAGTTCATATTTTGTCTTATTCCACGAACATAGAATGTCGATGCCTTACTGTCTCAAACTCGTATCTTGTAAAGAGTGACTATTCAGTAGATGGCAAAACTTCCTATTTATTAACCGACTTCAAAAAAGGAGGAGGTTCTCAATTCGACTGTATGTTCTTTTTTTTCTTTTTTTTTGTATGTATGTTACGCGATAACTCCGGTATTTGTGAACCGATTTTCATGATTCTTTTTTTGTTGGAAAGGGGGTATTTCCATAGTGGTCCCATTTCGAAGATAATCATCCACCTCAAAGGGTGGCTGTTCACGCATGAAGATTCATTTTTATAAATAGCGCCTAACTTTAATTTAGGAGCAATTACTTTTAGCAATTATTTAGTGGATTTTGCTATTTCTCCAATTCAAGGCGTTTTTCTCTCGATATACTGTGAGTAGTGTCGTATGAACCTATTTTTATTATCTCCAGTATCAAGTCCTGTATAGTGGCAAACTAGGGGATATTTCAATGAAACTTAGCAAATTGACGTAATTCCACGTACTTTTGAGGTCGGTTTTTTTAGTACTCTGTACTGAGATTATTATTTTAAATTTCTTATCAAGGGTGTTAATTGGTATGCATTATTTTAATAATAGGTAATAGCCAGTGTGTAAATATGAAGGAGATGTGAAGTGAAATAAGTCTAGAAAATTGGTATATACAATAAATAAATTTTTTACATTTCAGTAACTTTGAGTTTTAGGGAACGAGTTTGAGAAAGTAAGGCGACGATGTGCTAAATTTTGTTTTGAAAAAGACAATGAGCTTCTTATTTTTTAAATAATCACGTGACAACATGCGCATTAAAATTCGTCGACTTTGCGTTTTAGATATTTGCAGCTGTTTTTAAATCTTGTTGCTTATTAAATACGTATGGATAAGAAAGGTAAGGCTGATAGGAGAGAGTGGAAGAAAAATACATGTTGTGCCGATCCCACCTAGCATGGGGTAAGGACAGGAAAAGAAGAGATTCCTGATCACATAGGTGTTTTTGAGCAAAGCCGCTTATCGAGAAAGTAATCGATATGTCGTTCCTCTATTGACTTTCTTTATTTCTTTTGGTACAAACGGTCATATAATCTAATAGGCCTTAAATTTATAGGAAAGACTCAAAAACGAATAGTTAAATATGCTTAAACAAATTTGTACATAAAACCTTCATAAAAGTAAAGAAAAGGCTATTTAATCGGGATGTGAACTCTAGACCGATGCCACTAATTCGTATCTTTTCGTTTTTATTTTTTGTATAAATATTAGACAACATCACGTACATATTGATCTGATCCCGATAACTAAAGCATTTGTGTTACCACAAACAACCTGACTCGAGACACTGTAGAAAAGTTTTACTAAATCGATCCGGCCAGGGGCCCGGGACCTCAGAGATGGCGACACTCGACGTTATTGGTTTACCCTGTACTTCGTGTGAATAATTTATCTTTATTTATAAATAAACGTTTCATAAATCGACTCGTCCGAAGAACAGAGTCCGATGTGATTATATAGCAAAAAGAGAATAAGTACTTTACGAGAATAATTTCATAATTCAAACTAAGGCCTATGTTTTGAGAATTTATATATCATATTCGTTTCGGAAATATAAAATTGAACAACGGTCGATCTGACATCCACAGCGACAAAGAACGAGCGAAATGTACTATGTCCTGAGAACAAGTAGTCTTGCACATAAATCTTTGTTCTACGGATGAGTCGAAATATCTATTTGTCACGCCGTGTGCGTGTTTGAACTATAGAACCATTTTAAAGTAACAGGTGATATTGTTTCAGCAAATGTGTCTACAGCTGAAAAGGCGATACGGATAAAATGTTGGACGTGCTATTTTAAAAAAATGTTGGTTTTTGAAAACTTGAGTATAATCAACTAGTTTAGATACAAGAATAGTTACTGAGGAAAGAATGTACATTAATTAATTTCACTTTTAATTTAATTTTAGTAATTTCATCATTACTGTTCGAACTGTTTATTTTACAATTCCACTTAAACCAAAACCCGAAAAAGACATAGATGCGGAGACATGGTTAAAGAACGATGGCATGGCCATGTTCATCATTACGTCGGCGATGGATTACCGGCAATTTGCCCTCATAGAAAATGTGACAGCGCTGCTAAGATCATGGAAAAACTTTAGTCTGTATATGAGCAAAAATCTGAATTTACAAAGATGTTAATTCATGAGAAATTCTAGCAGTACAAGATGAACCCGTAAGATAGTATGGCAGCATATTTCCAAGATCGAGAGTTTAGTTCAGCAATTGAAAGATAGTGGAGAAACTACCAACATCAGTCTATTTATACTTCTTTCTGCTGAGCACAGGTCTCCTCTCAGACGATGGTTTGCTCTATGCGGATTGGGGATTTAACACGTTTTCCGAATATTGTGAGCCTCCTCTTTCCGAGTATTGTGAGAAATTTAGATGTGTGTATTATGAGAAACTTCTGAGGTTAATCTAGTTTAGGCGCTACTTTGTAAGTGACCACTCCATTTTTAAAATATATAATTAAATTTTTATATATGTACAATAAATAAATAAATAATTATTATTTTTAATGTAAATTCAATTCAATTTAATGTAATTCTTAATTATTTACTTCATAAATAATAATAATACTCGGTTAATAAAATTCAATTTAATTATGTAATGTAATGTAACGTAATGTAATGAATAATGTTAAATTTATTAATGGGATAAAGAAACATTCTGTTTATTATATATTTATTTTTTTATTATTTTATTATTTACCCGGATTTATTTCGAATTTCGATTAGAACCCACGGTCTCTGCAGGTCGTCGGTAGGTTTTTTTCGGCACCACTAATTTGAATTGGTATTTATTTCAATTAGTTTGCCATAGTTAATTTTAATAAACAAATTAGAAGATATAGACACATCATTTTTTTCACAATATTTGCTTTCACTCTAGTAGTTTTAACATTTCATTAAAGTTACGCGAACGGCCTGTAACTTAGTTGAAAATAGTTTTCGGTATCTCAACTAGCATCACATTTACGGTTAAAGTCAGTCGTGGGGAATGATCCGTCTCTTATTAGCAAAACGATAATCCGTATAGAGCTTATGTGGTGCCATTAAGGTTGTTACTTGAGATATAAGTGTTGTAGTTTTCAACACAAATAACGTATTAGATATGAATTGGGTTTCTATAAGTTTTGTACTTGTAGTATCTGTTTTTCCGCTGCGTGTACTTCGAGACGTCGATGACGTCAATTTCTAATTTGGATAGCTAACGATGGTATTGGTTGTCCAAAATCTTTGTCATATATAAACGTAAGTTCAGATGACAAAAATTTAACACATGTTTTCAAAAATTCATACATTTTACATACACTCGTTCATATGTAATCATACATCATTGTTTAGAGGAAGTACTGCAAAGCGTCCGTCACCGCTGCGTTTAAAATTATAGGCACTGACAGACACCTGGTCATTGTAATTATGATACTATTTGTTATTCTGCTAAAATCTTGTTGTAATGTCAGTGATGACATATTCATTCATTTGATGACTAGTGATCGATAGTGCCTCACTAAAACAGCCATGGATATTACTATATATATATATCTTCATTTTTAGTCTTCGAATTAAATTATGATGATCGCGCGTTAATGTCTACTGCAAGTACTTGACCGCAGCGCAAAAAAAAACAAAATTTGGCAAATAGATGTAACGACACAGCGAATTTGGTTTTTTAATTGTTTTTGTTCCTGTTATTTGTTTAATTTCTCAATAGTTATTGTATAATCGTATTTTTTATAAATCTTTTTTTGTCTTTGTTAAGGTACTGTGACGGTGTGACCTCCTTACACCGTCATCCCACCTTTTTGTATCGCCTCTCTCCATTCGTATCGTATTTCTTCTTCTACTCATATTTAAATTTAAAATTTTCAATTGTTCCATTTTCCTTCGCATTCTGATTTTATTTCTTTCGACGGTCACTCCCTGCTTGACCGCGATAGCGGATGCTACTAAATCAAATTGTCTGTTTTTTTTATTCTTTTCAAGTATAATCATAATACAATCAATGTAAATCATGTATCGACCACATTGACTTTGATCGACCATAATAAGTGAACAGTCTATCTGTAATTCAACATAAATAGAACCCGATAACCGTTTTTTTTCTTTACTTTACCTTTTACTTCACGTTAAATAAATTTGTGGACCGGAAGTTTCCTGTTTTACTGCCGTGATCCTGATCACGGTTGTTAGGGTTACAAGCCTTTCAGTACTTTATGTTGTTTGATAAATGTAGAATTCGTTAATGACATTTGATTACTTATATTTAAGTCGGTATAGTTAGCCTATAGTGAGTGTGTGCATTATTATTATTACGTAGTCCCACTGTTGAGTGTTCTTCTATAAATAAAATAAACCTTTTCATACAATAGGTATTTTTTTACTAGTTTATACAAATAATGCCATTTTATCTACGTGTCAACCAAAAAAACAACGTATTTTTCAAAGCGTAAAGGCAGAGACAATTTTATATTCAACACTCGACCTCGCTTTGCTATTACATAACATTACAAGACATTAACAATCAATTATAGATTAACTTTTAACAAGTTACGAAAATTTGTAAATTTATCAATAGGTAAAGATTTTGTTAATATGTCTGCTAAATTGTCATTGCTATTAACATAGGCAACAGTTATTACATTATTTTTAATCAAATCTTTAATAAAATGATATCGAAATCAATATGTTTCGATCTCTTACTATTTTCAAAACTTTTAGTAATACAAATCGCTCTAATATTGTCCATCATAATATTAGGAATCACATTACATCCAAAATCCATAGAAAGACATTTTATATTTTGTAACTCACTAGCAGTAGTGGCTGCAATATACTCCGCCTTGGCGGTCCACAACGCTACACAATTTTGTTTACGATAAAACCATGATATTACCTTATTATTGAACAACACAACACATCCACTTACACTTTTCTTAGATAGTCTATCACCTGTCCAGTCAGCGTCAGAGTAAGCTTCTAGACTAATAATATTATCGCCATTTTTCTCATAACACAGTCCATGATTTTGAGTATGTTTTAAGTAACGAACCACTCTTTTCGCGCTTTTCCATGCACTCCCATTAGGTTTTTCCAAAAACTGACTTAGGTAGGATACTGCAAAACTAATATCAGGGCGTGACACAGTTGCTATGAACATTAAATTGCCAATTAATTCTCTGTACGGTAGATCTGCTACTTCGCTGTTTATATCTATTTGTAAATCTTTTTCCATTGGATTTCCATTTATCAATCTGTTTCGTTTGGTTTATCTTTACTTCATTTTCTGACTTATTAATCTCCATTTTCATAAACTTTTTTACTTCTCCTAAATGTTTTGTTTTAAATTCTCTTTGCAGTTTTTGTTTAAGATCTTGTACAGCTGTCTCTTCTCCCATTAAAAACATGTCATCAACAGACACTAAAAGCCAAATTTGATTGCCATGGTATAAGCAAATATCGTATTTTGATCGTGTAAGTTCTGCTTTCATCATAAAATCATTGAAGAACTCATTCCAGCATTTCGGACTTTCCTTTAAACCGTATAAACTTCTGTTTAATTTCAGTACTTGGTTTTTCTTCATTTTATCTCTTGTTCCTTGTGGTACTTTGATATATATATCAGATTCCAATTTTCCATTAAAAAAAGCTGTAAGGCCATCCATTCCATTCATTTGGTATATATTTAAATTTTTATCAACAGATTGAGCCAGAAACATTCTCACAATACTCATTCTTGCCACTGGAGAATAATTAGTAATTAAATACTATCTTCTTTAACTTGGAAACCTTTAGCTACTAATCGTGCCTTTTTAGTTCCATTGTTTTTGGTAGTAAATACCCATTTCGTATCTATAGCTTGTTTTCCATCTGGTAAATTTGTAGGAGTACATGTATTTAATTTCTCCAAAGAATTGATTTCACTTTGAATTGCTGTTTTCCAATCATCTTGCTTGACTGCTTCTTCGTGTGATATAGGATCATCATCGTTACGGCTCAATAAATAATAAGCAACATATAACGTGTAATGATCTAATTGTTTCGGTGATTTTACTATACGTCCAGATATATATACGAATAGTTCTAGGAATTTCAACATTATTAATCTCTCCACTAGATAAGTATCATCGGGATCATCGTCATCATCAGGTAAGTTTTCCTCTTTATTATTATCATTGTTTCTTTCTGTTTCTCTTTTTCTACACTCTTTTGTGTATTTATTTTATTATAATTTTCGTCATTTCTACTATATAATCTTCACTAGATTCTATTTCATAATGTATCTTGTTGTGCTCTCATCGAAAAATCACATAAGTAGAAATCATTATTTTATTTGTTTCAGGATCCCAGAGTCTTGCTCTTGATTGCAGCTTATTTGGCTTTGGCAATGTTTTTAGTGGTAACATGTTAAATTGTCATTTATTTTATGTAATCGTATTTTTATTTTGAATTTGCAAGAAGACTGAATGAAAGTTGGTTACCTATCAGTAGTCCGAAATGACATTTTCCAGAAATAACTTTTGGTCGAAATTTCATAACTTCGACAGTAATTTTGAGAGGAAAATGTTTTTTATTTTAAACCTAATTTAACCTAACCTAACCGAACCTAATCGTGTCTTTCCGATAAGCATTCAACATATTCTGAAAGAAGAACTGTTTCGTTATAATTCGGTTTTCGGTGTAATGAAAATTCGAACAAAAGTTATTTCGGACAAAAAATTTTCGACTTTGTTTGACCAGGTGTTCTATAAAATATAAAAATATTTTTTGCCATGTTGCAAGTATATGAAAAAAAAACTCTCAGACATTTTATGTAATTTTTTTCCCACAGAAATCACAAACATTTATTCTGGTAAAATAAATGCAATTTGATTCACAGTTCTTACTCTCTAAAGTAAAGTTCCGATTTCAGGAGTTTCGGTGCTCTGGCGAACTTCCTTAAGGCATCGCTGGGATCAGGAGTGTTAGCTATGCCGGTTGCCTTCAAGAACGCGGGCATGCTCGTCGGAGCCATAGGAACCATCCTCGTGGGGTTGATTTGCGGACATGCCATACATATATTGGTAAGTTTTTTAAAGTATACCGACAAACAATCACCACCAGGCTTTTGAACCAAAGACTTTCAATTTATTAAGTTGACTTTTTCCATACTAAATCATTACTGGTGAGTTGTTAAATAAAGAATTTGTTGGGCACCTATTTAACTCATAAACGGAACAATAACTGGCTTCTCCTCATAGTTCTTTAGGTAGATTGCAAATGTACAGCCTGTACCTAAGAAAGGTAGCCATGCCGACCCATCTAATTATCGACCTATCGCAATCACCTCCATACACTGTAAGACTATGGAGCGTGTATTGAACAGCCGTCTCCTTGGATACCTCGAAGATAACGATCTCCTCAGTAATGACAATATGGTTTTCGCCGTGGACGATCTACTGGGGATCTTCTTGCGTACGCCACACATTTATGGAGCGAGGCTGTCGAGAAACGCGGTGAATCGCTTGCCGTGTCTCTCGACATATCAAAGGCCTTTGATAGGGTTTGGCATGATAGCCTGTTAAACAAGCTTCCAGCTTACGGAATTCCTGTTGGCTTTTGCACATGGATAGGCGATTTTCTGAAGGATAGGTCAATCCGTGTAGTTGTAGATGGTTACTCGTCTGCTCCTCATGGTATAAATGCCGGTGTACCTCAGGGATCTGTCCTCTCCGCCACTCTATTCTTGCTGCATATCAACGACCTGCTGCTGATGCCCGGTATCTTTGGGTACGCAGACGACAGCACAGTGGCGGTGAGTTATGTGCCAGACGCCCGAGACAACAGTGAAGAGATCCGGTGTAAGCGAGAGGCGATGGTCACCCGGTTGAACCTGAGTCTGAAAGCTGCTTCCGACTGGGGAGATGCTAACAGGGTCAGGTTTAATGCGGCTAAAACACAGGCGTGTCTTTTCTCATCAAAACGGAGTCCCCTACACCTTACTCCGACTTTCCGAGGTGTATCCGTGCCGATAAGGGACCACCTTGAGCTACTTGGTCTGGACTTATCATCCAACCTCAACTTTGGGCGATACATCGAGTGCTTGGCAAAAACTGCTGCCAGAAAACTAGGCATACTTTTCAAGGTCAGGCGGTACTTCACACCTGAACAGCTTTTAAATCTGTATAAAGCACAAGTTCGATCCTGTATGGAGTACTGCTGCCACCTTTGGGACGGCTCTGCCCAATACCAGTTAGCTGCCTTGGAATCGGTGGAGCGTAAAGCAAAGAGACTTATTAACAATAATCCTCTTGTGGAGTCGAAGCTCCAAAATCTCGATCATCGCAGAAAAGTAGCCTGCTTGTCGGTTTTCTATCGGATACATTTCGGGGAGTGTGCGCAGGAACTTTTCAATTTGGTTCCGCCCTCACCGTTCCTCCTTCGGTCGACTAGAAGGTCCGGAGCACTCCATTCTTATGTCGTTGATATTCCACCTATTCGCATTAAGCGCTTTGCCTCCTCCTTTCTGATGCGTACGGCAAAGGAATGGAATGCTCTACCGGCATATGTATTTCCCGAAAAGTACAATTTGGGGCTATTCAGGGCTAGAGTGAATAGGCATTTTTTAGGCAAACGCGTCCCATCGTCGGTCACATCGTCGCTTAACATCAGGTGAGATTGTGGCCAAGCGTGTGTCTATTATATATTAAAAAAAAAAAAAAATTATCTCCGCAAATTTTGTACGAATTTTATCCATCAATGTACGATTCACACGTTCACTTCTTCCGTTTTGTTGGGGACTGTAAGGGGCAGTATACTGTATTTCAATTCCTTTTGATGCATGTAATTCCTTGAACTTTTTAGAAGTAAATTCCCCTCCATTATCAAGTCGAAGTCTTTTTGTAGTTTCCAAATTGTGTCTTTATATATTTTATGAAATTTATTATATTCTGTTCAGCTTAATTTTTATTTCTTAGCAATTTGACAACAACGTAGTGGGAGTAATCATCTAGTAATACCTGAAAATATCTCTCCCTATTCACACTTATAGGAGAAATTAGCCCACAAATGTCCGAGTGTATCAAATCTCCGGTCTGTCGACTTTCTCCTTTTCTAAATTTTTGTGTAATTAACGACCTTCTAGTCGATTTACCTAAAATGCTTTTTTCACTTCTTTCGTTTGAAGTAGGTAGTCCCAATATTCGGAGACCTTTCTTATTCAAATGTCCTAAACGTCTGTGCCAAAGCATTTTATCATTTGTCGCAGAATATGCACACTCTTTGTGTAAAATAAATTCAATGACACATATGTAGGTTATCAAATCGTTGACCTTCTAAATATTTTTCACCTTTCTTAATTTTTACATTTTCCTCATTAAAATTGACATTGTACCCCTTCTTAGTTATCTCGTTTACAGACAATAAGTTGTGACTTAATTTGTCCACAATAATCGCTTCGATATCCCTTTCATGTCCGTTTGACATTCCTTTCTATAAACCTTTCTTGTTTGCAGATAAAACTTCACCATTAGCTATGTGAATTTTAATTGCATGAGGGCGAACTGTCACCTTTGTCATCTCGCTTTCAAATTTAGAATTAACCATATTGTAAGTAGCGACAGAATCCAATATAAAATAATGTTTATAATCAGTATGAGCCTGAATTGCACTCAAAGCTATAAAACTAAATGCTGAGTGATCTGGCTGACCATGTCCTTGTTGGAAACAATTTCCTCTTCGGCCACAATATCCTCTTGTACGCCTATTGTAGTGGTTATTTGTTCTATAGTTATTGTAACTTCAATTGTTTGAATGTGAGTTAGCTTCATTATTTTTTAATTTTAGTTCCTCATCCAACAATCTTGCTTGGACAAATTCCAAGTTTATATTGATTTTTAATGTCTCAATTGCTGTAATTACATATTCATATCCTTCATTTAGACATAGCAATAAATTGCATATTTTATCTTCTTTGGATATTTTTGAGTCTAAACTCTCGAGTTCTCGTATTATCTGGTCAAATACTTGAAAATAGTCTTCCAATTCTTGGTTGTTTAACAGTTTTAATACTCTTACGGTAAATTTCGCACTTAACGTGCGCTGACGCCAACTCGTATTGGAGGCCAATACCATTGGCAATACCCACTTGGGGCCGCTTAACCAGCGGAGTGTGTAAGTAAAATTTAGATAGAATATAGAATGTCTATTTTAATAATCGATTTACTTAATGCATAGAATATTGTGTGTGTGTTAATTCCTAAGGTATATATTACATTGGTCATGTTAAAATATATATAAAAAAAAATAAAATCGATACCTCCAACGAACACGACGTCAATTATAAATATTTCGTAATTGATGACGCTATACACGAAAAAAATCTTTATGAAAACCTTCGATAGCTCGTGGAGAGCTGCTGGAAAGGTAAGCTCGCAAGTAAAAGGAAGCGAAGCCATGCTAGCACCAACCTTTATGTCCGAAACGTCGGAAGGGCTCGTGCAACGCACGACGGCGACGCAAGCACATAGAAAAATTCGTGAGGTCCGCTGGATCTTTCCGTGGCTTAGTTGGTATAGCGTCTGACACGGTAAGCTAGAAGACGTCGGTTTGAATCCGGCCGGATCGAAATAATTTTTTCTGAGTGTTCGATCTTTGTATTAATAAAAAAATAAAAAATAAAAATCTTTTATTTTCAGACACCATAGGTCCATAGTTTGTTAGTACGCATCTTTATACTATATTGGTAACAAATGACTGTATGGTGAATTTATGGTGTATTGTATATGAAGTGTACATTAAACTTTTAAAATCGAAAAGTCAAAATATTCAAAATACATAATATAAAAGTCACTGAAATAATAATAACTATTTTTGTGTGCTAGATGCATTTGTCTACACAATGTGCTATGATCGGGGAATCATGTCGCTCTGCTATTACCCTCAGGATGAAATTGAAACTACCCCGTAGTCTGCAGAGCAGCGAGGCCATTTTCTTTCGCATGATGGCATTAAAATCATCTATATTAGCCTGCGCAAACATGCCTGACGCGCTGCAGAATCGGGGCAGCCCCAGCAACACCCTAAAGACATTGTTGTACTGAATCCGCAGCGTGCCTTATAATTAATAATTAGAACATTTAGTGTTATTGCAGTTATCGAAATACAGTCCTAGTGAAGCTAACCTCGGCAAGGCAGGGCGGCAAGCGCGGCCAGCAACAGCGCCGCGGTGGCCGGCGCGCACATCGTTGCTACATTGTCCGCATCTGAAACAAAAAGAAAAGATCTATGAGTATGAGTTTTAAATTGTTTTTTTTAGATACCAAGAGACGGATCAAATGAAATTTGCACCTGGAGTTAAGCGACATGCCTGTCCATAAAACTGACAGTACCACTCAGATCTTTAAATCGCATAGTTCTGAGGGGCACTGCCGCTGCGCTCGTCATCCTGACCCATAAGTTGACAAGTACCATGTGCCTGTAATTTCACCAGCACCCTCTAACATTGCTGTTTGGCGGCAGAAATAGGTAAGGTGGCAGTACTTCCCTGGACGAACTCTTTCACGAGGAGCTCTACTTATTCTATTTCAATGTGGGTATTGGGTTTGCGTTGTGATCAGAGATAAGAAAAAGTTATTGTATGGATTTGAAAAATAAAGGTAACGTACATGCAATTTCATATAACATTTTTGCCCAAGTCGGGTTGTTTCAAAATTTTGGATTTAGACGATTATCAGGTTATTTATTTATTAATTTATTTATAACATACATAGCTTATAATAAGTTAAAAATACATGAAACGGTGTCGCATAAACCTATTAAAGATTTTTCTGTACACCGCTGCATATCATGTTGCCAATAATAAACACGAAAATGGGGTAGGTAAGAAGATATTTCGCTCCCACCGACCCGACTGACCGGACACAATCATCGCTATAGTCCATCTGTTTAAGTACTTAAATAAATGTAAACAATCTTGAGATGTCTATTTAATGAAATATATATTTATAAAATGATTTTCCCTTACCTTCAAATACAAAATACAAATACTTAGCTTCATATGAAATTGCATGCCTATTCAATAAAAAGATGTATCAAGATTGTTTACATTTAGTTAAGTACCTAAACAAATGGACTATAGCATGATTCATTTTTTGTGGAAGTGTGTGTGATGAAACCATAATTTCTGTCGTAAATGTTTACGGTATGTTACGTTTTCAAAATAGTAAATTAGTTCGTTTATAAGTTATTTAGTTAGCTAGTGTAAAAAAGTTAGGATTGGGATACTTATTCTCAAACATTATTCTTTATAGTAATGTAATCATAAAAGCAGTATATAATAATAAAATTACAATAATATTTGAAATTTACTGGATTATGACTCTATTTGATTAAGGAGCTATTGTTTTAGTTTATCCTTTATGTTTTTGAGATTAATAAGAATGGATGTAAAGTAATTTGCTACCATGCAAGCCCAGTGGAGGTTAAATGTTGATTTTTCTTTATGTATTTAATTTAATTTAAAAAATTCAAGCTCCACTCGGTGAGTGGCAAATTCATTTCCATTTTTAATAACTTGGATTCCGCAAAGTAACGCCTGAATCTATTAATCACCTGAATCGCCTGAAGGTGTTAATCAGGTTTCATTATAATTATTTTTAAGTCTCGCACTGGCCTGAACGTGATTAAGGAACGTTTCCTGCGTGGTGGGTGGTGGGATGGTTGGTAATACGGCCTAATTAGCTATTGGCGCCTAAGGCTCAATTTATATTGCGGCGGAATGGAAGCGAAATTTTGTTACATAGTATAATGAATTTTATGGTCAAATCAAATGATATATATGATCAAACTTTATGCTCGCGCATTCCACGAAAGATTTTGGCTCGTATCTAGTTTGTACGTTACACAATTAACTATAAAGTTGACTATCAAAAACAAAAATTCGCTTCCATTCCGTTCCACCGCAATATAAATTGAGCCTTAGAGAAAGAAAAGAAAGGCTCGGTCCACATGAATGTATATACAACTAGAAGCGAAAAGGCTTAAAATGCGTATATAAGTACATATTTATGTCGGATCAGGACTAAGAACGTGGGCGTTACCATCTTCATTTCCGACGATCTTCATTGGATACTTGGGCAATCGAAAGCAAACAATCGCCGTGCCAACTAACAATTATATTCTCTTAATAAACAAACAAACGAACCGGCAGGTTTGAGGTAGTGGTCCAAGGGCACGGCGTCTCTTAACCTTTGTTAAAAATCTCATAAAACAATCCAGTTTGAACAGCGTCAAGCAAAACATTCGTATGTCACCCCCATTTCCTTTTACATCCCCTGCCTCTCTCGCGCTCCACCTCAACCCTGCCCGAGAAACGTCAACGCGTTCTCGGGTTCGTCACTAGATGGCGTAAATAACAAAAATCTTAATTAATTTAAAAAATAATGACATTTTGACATATATAACTAAAAACAGTACCCAAGTCACGTGAGTTTGAGTTTTACATGAGGATGATTTATGAGCACGTCCTTTCGATCGATACCTGCAATGAACGCTTTGTTTTGTTTATTTTGTTTCTTTTTTTCACAAAAGTCGGGGAGCATAATATTAGTAAATAAATAAGGCTCTCAAAAATAGAAAATGAACAAAAATTTAATTGCCGTAGAGTTTATTGGATTTATCAGTTTTTGGGTTTAGGATTTTGATGGAAGTTATGATGCTGTGGGACCACTCAACCACTCCAATTCCGGTCCTGCATCGAGTACGGCCCTGCGCCGTCACGAGCGCCGAAGCATGCGGCCACTGCGTGCGCGCCCGAACTAGTCGCCGTCGGACACTCGCATCATATCTGCGTCGCTTTGCTGCGCGCGCGCCTATTTACGTGCTTACGCTTTCCTCGCCTTCTAAGCTTTATCCAATGTCTGCTTGTGCTCTCACTTCACTATCGCCTGCCTACTAAGTGCTGTTCTCTGTGCTTGTGATTTATGTACTTACGTGTGTGGTAACCGTTCAATAAACCTACCTCCAGACTATAAAAAAAGACTACTCCATTATCCATCACCCGGTAGGTAACCCACTATGCAATGATGCAATGACGTAAGAATAGTGGAAGGAAGAGGGAATACGAAAACGATTCAAAACTTTAAAAGGAAGTTACCACCAAAGAACCAGTAAATGTACTGTGATTAAAAGGTGGGATGACGATGAAGGAGGTCAGTATCATCACACGGCTAGCACTGTAGCCGTAATGTATTATTATAATATTACTGTCCTAACGCTTAGTTGCTGTCATAATTCTATTCAATATGAACTTTTCCATTTAACAATATACTTAAAAGAACAAATATTTAATTAACTTACTTTCTATAATTTCATTTTTCAGAACAATCATTAACTATACACTTATTTTAAATAGCTTTGTAAGCTTTAAACTTCACAGTTTATATAATGCAAACAAATTTGCTTGTGGTTTTTGCTTAAACTACTAAAGAAGAGGCGCACATAAATGTGACTTATACGCCTTGCACTATTTATTTTAACTAAAGCCAAGAAACAGGAAGACTTTCCACTTTGACGGTTTAATAAAATAAATAAATAAATAAAAATAAAATGCATTTATTTCGGACTACAATAAGATCCATGAAAATGTTAGTATTACAGCAAAAGCTTAAATGACTATGTTAGTACGTAAACTTAAATGAAGAGAGGACCCGTGCCTTAGCAGTTCCAGTTTAATAAAAATGTAATTTCTAATAGAAGTACATTATTTTGAAATTTGTTGCAGCCGGCGAGGACCGCGCTCCCTGCGCACTTCCCGCTTTTAAATTACACTCTAGTATCAGACAGACAAGTATCACAGCGAGTTCACGACGGCGAATTGGGTTTAACCTTAATAATGATTGTTGTATAAAAAGAGATTTATATAAAATGTGATTACACACGATATTTATATGAAATAAATTAATAGGAATTGTATATAGTCCAAGTAAAAATGATGTTAAGTGAGCGGTATATCAAACAAACTATTGCCCATCTCATATCGTGCTCTGCGTCTCCTAACATCTGCATGATTGAGGATTTAATGACAGCCACTAAAGATGCGGTTGGCGTGGCTGCGTTCTGGGTCACTATATTAAAGTGTATGCCATCGATACGATAAGATGAAGAAACGGTACATCTATTAAAATTAGTTTATTTGATTTTCATACAAATAAGGTGTACTTCATAATCATTTATTTCATGGGTAAAAATTTTACACTTGAAAACGTTATTTTTTAAGCTACTTTTTAACCGACTTCAAAAAAAGGAGAAGGTTCTCAATTCGACTCTATGTTTTATTTTTGTATGTATGTTACGCGATAACTCCGGTATTTGTGAACCAATTTTCATGATTCTTTTTTTGTTGGAAAGAGAGTACTTCCATAGTGGTCGCATTTCATTTTGAAGAAAATCATCCACCTCTCAGGGTGACTGATCACGCAAGAACATTCATTTTTATAAATAGCGCCTAAATTTTACTTAAGGAGCATTTATTTTAATGGTTGGTTTTGCTATTCTCCAATTCAAAGCGTTTTTCTCTCTTGAGAACCGATTTTTAATATCTCCTGTGTCAAGTCCTGTATAGTGGCGAACTAGGGGATATTCCAATAAAACTTGGCAAACTTGGGTTTTTTTAGTACTCTGTACTGAGATTACTAAGCTCGTTCACTACGCTGACCTCCATAAGAATAACGAGCAAGAAACTCTAGGGATTGCTCTTTTCAAATAAACTTAAATGCTATGGAATACATTTTCAATCATAATTATGGAATCTAGACTCTTGTTGTCTTTCTTTATCTCAAACATACTTTTCAATTTTGTAATATCACTTTTCAATTAAAATACTTTTAATGTAAGTTTTAAATTTGCATTTAACATTACCAACACTTAATATATTCTCCGGAATCTTATTGTAAAAACGCACACAGTTCCCCATAAAAGAATTGTTTACCTTAGTTAAACGAAATCGTGGTACCATGAGTTTGGGCTTAGTTCTACGGTTAATGTTATGAATATCTTCTTTTTTAATGAAATTATGTATATTTTTATGGGTATACAAAATATTTGAGTAAATGTACTGTGATGCCACAGTCATAATACCAGTCTCCTTAAACTTTTCTCTGACAGAAACTCGAGAACGTAAACAGTACACAGAACGCATTGCTCGTTTTTGCAACACAAATATGGTTTGTGTATCTGCTGCTTTACCCCACACGAGAATCCAGTAGGTCATTATACTATGGAAGTAATTAAAGTAAACTAGTCTACCAGTAGCAACATCGGTATGCTCACGTGTTGTACGGACTGCGTATGCAGCAGAGCTTAATCTGCTGATGCATTCGCTGACCGGAGTAGGGTGTAGCGCATGAGTATTATTTTTATTAATTAATTACTTATTTAGTTCAGACCACATGACCCATATATTATATAACTCACGGACTAACATACATATAATATAATAAAACACTATTTCTAACTAATCTACACGAATTGCACTTGTCGGCGACATGTGGTGCAATCTGGTGTCAGGTAGCCGGTCGCGTCACGTCCGCTATAAGACACCCTTCGACCAAAATTCTTTCTTCATGAAGGTTGACAGATGTTCGGTCGGTACTCTCACCACAAACAAATTGAAATTCACGTTGTGGCAGGACTCCAAACGCTCGACACTCAGGGTGTATTTGACTTTATGTCTGATGTACTCCACTATCTCCTCAGACTTGTGGAGTAATGCAGCTGCGACAGGTACAGCAGCGTCGTCGGTACGGTCGAACGCAGCAGGAAGTTCGGTTCTATCGGTGCTGTGCCACACTGGTTGCGGCTGATGGGCTTCCTCTTCTTCTTCTCCACTTTTGTGAAGCCGTCGCATCGGTCCATCTGTCTCTGTGGTTCTGCAACTTCAAGCATAAAGACAGGCACACGGAAATTACTTTTTCCCTTAGCAGATTGCCGTCACTCGTGTGTCAAAGTGGCGGGTCGGGTATTTGAAGCGGCTACAGCGGCGTATGCACGTGTAGGAGTTCACGTGCATACGCGTGACGTTTCCGCCGGGGCGGGCTGCAAAGCGCGGTGCATCACGCGCGATGGCAACAGTGATCGGTGCATTCGAATGTGACGATTCGACACTGCAAATGGGTGCATTTTGCGCCCCACAATGGATGTTTACATTAGAGGCTTCTGGTGACCTACATACTGAAGCAACGCAACTTGGGCACGCAGCTCACTTACGGTGTTATCCGAAGTCTTTAATTTACACTGTCACTCAGCCGAGACTCGACTTCAGGGATGTAATGTCCTTCGACAGCCTAGTGACATCGCCGTGGTCGAACGTGACGGGGGCAGCTCGTGCAACTCCTTCGCCACGAATGTGGGCACGTCATCCGGGTCAGTCTCCTTCAGTAGTATAATAATATCCTGGAGACTCTTCACGCCTCCATCTCTCCGGCGAGATGGCATCTGTTCGGCTTTACCGAGGCTCTGGAACAACAGCATCTTGCCACTGTAAATTACATCCTAATTGAAATTCGATTTGCAGATCTGCACAATGCTGATTTCGTCCATGGCGTGTTGATTAAATGCCAGGAGCTCATTGGTAACAACGATGGATTCCCAGTAACTCATTAGTTGCTGGTAACCCATCGTCAATTACGCGCAGCGGCCTGTGCCGCGCGAGACACGAATTATAATTAATAATTAACTCACTGCTGTGGAGCGTTCGTTTCAGAGCGCGCATTGCACTACATTATTATGGGGCTTGTTAACACATGCCCGCCGCCACTCTGAATAAGGGCTTTGAGTTCTACGCAACCGTCCACAGAGAGCGGTAGCAGCGAGGCGCGGTCTAAGAGTGGGGCTTTGGCAGGCCCCAAACAAATAAAAACACAATTTATAAGTTTCAATATGAATTCGACCGACATTTTTTGTGCATTGCTTCATTAGCGCTAATACTTACTTACTTATTCCGTTGGATCAACGACCCAAAACGTGTCCCGGCCTCCGAAACTAGATGATGCCACGTTCTTCGGTCCTGTGCAATCTCTCGCCAATTGTAGGCTTGTAATTCGCTCAGGTCCGCCACTACGGTGTCACTCTAGCGATACCTGGGACGACCAACAAGCTATATGGGATCCTGTAACATCCCGCGGTCGCGATCCAGCGAAGTCTATGCACTTTGGATTCGCCATGGCTGGGCGACGAGCTCTTCTATTTCAGTGTTAGTGCGGACTCTCCAGCTACCGTTCTCTTGTTGGACTGGCCCTAACATTTTCTTGAGAACCTTTCTCTCAGCCACCAGGAGTTTATTCTCCTCTTTAAGTGCGAGAGTCCAAGCGTCACAACCGTACGTAAGAATGGGCCCTTATGACGGTCTTGTAGATCCGAAGTAATAGTAGCAGCGCTAATAAAAGCATAAAATTTTCTTGATGCAACAGTCATGTGGTGCTTTCTTTAAAATCTGTGTAGAAATGAGACGGGGCTGCTTTTGATGTGACACTGGCAACCTTCGCTCCGCTATTCCGCCGCGAACTACGCTTGGGACTATTGTGTGGCATGTCCTGGTAAGCACTCGCTTCCCGCAGTTTCATTCCCAAACCACTTTTCCCGCAGTACCGCCTCTGTAGAGCTGTTCGAGGCGAATAAGATCGAAGGAATTTTTATTTGAATTTTGAATCAAGTAGTGGAGTATTTTCACAAAAAACTATATGAATATCATGGCAGTAAAGCATATTGAAAAAGATATTGAATAAATACACAACTTTTTGTACTGCAACTTACCCGACAGCGTGAACAAACAAGTCTAAGTTTAAACAAACGTTAAGGTTAACACCGCATATAACTTACAAGAAGTTAGAGCAGTTAATTAGGAAGAGTATACGGGCGTCTCTGGGCGTTACTTAGTTTATTCTGTAGCACGGGTAATAAACAACGGGCCTAGGATTAGTTTAAACACGGGCTTTATGAATTAGGTCATCTAGGTCTGGTAGCGCAGTAAAAATCTTTTTATATCCTTAATGAGTTAGTGGACAATATAGGCCAATAGAATCTCTAAGAACCAGTGGTAAGGTATTCTGGGCATTAATTGAATATTCGTCAGATCAATTTCCAATCAGTGCAAATAATGAAATTTTTAAATATTTTTATTGGTAACAGGCAAACGTTTCTGTTATAATAGAGTAGAACCGAATATCGCTTATTGTAGCCATGGTATAAATACAGTTGTTAAAAGAAAATAATAGTATGGGCGCGTTCTCATTATGCCGTAACATTTATTTTACCGTTGAACGACTGTTGTATCTGTTCCCACTAAATCGTGTCGACAATTTTAACTTTTTACGGCAGCCGCCTTGTCGTTAGTACGACAGGATCGTTTGAAGCTGCGATTATCTGTCGCGGCATTTTTATCGTGACGATTTATTTATCGTTTGACGACTGTCATTGTAATTCTTCCTATTGTCACGACAGTTCGTCGTTGTACCGTAAAAAAGTCGTGAATGACAGTTAATTGTGTTGTTGTATATGTGAACAACTTTAAATATACAAGGCATGACACTTTAAACTGCACGACTGTCTGTCCTCACGACATGATGGAAACGCGCCCTATCGCATGAACCCTGGCTATGGTATTCTTTTTATTATGGCAAGTGACGGGACGAACAGCTCGTGCGTCTGATCGTAAACAACACGCCTGTTTATAGCAATTGCAGTGCCACATAGAGCTTTAAATCGCAAAGTTCTGAGGGGCACTGTCACTTCGCCCATTCGAGACTTAATTTTACCAGCAGCCTTACTCTTCAAAACCAGAACGTAGTGATACTCACATTATATCACGTTTGGAGGTAGAAATAGATAAGATGGTAGTAATTTCCAGAACTACGAACTCTAATACACCTTAAATTACTTTCCGCCATTTAAAAATGTTGTTTATGTTAAAGTATTTTGTATGCATCGAGAGACATTGAGATCATTATGTTAGAGCTTTTATATATATATGCTTTGTAACCACTTCAAAAAAAGGAGGAGATTCTCAATTCGACTGTATGTTTTTTTTGTATGTAAGTTTACGCGATAACTCCGGTATTTGTGAACCGATTTTCATGATTCTTTTTTGTTGGAAGGTACCTCCATAGTAGTACATACTGGTCCCATTTCATTTTAAAGAAAATCATCCACCTCTAAGGGCTGATCACGCTTGAAAATTCATTTTTATAAATAGCGCCTAAATTTTACTTAAAGAGCAATTATTTAATGGTTGGTTTTGCTATTCTCCAATTCAAGGCGTGTTTCTCTCTCAATATGCTTTGAGTGGTGAGAACCGACTTTTTTTCTATCTCCTGTGTCAAGTCCTGTTTGTGGCGAACTAGGGGATATTTCTATAAAACTTGGCAAATAGATGTATTTCCACGTAATTTTGAAGTCGGTTTTTTTAGTACTCTGTACTGAGATTTTTTATAATAAATACTTGATGATTTTGTTTTTATACATTATTTGTTGTAAATTAGTATTGATTGTGTGTGAAGGAAATAAATGTATTATTATTATTATCTGTAATATGGATTTTTTTCAAAGATGAATCATAATTAATAATTCGGTTGCAATATTTTTATATGTTGAAGTTTTACAATAACAAGATTATTCTGCCTTCTAAAGTTGGTGATCCTGTATCTTAGGAAGCAAAATTTGTCCGTGGGCTTATTGGGCACTTGTAACTTTTTGTAGGTGTATAACATTTGTAGTGATTTTGGATTGGGAATATTATGTATATTTGTGTATGTGTGAATGAGTGTGTGAGAGTAAGTGCGCGTGTGCAGGCGTGTGTGTTTGTGTGTATGTGTTTGTGTGTATGTATAGACTGCATATATACATATAAAAGACAAGTATTTTCTTCGTGTCATCGTAATTTAGGTTTGGTAACCCCTGCGTGGATTAATAAATATAAACTAAAAAACAAATTACAACAGGGTCCTGTTTTTATATATTATACATTATTAATTTTACAGCTTAACATATGAAAGAAACATTTATAAAATGCTTTTTGTGAGATTCATTAGGATAAACCAATGCTGTAGAGCATTTGTTAGGGTCACGCCAGTACTTCTGGGTGTTTTCGTAATAGTGGTCGAAGGATAAAAAGTTGTCCAATTGTAAGAACATTATATGATGAATAAACTTTTAGAAGTAGAATACCGGCAGTATGGTTTGAAATTTCTACTTGCAAAAGCTTTAGTTATCAAGGATCAAGACAAAGAAAGAGGTAGCCACATTCTTCGTGGTTTTATAGGTGCATGTACTATTACAATGGCGTCTACAGAACTATTATCAAGATGATTCGGACGATCTGAAATATGAAAATATTTTTGATAAAATTCAACTATATGTAGGTACCTTGTTTTAAGATATGATTTTGATTGAATTTAAAATTCGCCTCACAAATTTATAATTCATTATTTACATAATTACTGAACAAACATTTATTTTGCCTACCCCCGAAAATGTATTTTCGAAGGGGCTTAGTAAACGAAAGCTTGTTTGTCTGCTTTTTCAGATACCACAATATTTATTTAAAAGAGACAAAAGAGAAACTTTAAATTTTAGAAATGGTACAGTAAATCCGTCCAGATCGGGCTGTTAGTGCTGCCAGGCTTTTTTGGAATAAGACTTATGTCCTTGGGACAAATAATTTTATATAGAGTTTCCTATTCCTAAGGAATAGCACGCGTTAAACCTTTGCTGAAGTCGCTACATTTTTGAAATCAGCAATAGAGCTCCTTTTGAAAGAGTTCGTCCAGGGAAGTATTGCCACCTTACCTATTTCTGCCGCCAAGCAGTAATATGAGCATTACTGCGTTCCGGTTTTGAAGGGTGAGTGTGCTGGTGAAATTACAGTTACATGGGGCTTGTCAACTTATGTCTCAGGGTGACGGCCGCAGTGGTAGCGCCCCCAAGATCTTTGCGATTTGAAGCTCTAAGCGGCACTGCAACTGTTATGGATAGGCCTGTCGTTTACCACCAGGCGCACGACTTGTTCGTCTTGTCACTTGGTACTATAAAAAAAAGAATAGAATAAATGAAACAAATAAAATAACGAGTTCTCGTTTCTCGCCATTGTTTCACATAGGAAATGAAACTATTTTTCAGATAGGTATTTGGTAGACTTTACCATCTCAGTCCGCCGTAAACATGGGAAACGTAAAAAGCCCGAAGCGTGGGTTTCTTTAAAAAAAACAAATATATGCGGTTTAGGTCCGAAAGTAAGTTTCATTTCTTTTGAATAAAAAAACTTTATATTGACGATCTCGACCGAAGAGAAATGAACTTTTATGAATGGGTTCTGGCCTGGGCATTCCTGAGTAAATTATTCTGCTCTGATCCTCTTAGTACAGGGAATTACCTATTTTAAGACCAGGTGCAGTTGTCTGGCATATAATTACTATTTATTGCATATTAAAATTGCAACGGCAACGCAACGCAGTACCTTAACTAATAACAAAACAAGTTAATGTATAAATGAAGCAAGATATGCAAATAAGGTTCAACCAAACCAAAGAATATCTTCTAGTACAAGTTTTATAACACTTAGGGTCGTATTCCAGAACTGTACTCAATGCTCAAGTCAGGATTTGAGCAGACTCGAGTATGATTTCAAGCACTGGAAATACGACCCTAAAGGCAAGGACTTGAGTATGATTTCTAGTGCTTTGAATCATACTCAAGTCCTGACTGAGCATTGAGTAGAGTTCTAGAATACGACCCTAAGTGACGAGACAAAAATGTCGCGCACCTGGTAGCGACACGCCTTGTTTGCCACACTTGCCATGCAGTGCCACTCAGAGCTTTAAATCGCAAAGATCTGATTGATGTTATAAAAATAAACTTACTACTACGCCCGTCACCAGAAACATAAGTGGGCAAATCTCATATGTTTGTAATTTTACCAGCACCCTTACAAAACTGAAGTGCAATAATATACACACATTTCTGCATGGCGATAAAAATAGCTAAAGTACTTCCCAACTTTTTGTTTTTTTATTATATCGAACTCCTTCACAAAGAGCCCTACTGTGCAAAGATCTGAGGGGTATTTTCACTTTGCCCACCACTTTAAGACCTAAGTTGTCAATTCCCATGTGCTCGTAAATTCATACAAATACACCATATGTCGCGTACTAATAAATATATATATATACAATAATAACATTAATAAAACACATCTAAAGGCGAAATAAAATAAACAGAAAAGAAATGAAAGGCTAAGAAAGATACGAGAGTTATGGAAGTGGTCCTTGACACGGGCATTTGATGGAATCAAGAGAAGGCTTACTAGAAAGGATAACGTGTTTAGGCGACATTAAAAATAATTCATATTATAGCAAAAGAATAACATCATTACCTTCACTTTACGAGCACTGTCAAGTTTTATCAATATTAGACACGCATAGGTAGCGAATACAACAAAAATATATTTGTTTTTTTTTTGCTAATTATGATTCGTGTCTGTCCCATAAAAAATCCGGGATACGAAATCGGAACCGGGACACATTTCCGTTGTCAATATTCATCATAGCCCTTGTTTAATTTACGTCGGGGGCCGAAATGTTAATTAACATTTACATAGGTCAAAATAAAGATGTCGGGTATAAATGGGGAACAAATTGTTACATTTGCTTATTTTACCAATTTCAACGGGTATCATACTTCCTGAATAAAAGATAAAGCGATAAAGATACTTCACTTATGGAATGTACCGATTCCGCCCGAAAGATATCGGCAATATATAAACTAAGAAATATTAAAGAAGATATTATCTTGACACAAACAAATACATATATAGAAGCGAGTTCTCAACGGTCTGTGATTTTATCGATCGCATCCACAATAGCAATGGGCGATTGTTACTAAAAAAATATAGAATACATGGATATTTAACTATCCTATATTCGATTTTCGATTTTGTCGTCTTTACCGATAATAATCGAATATAGTTATTAATTTGGTAATAAATATTTCGGCCATTCTCACATTTGGTGTTCTCAGCCTAATTACCGTAGCCATTTCGTTTTTGCTCGTTTAATACCGTCAATAACATTGAAATTTGAACAACTTTAAGCTGAACTATCAATATGAAAAGAAAAAGAAAAGAAAATACATTTATTTGTTTACCACAATGACACCACAAAAGACAAAAGACAAAAAAGAAAGAAAACAGAACAAAACAGAACTAAAACAAAACACGATCAAAACATTCAACGTAAAACAAATATATAATTACGAAACAAAAACACAAACAAACACAAAATAAAAATGTACATACAAAAATTAGATAAAATTAAAACATGAACTATTCACACAAATAATAAAAAGAAGACTAAATATTGAGATACCTTGTGTGGTGCCAGCCGCGGTAACAAAAGGGTCACAAACTCAGTATTTGCTGGAAAACGCAACGCGTTCCCAGCACTGATTTTCAGTTAAGACCCTAAGTGAGGTCACGGAACAACATATGCAAGCATATTTTGGTACTTGAATATAACAGTAAAATAATTATATATACGTACATATTAAAACTGTAACAGATGTGTGTGTGTGTGAGTGTGGGTGTGTGTTGTGTATGTTTAAATACTTCCAAATAATTTACATATAACTATGAAAATACTTTATAATAATTAATACGTATACACTATACCTACATCAACCAACTTATATATTATATAACAAATGTGTATAAAAAGTATAAATAAATAGGTGCTGGAAAAAGTTAATACAATCCCTTTTGATTTTCCAGCAGGAGAGCCTTAAGCTTGCGCTTAAAAGCATTCCTACTAGAAGTGTCATGAAGAGGAGGGGGTAGATCATTCCAGCACTTGGATGACGCAAACCTGAAACTTCCTCTGAAAGCTGCTGTGCGGTGAGCAGGAACGATAGCCCGAACCTTGTATTTAAAACAGTTTTGAGACCAACGAAGTTTGCGATAGAGATACTCAGGTGTCTCGGTTCTCACTACACCGAACAGCAACATAAAGAGGTGTAGCTGCCGACGAGCAGTCATATTTAAAAGACTTGCAGCATTCAAAAACGGGGTGATATGGGATCTAGGAGGCACCCGAAAGCAAAAGCGTGTGCATGCGTTTTGTACACGTTGTATCAACTTCTTAGACCTACTAAAAATACAATTACTATATACTACATCACAATAGTTTAACCGCGACAATATCAGTGATTCACAAAGGTGTACACGCAAATCAACGCTAAGGTAATCACGAATACCATACAACAATTTGAGTCGATAAAAACAGTTACCGGTCACATTGAGGATGTGCTCCTCAAAACGAAGTTCACTGTCCATCAGTACTCCGAGGTTTCTGACCCTATCGACCCGTTCCATTGGTTCACCCATAACCGCAATATTTCTGGAAGCAAGGGCTTCCAGTGTATTATGGATTTGACCCTTTGTTCCAAGCACCATGTACTTAGACTTACTCGGATTCAGTACTAGACAGTTCCTATCAGACCACGCCGCTATACGATCTAGATCAGCATTGATGTCATTGACTGAAGCAATAGTATCAGATGGCTTACCCGATATGTATAGTTGCAAATCGTCCGCATACAGGTGGTAGCTACAGTTTCTTATACTAGTAACGATATCGGCACTGTATAATATAAATAGTAACGGCCCTAAAATGGAACCCTGAGGCACACCTCTAGTTACAGGGCGTGTCTCAATGGCATTAGAATAGACAAAGTAGTTTAGGGGGTCTACTAACATTTGGCGCGGTTCAAAGTAACAATAAAATTAAAATTACGTTCTATCGCGATAAACCAAAATACTTCAAGTTTCAGCACATTTCATAACAACAAGAATCTTTCGGCTGTTAACGAGGGAAAAGAAATTTATTCGTTTATCAACAGAAATAACGTACTTTCCAAAATAAAATTATAATGACTAGATAGATTTCTTTAATATCTAATGTACAACGTAAGTTAAATGTATATTTTTTACGTCATTAACCTCAAAAATTAAAAAAATACGAAAAATCCTTTATTCAGCTTTTACCCAAAATGCTGTTTTTGATATTACTGTGTGAGCGATTCGTTCTGTGTTCCGTCTTGGCTCTCGGGTTTCTCTCTGAGAAAAGTTTAAGGAGACTGGTATCATGACTGTGGCATCACAGTACATTTACTAAAATATTTTATAAAAATAAAAATATACATAATTTCAATAAGAAAGAAGATATCCATAATATTAACCTTAGAGCTAAGTCCAAACTCATGGTACCACGATTTCGTTTAACCAAGTAAACGACTCTGTTATGGGGAACTGTATACGTTTTTACAATAAGATTCCGGAGCATATATTAAGATTATAATTTCCTAACTTTAAAAACTACATTAAAAATATTTTGATCGAAAAGTCATATTACAAAATTGAAGGCTACGTGTTAGGTAAAGATGCATGGAAAGACGGCTCCAGAATCCACACAAATTTGATTCAAAGTGTATTCCATAGCATTTAAGTTTATTTGAAAAGAGCCATCCCTAGAGTTTCTAGCGCGTTCGTCTCAGGGAAGTCAGCGTAGTGAACGAGCAGTAGCTTAAATGTGACGTTTTCAAGTATAAATTTATTTTACCTATGAAATAAATGATTCTTTGACTTGACTTGACTTTGATGAACGCACCAACTGTCTAAGCTGCATGTGAAGGCGCAAAATTGTCTTGATATTGTATCAAGCGTAACAAGTGACCCATTTTTATCCGTTACTTCCTTAATATAACGCAAGTTTATCGGCAGCCTCTCCACTACCGCTGGCCGAGGACAAGCAGATGTAATTATATAAACATTAACAAAATACTGAAGCATATGTTGATAACAAGTATAGGTTTGTATAATTACTTGATAGAACGTTATGACGCAAGTACTGGTGTAAAGAAAGTGAAGGAAATATTACGCGTAAATATAACTTCTTTCAGGTCTCAACTTAAGTAACTCCCTATTCGTCAACGCAGGCAGAAGAGACTACTTCTCACGTTGCACCATATTCTTTTCAATCCTCGCTATCCAGAATACTTAAAATGTAAGTCTCAATATCTTGGTGGCTCTCATAACCTCCCACTTCCCTCCCATTCTGGATTCATGTCTGACTCCTTCACTCTCCAATAGATACGTCACTGGAATGCTCTCCCGGGCACCACCAACTGAAGGTCACCTAGTTTATTCTTTTTCAAAAAGAATGTTCATGGGCATCTTTTAAATTGTTTATCACAGCAATAACTATCATCATATTATTATCTTGTTATTGTATGTATCGTGTATAAATACATATGATTATATTAGGTTTGTTTGTTATGCTTATGTATATGATTACATATTTATTACATATATTATAAGTTATTATTAACGTAATGTTATGGTTTTTAATTTGCCGCGTTCGTGAACTTTGTTTTTCTTAAAGGTTGACTCGTAGATAATACTTTTGATGTTAAGTCAGCCTTTTGTACTGTTATGCGTTCGGTGAATAAAGTTTAGGAAACATAAATTGTGTAAATTTGTACTGGTAGTATGGTGGTATGGTGCGATGGTAGTCCATTGGTAGAGCGACCGTTTCTAAATTGAAATGTGGATGGTTCGAATCTCTTTTAACGGCATGCATCTATTATTTTTATTTCTAAGATCTGTACGTTTGCAAAGGTTCAGTTGCAATGTTTTCTCAATGAGTTTTCTCCGTTTTTCTCACTATCAAAAGTTACAAACACCGATATGAACCAGCATCATTGACCTACAAATAAATGGACGTCTGGTCTGCTCTAAAAAGTGTCCGAACCTATAGGGCATTAAATCGCCAATAGAGCCTCAATCTCGAGTCAGTCTTCATTTAGTCGACCGACAGCGCGCTTGTCAATCATGCCCTATTGTATAATAGAAACTTGTAAAATTACTCAAGTAAAATGAATGAATATTTACAGTAAAGGCTACTTCATTACTCTTGTGTTCAAGTAGTTTTCACTGAAAGCTAAATATGGTGCATTTTGTTAAGTTTCCAGTAGAAGCTATGGTGAATTTTTGGGCGTATATATTGCTGCAAGCAAAATCAAGTAAATGACCTTACAATTTAAAAAAAATGTTTTATAGTCTGTCTTTTTTGAAGACGGAGTAAACTGACATTTGTAGGGTTGCCAGTTTTCACAAAATTTTAAATAGCCATGTAGCTGTTATCGATATATTGCGAAAGAAATTAAAATTTTGAAAAATGACCGTATTGTGAACGTTAGAACGTTCCAACGATTACTAATAGCGTTATTGCCTACTTTATTCTTATTTTGACAGTGGGGCCTAAATTTTAACAGGAATAGCCGGATTTGATTATAAAATGAAAAACTTTAAAAGATATAATGTCTCCTCTATGTGTTTTTAATAAACAGAATTCTAAATACAGTGTATGTATGTATGAACTTACAAAAATTGATAATTCAAATGAACTTGTGCCCAGTAATTAATTGGGTCGACGATGATGCAAATGAAACAAGTTCAGCTATTTATTCCTTGAGCGTCACCAATATTCAGTCGATAGTCGATGGAATATTTATTGGCTGCAATCACTAGCTGCTCGCAAGCGGGCAACACTTTTGCGAAATGAACTATCATTTTACTCCGTGTTCAAAAAATACAGCCTTATAGTTCCTTTATATTTCTTAATATAAAAATCTCTTCGATTCTCCCTCTGAGTCACCGAACAAAATTCTAACACACCCTCCATAACGTTTACGAAACTGGAAAACGGACACTGGCACATTTGAGACTAAGTAGTCTCACAAGCCATTCATTAAGAAAAAAAAATATTTCTTAACATGTTACTACGTTAATATAGATTAATTCCGGACATTTTTTTCTTGGTTTTTGTATTAGACCTGTCGCCTTTCTGTTGGTAGGTCAATGACCAGCATGGATAATGATTGGATATATATCGGATATTTATCAGATAATTACCAAAAAAAATGAACATCTTGATACTTTCAAACCCTGGTTTTTCATAAAAATCGCAAAAAAATTAAGTTAACAAAAATTTGTACTGGAGATAGCCATTGTAATTTCGTAAACCCTTCCAAAATACGTTCGCGTTAACGCAGTCTTTATAATTAACTTAATCTGTCTCCCCGCCGACATCTCAATATTTTATTCAAATCGTGATTGTTGGCTTTAAAAGTCGTTGGTGGCGGGGTAAGGCCACAAGACGCATTATGCTTGCTTAATACCGTTACTTTACGTACATAATGAGGTCTTATCTACAACGAGGGTAAAGATTGCCTTCCTTTTGAAGCTAAATAGATATATTTTTGTTCTATAGCCTCATTACGTAGATGTCGCCTGAGGAATGATGTTCAGTAATGTAGTACACGACTGTAAGTTCTCTGTTTCAGTGATACCCGCAGAATCTTGCGTCTATCGTCACGAAGCAATGCGTGCCGAAGATTCGTAAGTTTTTCTCAGTAAAAACTTATCGCCCTGATGCGGTAGTCACACTAGCGGCATCGTAATTTTGAACCTAGGTTTCTTAACCTTTTTCTATTCATGAACCCATCTGAAAATTTCGATGAGCCTATGAACCCTATCTGAAAAGATGAAGAACTTCTTGCTTGTTTTTCTGCCGCCAGATTTAGATTAATAAGTATCCTTTTTTAAAAAAAAACACAAATAGTAAATAAAATAAGAAAGGCTCGCCGGTTGCATTGACGCTCGTCTCGCTCGCTCCCATAGATAGCCATGACAGAGCGCGAAAGTTCAAAAAGGTCACGTGCACTGTGTTTACTTACAACATATTGTATACCAATATTTATATTAATGCAACATGTTATGTAGGCTCGTCATGGACCCCAAGCATTTATTATACGACCCCCAAAGGGTTCTTGAACCACAAGTTAAACCCTGTTTTCAAACGAATTAACGTGTAATAATACAATATAGCCGCAATACAATTTTACAATTTTTAATATTATTTATTTATTTATTTATTTTAAACACTAAGAATATTACAAAAATATATATACATCACACCCTTAAACCTACATATCAGTAGAGCTCTTTGTGACAGAGTTTGTCCAGGGTAGTACTTGCCTATTTCTGCCGCCCAGCAGTAATGTCAGCGTTACTGTGTTCCGGTTAGACGGGCGCGGTGGCAGTGCCCTCAGATCTTTGCAATTTAAGGCTCTGAGTGACACTGCAACTGTTATAGACAGGCGTGTAGCTTACCATCAGGTGCATGACTTGTTCGTCCCGTTTCTTGATATTATAAAAAAAAACAATTTCCAGACGTATTGACTGTGGACGACAAATTTCTTTACGTCTACATGTGTGCTAGCTATAACTTTTCATGATAGATATTGTTTGGAGCTAATATTATAGGCTCAACTTTAAAGTTGTGTAAAGTCAAAGTCAAAGTCAAAGATTATTTATTCCATAGGTAAAATAAATTTACACTTGAAAACGTCACATTTAAGCTACTGCTCGTTCACTACGCTGACCTCCCTGAGAAGAACGAGCAAGAAACTCTAGGGATTGCTCTTTTCAAATAAACTTAAATGCTATGGAGTACACTTTGAATCAAATTTGTGTGGATTCTGGAGCCATGTCGTCTTTCCATACATCTTTATCTAACACGTAGTCTTCAATTTTGTAATATGATTTTTCGATCAAAATATTTTTAATGTAGTTTTTAAACTTAGGAAATGATAAACTTAATATATGCTCCGGAATCTTATTGTAAAAACGTATACAGTTCCCCATAAAAGAGTTGTTTACCTTGGTTAAACGAAATCGTGGTACCATGAGTTTGGACTTAGCTCTAAGGTTAATGTTATGGATATCTTCTTTCTTATTGAAATTATGTATATTTTTACGGGCATATAAAATATTTGAGTAAATGTACTGCGATGCCACAGTCATGATACCAGTCTCCTTAAATTTTTCTCTGAGAGATACCCGAGAGCCTAGACGGTACACAGAACGAATCGCTCGTTTTTGCAATACAAATATGGTTTGAATATCTGCCGCTTTACCCCACATGAGAATCCCGTAGGACATTATACTATGGAAGTAACTAAAGTAAACTAGTCTAGCAGTACTAACATCGGTAAGCTCACGTATTCTGCGGACTGCGTATGCAGCGGAGCTTAATCTGCTGGCCAGGGACGATATATGTGGAAACCACTGAAGTTTACTATCTAAGGTCACTCCCAAGAAGACTGCTTTATTAAAAATGCAACACCATTTCCTAGTATTTCCTTTTTCCCACGATGGTATTTCGTCGTTCCACGTCATTAAACATTTAGAGATAGACGTTTAATCAGTCCGATAACAACGGTCGAAATAAATAACGCTAGTATGACCACGCTGCACGACGATTAGCACGCTAAAATTCTTTGATGTTCCTCCACCCGAGAGATAACTTGTACGCAGTTCGAACATTCTAGACGATAGCCGATAATGGGGGCGTTATATCTGCGTGTATCGTATTGACACTTGAAAAGCAAAATGGGATAAGCGATACTTTTGGATCATATTGAGTTATATATACCGTTGGAATCAGAAACATTAGCTGATTCCAACGATATATATAATTGAATATGACCAAAAGTGTCGCTTATTTCATTTTGCCATTCAAGTGTCGGTATAATTGTACGAAGCTTCGTAACGATAGACGCAAGTACCCCAGTGTAAAAAAAAATAAAAAAAATCACAACCTTCTTTGATGCTGCTGTAATAATATACTCTGTACACTTAAATCATTATAAATTAAAAAAAAACTTTGATGATTATATTGCAAAAAAAGTAATATAAAACAGTAATTTGAAAACACTGCCTTTTAACTTTTTAATATAAGCAATTCATGATTTTACCTGCTCCTGCAAAGTCTATAGAAAATGTTCCATATTGTCTTTAAAAAATTAACTTAAAGTTGGACCATTTTTGTATGATAATTTACGAGTTTCAAAAAAGCCCGAGTAATTTTTAAGCTTTATCTACAATTGAACTGGGACCTGGTAATCAACGATCTTCGAGATTACTTTGTACATTTTTTTTACAATATCAAGTGACGGGACGAACAAGTTATGCGCCTGGTGGTAAGCGACACACCTATGCATAACAGTTGCAGTGCCACTCAGAGCTTTAAATCGCAAAGATCTTAACTCATTCGCGAGCTGGCACTGTAACGTGATAGATACAGTAACCAGGTTCTATTTTGTACGCTTGAAACAGTCTTCAATCAGACGGCACACTGCGAACCGCACGCGCTCCGCAACATTGCGAACCACGTACACACTATGATTTTTGGTCCGTCACCCGAGACATAAGTTGACAAGTCCTATGTGCTTGTTTTTTTTATAATATCAACGACGAACAAGCCGTACGCCTGGAAGCGACACACCTATCCATAACAGTTGCAGTGCCACTGAGAGCTTTAAATCGCAAAGATCTTAGGTGCAATGCCACTGTGCCCGTCACCCTGAGACATAAGTTACAAGTCCCATGTGCCTGTAATTTCACCATTAACGCAGTAATGCTCACATTATTGCTTGGCGGTAGAAATAGATAAGATGACAGTAAATTAAATTAAGATTACAGGGTGGAGGTGGCTAGTGCAGTGAGGATTTCATCGCTGCACTAGGTTCCTTCGCGTTTGGATACCACTTTCCACTTAACATCAGGTGGAGTGGAGTCATTTGCCTGTCATGTATAAAAAAAAAAGAAAAAAAAAAGTACTTTCCCGGACGAACTGTTTTACAAGGAGCACTGCTGCTACTAGAAATTGTGTCTACTGTATGTCTTTTAGTTTTAAAGCGCACGAAAGGAGTTTCCCCGGACGACATTTCCTTTTCTGTACAACTGGTACAGCCTGGGCAACAATCGGGCGAGTACCTTACACCGATCGGTAAATACATTCACTACGACGCGATGGCAACCGTTATAGTGTATGACATCGACACGATAAGAAGAACTAACTTTTAGTTTGCTTGTTTAATGTACTCCCGGACACATAATTCGAGCCCCCTTGCATTATCAATATTAAATGCTTAGCTTTAACAATGCTTGACTGCTCTAAAATGCAATTATGCAACTCTTAAACTGGTATACTACACATCATGTCCTTAAGTCATCGGGTATATAACCAGAAATAGAGACGAAATGTCATTTAATTTGTTTGAAAACTATTCTGCCATATCACTGCTGTGACAACTGCGCTCCGAAATTGACGGGTGTCGTCAATAGGTGTCGTTAACTGTTTCACTTAAAATCCACCAGTTTACTTGAGCTTTGCTATAATGGACGAAAATTGCAAAATTACATATTTAATATTTAATTACCGATGAAATGTGATTCCGTTTGTTTTGTAATTACATGTTTTGCTGTTTTTCCCAAACCACCGAATGGAACGGCACGGCATTGTTAGAGATTATTATCTTTATTACAATAAATACAGAATATTTTTTGGAATATACGGAGACGTACACACAGGTCAATAGTTGGCCTCTCTATATTTCAGTGCAAACGAGAGTTGATATTTATAAGAGCTGTATCGCTAATGTGTTACCAGGAATATAAGGCCCTTATTTCGTCTCTTTTTCTGGTTATGTACTCGATGCCTTAAGTCTTTATTGAAAATTTGAATTTAAAATATCTAAGAAAACTTTTTCTTCGATGCTAACTATATTTTTAAATATTTTTTTAGGATAAAAATGCAAGGTGCCTCGAATTATGTGTCCGGGAGTGTATCTTAAAGAGAAACAAGTTTTCCGCGGGCTCCCAGATGCGTCCTTTTAGAATAGAATAGAACAGAATTATTTATTTCGTTGTCGTTATTACGTGCTGTGGTTAGTATATTAGAAAATTACTTAATTGTAGAGAAATGCAGTTATATAATTCTAGAAGTGTAGTTCCACCCAATGTTGACAGGAACAGTCCAGCTTGTTGGCAACAACGGATGATATTAGCGCTGCCGCGCACATCATGAGTGAGGCAGCTTTCTTACCAATAATGGCATGAAAGTCATTTAATTGTAGTAGAATTTTTTCTGGAAAACAATTCAAATATATACATATAATAAATATATGAAACGAGAAGACAGGCGAGTTTATGTACAGTTACATACACTGCTTTATCTACACACATATTATAAGGTCTCTGTGATGTGTTCAGAAACCGCATGATACGGCTGGCGAAATGGCAGTAAATAAAAACTTTTCTCACGCATTACACACAACCGTAGTTTTTATTTTTAATTCATAGACAAACTAGAATCGGCGCCAACTATCATATCGTTCGATATCAAGTAACGTGTGAAATTGTCAAAATTGTTTACTATTGACATTTCATTTGGAATAAAACTTCATCTCAACTAATATTAGAATTGAGGTCCAATCAATTGTTTTGTTTTTCAGAGATGTTCGAAATTTGATTGTAATAGTGACATCGAATTCGATGTTATTATGAAGCAATAATAACATTTTCACAGATAAGAAATTTGTTCTAACAAAACAGTTTACCTTTAAGCTGGACGTAATTTGCGGTTTTTGATATGTGTGTACATAAAATATATTTAATTATGGTATTCTAATTCTAAAAATGTACAAGTCTCCCTACACATATATAACGGCGTGTTATTAACATAGTTGATTACTGATTATCAAGATATCGAGTACTTACTTTATTTGCTAAATCAATGACTGTAGTTATTATTTAGACCGGGTAACATCGAATAGAGTTGTAAGCATCAGTTTTTTGGCGGAGAAGAACTTTGACAGGTCGCCGGTTGTGAGATTGCACTTACAAAACCCATTGCCTCTAAATTTAACTACTTTGACGTTTCGAGTTCTTAGGTTTTCGCGATTGTTACACATACCTGTAAAGGGCCCGAAACGTCGGTTTGTTTGAAAAACAAATATACGCGGCTTAAATCCGGAAAAATAGTTTCATTTTCTACTTTGACGTTATTATTCACCGCGGGGCTTAACGAATTTATGATGAAGAAAAAGTCTCCCCTTTTACGTCTTATTCCAAAATATATATTCAACGCTGACAGCAAACATGTCAATGTTAACACACTGAATAATTATCTCGAGAACGGTAGGCGCGTTTGCGGCATATACCGTACGAGTGACGGGCTTGTTTTATTTAACCTCTATAATGCTTGTTACATTAATATCTTGACCTATACAAAATCATTATAAACTAGACAGAGTTCAACTAAAACAAAGATAAATAAGAAATAAACAAGCATATAATAAAACCTAAGGCGAAGTATTTGAACGCAAACTTAGATTTTAGGAAGTGAGGTGTGGGGAACCGCTAATCGCTTTCCGCGCGCTTAAAATGAATATGAATAAAATAAGAACAAGCGGAGAAAATTTGACACAGATCTGATGTCGACAAGCGCCCGATGGCGATTGTTGGGGAAGCTAGCTGCGCGGCATGTCATTAAACCGCTAAGAAAATTATTTTCCCAGACAGGTATCTGACTGGGAAAATAACCGACGATCTTTAAACAACTGAACCGATGTTCATCAAACATAGCTCAGTGGGTTTGGTAACAGTAGAGCACCTTGTGAAAAAAACGTCCAAGAAAGCAATGTGTTCTTCTTCTTCTTCTTAGAAACCCTCTTCAATCCTGGAGGCTGGCCGTCAGCATCCTGTATTTGTCTCTAACAGCAGTCAAACGGAACAGCTGTTCGACGGAGGCAATGCCGGTCCACTCCTGGATGTTCCGCAGCCACTATTTCTTTTTTCGCCCTACGCGTCTCTTTTCCTGCACTCTGTAGTAATGTATGATATATGGCTCAGTTCTGAATAGCACTGCAACTATTATGGATTGGCGTGTCACTTACCACCAGGTGCACGACTTGTCCGTCCCGCTACTTGGTATTATAAAAAAAACTTTGCCCATCATTATCAGCTGTAGCAGTGTATATCTGTGTTGTTCCTGATCAAGTGACCAAGATACTCTATTTACCGCCTTTTGACAGATGGCGTCATTTTCCGGGACATAAGAACACACGATGCACGGTTTCGATCGTGACGGTCGTTACTGTGTTCTTACAGGCATAAGGGACTTGTCAATTTATGTCTCTGGATGACGGGCGCAGTGGCACTGCTCCTCAGATCTTAGTGATTTAAAGCTCTGACCAATCTGAACAATTCGCTTACCACTAGGCGCATAGTCAATAATTCTTAACTTTATGACACTTGGTGTCATAAAGCTAAGAAATATTGTAATAAATTATGTAGCTTTCAATAAAAAAAACGTTTTGATATGAGTCCATCCATTTGTAAGCTACGACGCGATGGATAGAAACCTAGCCAAAGTTTTCAAACTTATAACTCCCCTCCTTTTACGTCTCAGGTTATAAAAAGAAAAATGTGATTTGACACCCAAAATCTATTCAACAACGATTCCATTAACCCTATTCCTTTCAAACTAGAACATTTGAATATGAACAGAAATCCATTCCTAGAGATAGAGCATATGGCTTGGGAAGACAGGTAAACTGATCGTTCTAAATCTCCCCAAGGGATTAAACATATATTGAAGTACACGAACCCGTGAGGAAAATCGTACCTTCTTCTCATCATAAAATGAGAGATCTTTTTCTAGGGGATTATGAATATGTGCAATAAGATCCATTTGTTTAGGTACTTAACTAAATGTAAACAATCTTGAGATGTCTATTTAATGAAACATACATTTATAAAATGATTTTTACTTACCTTCAAATACAAAATACAAACACTTAGGTTCATTATGAAATTGCATGCCTATTTTTATACCTATTGATTTGTAAAGTATATGTTTCAATAAAACGATGTATCTAGATTGTTTACATTTAGTTAGGTACCTAAACAAATGGACTATAGTGATCTTAATACCACAGTATAATTAAGACAAGTATGGTAACTCCATACAAATGGAGGAACGCGGCTTGTATTTGTGCGCGCCCGCCGTGTGCCGTGTATGAGCGCATACTTTCGTATAATCTCGCGATGCACTCCCGTCAACGTTCCCATTATGTCGTAACGTTTTATTTATCAATGGACGACTGTCGCGTCTTGTCTGTTCCCAAAACACGACTATCTGTCGTGACTGTGTCGTGGACGTTTATTTTATCGTTGAACGACTGTCGTTTGTAGCAGTTCCCACTAGATCGTGTTGACAATTTAGCGGTTCACGGCAACCTTTGTGCCGTTTGCACAACAGAATCGTATGAAGCTGCGATTATCTGTGGTAACATTTTTATTGTGACGTTTATTGTCGCAAAACTGTCATTCTACTCTTCCCTTTGTCACGACAGTCCGTCGTCGTAACGTCAAAAAAGTCGTGAACGACAGTTAATCGTGTTGTTCTATGTGTGAATAACTTCATTTAAATATACAACCCACGACAAACTGCACGACTTTCTGTCGTCACGACACTTATATTAGTTCGTACAAATACAAAAATAGTTTTATTAATTTAATTTCCATATACATTTTTTACTTGTTTATTTGTCGGAAAGCAGGTTGTATAAATGCCAGGAGTGCAATAGCACAGGGCTTACCTAGTTTGCTCCTGTCTCCCATATCAAAGCTCTATGTTTAATTATGTACTTTATATTTTGTACTTATTGGGAGAAAATAAATGATATTATTGTTATTATAAAAGTTGATTAACAAAAAAAATATTTACTAGATAAGACAATTACAATAACCGGTTATTGTTAGTGCTATTTGTAAATAAACATGACTTGTCTTAAAAATTCCGTTCTTTCAAGTTACGTTTTTTATATCCATAAATAAAGAAATAAAAATCGATAAAGAAGAATATGCTAATTGAAATAAAACTAACAAACTTAAGTATAGTTTCAATGTGTCGAACTAAGCAAGATTCATCCCCTAGTTTGCCAGAGGTATAATATTGTTCAAATTTAAACGGGACCAATACTGAGGCACCCCTCTTTCCAACAAAAAAAGAATCATCAAAATCGGTTCGTAATTACCGGAGTAATTGCGTTACATACAGAATATAAAGTACAGTCGAATTGAGAAGCTCCTCCTCCTAATGTACATAGAAGCATATTATTATCTATTACTAAATAGATAACAGGCTTCAATATTTGTGTGGTTATTTATGTTGGTAGTTAGTAAACTTAAAATAAACCACAAACAGTTTTAGTAAATAGTGTTAGCATTTCTAAAATATCTTTATAATATAGTACATTAATGTTAGTAATTTGTGTGCGTAAACTTGCGTATTTTGCTATACAGTAATATTGTACTGTATAGCAAAATACGTAATTAAATTAGATTCGCCAACGGAAGTTGTGATTATTATACCGTGTGATGTTTCGCGATTAATAATAATAAGCACGCACACAACATAGCCCCGCTCTAGGGAATCCCTGTGTCGCGGGTGCCATGGATACACACATAGACAACCACAACTCACGAGAGAAATAATTGTAGGCAATACAAATTTTTCTCCCAGCCCGGAAATCGAACCTGGGACCTCTGCGTGGTAGTCAGGCGTGGTAACCGTTCGGCCACAGAGGCAGTTTAGATTATACTACTAGCATAATATAAAATATCTTTATAATATTGTACATAAAAAGTATTAATTCGAATTAATTATAACTATTTATGCAAATGCATAGATTTGAGTATTTTGCTATACAGTAATTGTACTGTCTAGCAAAATACATAATTAAATAAGATTAGGAAACGGAAGTTGTGATTATTATACGCGGGCTGTTTCTCGCTTGGTGGGGTAACCTGATTGATATCAAGAGGGCTTAAAAGCGGGAAACAGCACGTGCGCCACACAGATTATTACTAAAAATTCTAAGGTGAAGACTATAATTATTAAATGTTCGTACTCGTTAAAGTCAAGAAGTTATATCCAACATTTAGTTATTTTAAATATCCCCTTCTCATAGTAGTTGATTAAACGTAACAAGTAATCACTGTAACCCGAAAAGTGCTGATGCCGTATACAAATTAATTTAATTAACCAATAATTTGCACAGAGAAGTGGACACAGAATGAGTTAATAGAGTAAAATATCTTCTTTTAATCTCTACTTCGACGGCCAAGTGACGTGAGGTGAAGTGCCAAGTGACGGTACGACCAAGTCTTGCGACAGAGATTAAACTAACCAGAACACTTAACCCTTCAAAACCGGGACGCAATCGTGTTCATATTACAGCTTGGCGGCAGAAATAGGTAAGGCAGTACTTTCCTGAACGAACTCTTTCATAAGGAGGTCTGTTGATCCTGTATTTAACTGCCTCCGTGCCCGAACGGTTACCATGCCGGACTGCCACGCAGAGGTCCCAGGTTCGATTCCCGGGCCGGGAGAAATATTTGTATGGCCTACAATTATTTCTCTAGTGAGTTTGGGTGTAATTTGTGGTTGTCTATATGTGTGTCCATGGCACCCGCGACACAGGGTTTCCCTAGTGCGGGGCTATGTTGAGTGTGTGCGTGTGTGTGTGTGCGTTATCTACTTTGCTCTTGACAAATCACGCTTCAGCCCGGTGAAAACACAACCAATACGAATGATTACCGCTCACGTGCCTAAATAATTATACATGATTTATAACGAAAATGTAGCATTAGATTTTAGGGGAACAAAATTGCGATTATTGGCAAATTTTTCATATCCAAAGAAAATTATACGTATGCTTGGCATATCTTGGGTCCAAAGGGTTATAATTGAGGTTCTACGTCGAATGGGAAAAAAGTAGGAAATACTCAGAACTAAATAAAAAAAATAAATAAAATATTTTATTTTTATTTTCAGATCAATTAATCCATAGCATGTTAGTAACAGAAATATTTAAAATTATGTTAGTAAAATAATCGAAAAATGTAGCAATATAACTATTTTATTATATGCAAAGCAGTTAACTGGCCGAGGATAACCGAATCCATTCTATTTGCTATCATCTTCAGGATTCCATTGTTGCTCCCCCGTATTCGCCGCACAATAGAATCGGTAAAGAAAAGGCAGCTGCAGTATTTTGGCCACATAATGAGAGGTTATAGGTACAGGTTTCTTCAACTAATAATGCAGGAGAAAATCCAAGGAAAGCGTAGTCGTGACACGAAAACATCATGCTTCAAGAATCCGAGAGACTGGTTCATCTTAGCACACGTTCCCTCTTTCGTGCGGCAGCTTTAAAAATGAGGATAGCCATGATGGTCACCAACCTTCGTAGAGAAGCGGCACACTAAGAAGAAGAAATTTATGAAATAAGTCAAGTGTTTGAGTTCCTGGAATGTTATAAATACCCCATTTAAACATTCTGTTTGGGACGGCAATACTGGCGTTTACGTTTATGTTTTCGAGGAAAGATAATTTCATTTCTGAATACAAATTAGCTACTTTAAACAGATTTCACTTCAAAAGCTCTTAAAATAATAACATTTAATGTTTTTAGTTTTTGTTTTGTGTTTACATTTTGTGAGGCGTTTAAAATAGTCGTGGTAGCCTAAAGCCGGATTTATATTTGTCTGACGAGTCGTGTTGTGATGCGTCCGGAAAGGTATATATATTTAAGGTTTCATACTTTAACATGGTTAGATTTGTATTTGTCTGTCGCAATCTGACGTGACGTGAAGATTCACTAGTCTAAGACTATGGCCTAAACTCTCGCCATGAGAGAAGACCTGTGTTCAGCAGTGGGACGTGTATAGGTGATAAAACTTTAAAAAATAATAATAATGAAAAGCCAAATTCGATGTAGAATAAGGTTGCTACTAAACGAACTGCATGCGCGAAGTCCGTATAATACAACTCCATGCAGACGAAACCTACACACTATAAAGTCTTGATAATGCTTGGTCATAATTTCTAATTTAAAAAGATGTAACAATTCCGGATTGTTAATACTATTTCAACTATACCCTGACAAATAATTCCAATTGTACATTTAACTTTAAGTAAAACATTGTATTCTATTAAACCCTTTCGTGCTTAATTGACTGTTTTTTCTCGCAATGGAAGTGAAAAGTAAAGTTTTCACCTCAAGACAAAGTCAATTTAAATCTTCGGAGTAATAGACACCCGAGCAAAAGCCCGGGTGTCTAACCACCTTTGTTATATATTGGATCGTTTCAGTCCCTCGATAAAAAATATACTATTATTCTGAAATTCCGCAGTATAACGTCCTGTGGGATTCTCATGTGGGGTAAAGCGGCAGATATACATACCATATTTGTATTGCAAAAACGAGCGATTCGTTCTGTATACGCGTTAGGTTCTCGGGTTTCTCTCAGAGACAAGTTTAAGGAGACTGGTATCATGACTGTGGCATCACAGTACATTTACTAAAATATTTTATATGCCCGTAAAAGATACCCATAATATTAATAACCTTAGAACTGAGTCCAAACTCATGGTACCACGATTTTGTTTAACTAAGGTATACGATTCTTGTATGGAACTGTATACATTTTTACAATAACATTATCATTTCCTAAAAAAAAGCAGCAGCTTAAATGTGAAGTTTTCAAGTGTAAATTTATTTTACCTATGGAATTAATAATAATCTTTGACTTTGAGTTTGACTTTGACTAAGTTTCAAACTTACATTAAAAATATTTTAATTGGAAAATCATGTTACAAACTTGAATAGTATGTGTTACATAAGTATGTATGGAAAGACAACATGAGTCTAGATTTCACACACTTATGATTCAAAGTGTATTCCACAGCATTTAAGTTTATTTGAAAAGAGCAATCTCTAGAGTTTCTTGGTCGTTCTTCTCAAGGAGGTTAGCGTAGTAAACGAGCAGTAGCTTAAAAAGTTACGTTTTCAAGTGTAAAAATGTTACCTTTTTTTAATAATATCAAGTGACGGGACGAACAAGTCGTGCTCCTGACGGTAAGCTACACGCCTGTTCAAAACAGTTACAGTGACACTCAGAGCTTTAAATTGCAAAGATCTGAGGGGCACTGCTACTGTGCCCTTCACCCTGAGACATAAGTTGACAAGTCCCATATGCCTGTAATTTCACCAGTACCCTTACCCTTTAAAACCGGAACACAGTAATGCTGACATTACTGCTTGGCGGCAGAAATAGGTAAGTTGGAAGTACTAACTACTAAATCTACTGCTACTAAAATGGAATAAATGATTATTTGACTTGGACATTGAAATCATACGTATCAATAAGTATATTGCAATAATTATTAATACAAAGATCGAACACTCAGAAACAATGCCTTCGCCCCAGCCGGATTCGAACCGACGTCAGCTAGCTTACTGTGCCAGACGCTATATCAAGTAAGCCACGGAACGAACCAGCGGACCTCACGAATTTTTCTATATGCTTGCGTCGTGTCTTTGTATTTTGGTTTTTCAACGACTTTTTAGTCGTAGCGCCATCTATGAGAAATCTATGAAAGATTTATCACCCAGTTAGTATCTTTACAGCTACCAGTCTCGACGAGAGATGTCGCTATTCGCTGTATTTTAAATTTTCATGAATTGGTATTGATATTGATAATATTATATATCATTGTATTAATAATTATAACAAACTAGTGGAGTAATTTCACAAAAAATATTTGAATATCAATAAAAAACAATTAAAGTATATAGCAAACTTTATAATAATTGGTCAGGTAAGTATTACTTCTACATAACCCAATTAGCTGAACCCAATGAGCTCGGATTAGTTAGATTGTGATATTTTTAATACTCACTTATGGATTGGGCTTATCTGAATAACTTTTTGCCCTTACAATAAGTTGAAATACGTCAGCTTATGTCAGTTTTACTGGCTCAAAGTAATATGCTAAAGTAAGTTAATCCACTTCGCGATGTTAGATAAGTCTTATCATTGCTGGAAGCAACTTCCCTTAAAAAATTAGGTTTGTCCTAATGACACTCGACAGGCAAATTTGTTGGGTTAGATACCGAGAGAAAAATGCAATTATACAATAAGAATAATTATCTTTTGTCTCCAAGAAACATGCGCTTCACAAGGCGTAATTGTTAAGAGTCATATAACAACAATGACTTTGGTTGACTCCGCATAATAGTGAAACTGTTGAATCAACCATTTTGGAATAAATATTTAAAGTAAAATTAAGGATATACACTACTACAATACGGTGTGAAAATACGTTTACGGTACTAAAAATTTTCACGATAGAAAAATACACAAACTTACCTCGAAATTTTACAAGAAAACCGCTGTATTCAATAATAAACAGCTGTACTTAAAAAGACATTTATTTTTTTAAATTAAACTAAAAGATTTTATTGCTTTTGGAGCTTTTCTGCTACAAATATGCATTTCATTATGTGTTAACTAATTGTTACGTCTTAAATTAGGTCAACTAAAGCCTCTCTACGGATGTCATATTAATCGTATTTAAGCGTTTAACTTTAAACTTTTGGATATTTTAGTTTTATTTCATAAAGTTTTTCATGTCGGAAGAATCGCCTGGGCACACTTAATGATTACCTGTATACAGCATATTCAAGATCCATGTGTATTCTCAGATGAGATTGTGGAAACGTCACGTACAAAATATAATATAAATAAATAGCTACTTCTGGCACATAGAAATAACCAGGAAACGTATACGTTTCGTTCCAAATCCATTTGACAATGCAAAGACAGGTAAATTGATCGTTCTAGATCTCCCCGAGGGATTATTTAGATGTATTGAAAACGAACGAAAACGTGGAGAGAAATCTATCTTCTTGTCGTCCTAAATTAATGATATTAAACAAAACTTACAGGATGTCACAAAAAGATGCCATTACATGTAATTATATATGTCAAGTCAGTATCACTTCAAGCGTAATCTGAAATAATTCGGTTTATTGTTCACGTATTGTGCTTTAAAAAAATATATAAACCTTGTAATTATTAATACAAAGATCGAATACTTGGAAAAAATTCCTTCGATCCGACCGGATTCGAATCGACGTCTAGCAACCCGTGCCAAATGCTATGCCAACTAAGCCACGGAACGAACCAGCGTATCTTAGGATTTTTTTTTAAGTGTTCGATCTTACCAGAAACGATTTGAAAGGTCAAATAACCGATCAAATAAAATCTGCTATGGGTCCCAGAAAGCTCACTAACAGAAGGAGATTTAGTAGCATTAGAATTCCTTGAAAAGTTCATCCCGGAAACTTTTTTTTATAATATCAAGTGACGGGACGAACAAGTCGTGCGCCTGATGGTAAGCTACGCGCCTGTCCATAACAGTTGCAGTGCCACTCAGAGCTTCGAATCGCAAAGATCTGAGGGGCACTACCGCTGCGCCCGTCACCCTGAGACATAAGTTGACAAGTCCCATGTGCCTGTAATTTCACCAACACCCTTACCCTTTAAAACTAGTAAGTAATGCTGACATTAATGCTTGGCGGCAGAAATAGGTAAGGTGGTCGTACTTCCCTGGACGAACAACTATCTATCACAAGGAGCTCTACTGCTTACAAATTACTACTACTTACTAATCACTTGATGTTATAAAAAAAAAACTGAAGGCTGTCTATCACCTTACCTATTTCTGCTACCAAGCAGTATGGGATCATTACGTTGTTCCGGTTTTGAAAAGCAGCTGGTGAAATTACATGCTCGTGGTACTTGTCGTCTTATCTATCAACTTATGTGGCAGTGTCCTTCTGATCTCTGTCCTTTGTGCTATGGATAGGAATGTTGTTTAACACCAGGCGTACGAATTTTTCATCATGTCACTTGATATGATAATAAAAGGTGGCGAGTTATCGTGAAGACTGACTAACTTACGTCATCGTCGTCATTCCACAACATAGTTCACAGAAGTATTTCGGAATCGTTGACAGTGAACTCTGCTCGTATTTGGAACTTCTCCCAGTCCAGGTCAGACAGTCACCTTCGGCTCGGACTTTCAGAGCCCTTTTGAAATCTTGGGATTATTCAGACATGGTAGAGCTTACAAAATATTTATTTACGTTAACACATATGTAGTTATAGTCTTATTTTATACATTCTTTTTTATTATATATTTTTTATGTATTAGTGTATTCATAATTTATTTAATATTATTTATGTATAATAAATTTATTCTTTAATTATTAAGTACGTAGCACTCAATTTAATGATTTATTAGATTTTATTGCCGACTCAGGAGCTAACTTTCCTTTCAATTATTCAAAGGTTAGCTGGAAGAAATCCCTTTATGGGATACGCTCGCCTTTGTACAATGACGTTCTAATTCTTTGTTAAAAATTTATAATTTGTTTGTGTTGTACAATAAAGTGTTTACATACATACATACTATATAATGACTACGATCGCTGTTAAGATAGCAACAAAAACTAAGAAAAATCAGAAAATGTACATGATGCATGATGATGAAAGCGTGAAGTTACGGCGAAAGATATAGGCTCTTTTCTTTATCGATTTTGCAAAAGGGTTCATTCAATTAATCCCACCCCGGACTTTGCCTGCGGCTAGCAAAATATCAAAATTTAACCCAGCGGCAAGAAAAATAAACACGAAGTCATGTGTGGCGGAAAATATGTAGGTATACGTATTTTTACTTGAGAATTCCGTTTGTATTTTTCTTTCGAATTTGCCATTACCACGCTTGGCATGTTATGCGAATCTGCAATGCGTAATAATAACATGAAGAATTAAATTCATTCTGCCGCTCGTCTCTTTTATTTATTTTAGCTCCGTTTGAATATAAAATAGGTTTCGAGACATCATATATTTTAACTTTCTGTACTAACCGGCGTAACTAACCGAAAATATTGTAACCCACGAAAATGTTCCTCAAATATTTTAGAGCAACGCGTTATCGGTTTTACAGTTAAGATTTCGAGCTTATCTCGCGTCGAACTTGTTCTAGTTACATTAATACATATAAAAAAGGTAGACATAAGACGATTAAATGGAAAATGGTCGCTTTTAAAGCCTGAGTAGGATCATACATCTTACTCAGGAGCTAACAAAATGTCAGATTCGGCAGCTAGTGAAGATAGGGATGGTATGGCAGAGTCCGAGGCGAAAACTCGTTTCTGGAGCTGTGTCGTCAGCCGAGACGGGACGACTGGTGCGACGAGGATGGTTTCGAAAAGATGGAACGGAGAAAGAAGTACACCTGCCGTAACCTTAGTGGCACCGCCCCTGGCCCTAATGATGATTTTCATTATTCCACAAGTCTGCGGATATTGTGGAGTGTATACCTACGAGTAAAAGCCAATGTCGCCCTAAGCTCCCAGTTACTTGTTGTTGTTGTTGTTAATGGCGAATCGGAATTATATTTACTAGACAACAACATTTAAATTCTTCGGAATAATACAACTGCGCAGTCGCCGCGCAGCCGCCGCCGACGCGTAGACCAAAGACAAGCTAGCCCCGGCCGTGCGCCCGAGACGCTCATTGCAGCTAAAACGTAAAAGCTAAATAAATAAAGCGTATTTTGCCATGACACTTAGATGCACGCTGTCGCTGCGGCCACGCGGGATTCGTGGGACGACCGCGGTGCGTGAGCACGACGAAATTCGTGACGACTATCATGCGTAGCAATGCTACGGGGGCAGGATCGAGCGTTTGGGGTCCCATTACAATTTCAATTTTAATTCACTTGTAGTGAGAGTACCAACTGAACATCTATCAACATTTGTGGGGAAGGAGTTTGAAGGGTATCTGTACCGACGTTTCCAAGGACGGTTACCGGACACTCGCCTTGCGTCACACGTTGCAGTCCATACGTGTAAATAAATAATTAGTGATTTTTATGTTATTATGTATGTTCGTTTTCAAGGTACGTATTTATGGGTCTGTGTAACGTGATTATAAATAAAAAAGAATTAAATGTTACAACTATGTGAATGATTATTACTAATTAAGTTCTCACCACGGATTGAGTCTACCCTTGACCATGGAGCGTGTAACCGTTCAGAAATATGAGGAAAATAAATCGTATCGTGGTAAGAAACCTGTTATTAGATAAGTTATTTTAACTCTTTACATGTTCTTTTATTGTTGGATATTATTAGATAACAAGCAGTTTTTTTTCACACACTCATAGCTCCGCACTAGGGAAACCCTGTATCGCGGGAGCCATGGACACACACATAGACAACCACAAATTATACCCGAACTCACGAGAGAAATAAAAGTAGGCCAACAAATGTTTCTCAGGACCCGGGAATTGAATCCGGGACTTCTGCGTGGCAGTCCAGTGTAGCAACCGTTCGACCACGGAGGCAGTTAAAAGTGTGTTTAAAAGTGTAACACAAAAACTATAAGTTAGAACCATTGAAAGGTTCATGAAAAAAGTACATTATAATGAGTTACTTTATACACGAAAATTCTCACACTTATTGGGTTTAGCCTCGGGTTCCTCGATATGTACATATAGTTTACGAGGGATAGGTAGATAAGAAGAAAATCAATTGTTCCCGTCCCGTTTCATCTTTTCACCGAGACGTCGGCTCCGTGTGACAATCTTTTGTTTCTGTTCAATTACTTTGAGTAGAGCACAAAGCTAGAACACCTTATTTCTTATACAAAATACTAATCCATTCTGTGTTTGTTTTGGTGCCGGCGTTAGTCGTAGCCTGGTGTGTATTATAAATATACAGTGGGTGGTAAAGGTTGTGTGCCTTGTATAATTTAATAGGTAATAAGCAAACAACCATAACATATAGCACTTTGTAACAAGGGCGCATCTGCAAAATAACAACTTTTCAATTGCTTTGGAAAAAATATATAGTAAAATTGAGGATATATACAGATTATTATAACGATGTGCAAACACGATTCTTAAAAATTTTCACGATGGAAAAAAACAAATTTATGTAGAAATTTTACAAGAAAACCGATGTATTATTCAATACGCACTTTTATACATATATACCAATCTTTTTTTTTATATCAACTGAACTAAATACAACTCGTATACTATACGATATCCATTTTTCAAATGGTTTAAATTTTTTTTAATTATTCTGAAATAATGCCAGTCTGCGTGCCATTGTCCTCAGGTCACTCGACCTGAGCAAAATGAAACGTATAAAAAAAATTCGAGCTGAGGTAGTTACAGACTTTTAGAACGATTTCACACGACGGCTTTTAGCAGCGACGCAAACGAGATATAGTAATGATGCAGTCGCTAATCGTCTACCTTTACACACGTGCGCGATTTTAAGCAGCGATGCAAGCGCGCGACTGTATCGATACAAACACGCGTTTGTATCGATGCAGTCGCCTATAAATCGCAAGAGTAACGATGCCGCGACAGCGCGTTTCACGAACACGCGTTTACATCACTGGTAAAAGTCACAGTGTGTCATGACATACACATCATTTGTTATGTTTTTTTATATAATATCAAGTGGCGGGACGAACAAATCGTGCGCCTGATGGTAAACTACACGCCTGTCCATAACAATATCGGTGCCACTCAGAGCTTTGAATCGCAAACATCTGAGGGACACTGCAATTGCGCCCGTCACCCTGAGACATAAGTTGACAAGTCCCATGTGCCTGTGATTTCACTAAATTTTCAAAAACTTTCATTAAATTTATTTCTTTCGTGTGATAAAAGCACTTTTTACGTATAATCACATGTGGATTTGTTATTATCACAGACTGTTGCTCAGGGTGGGCCAGACGTACGGTAAAGGCTGAATTAATGAAGGCTAGTGGTGTAATTACAGGCACGTCAGACTTGGCAACTTTTGTCTCAGAGTGACGAGCGCAGTGGCAGTGCTCCCCAGAACTTTGCGATTTAAAGCTCTGAGTGCTCTCCCCTAGTTCACCACTATACAGGACTTGACACTGGAGACAATAAAAATAGGTTCTAGCTACGAAACTACTCAAAGTATATTAAAAGAAAAACACCTTGAATTGAAGAAATAGCAAAATCAAGCATTAAAGTAATTGCTCCTAAATTAAAGTTAGGCGCTATTTATAAAAATGAATCTTCATGCGTGAACAGCCACCCTTCGAGGTGGATGATTTTCTTCAAAATGAAATGGGACCACTATGGAAGTACCCCCTTTGCAACAAAAAAAGAATCATGAAAATCGGTTCACAAATGCCGGAGTTATCGCGTAACATACACACATAAAAAAGAACATACAGTCGAATTGAGAACCTCCTCCTTTTTGTAGTCGGTTAAAAAGGCTCCTTTTTTGCACTTTTAATAATTCATAGATTTTACTTTTGTTCTAGAAATATTTTAATAGATCGCTCTGAACGCCAATAAATCTGTGTGGTGATTAATAGAACGGTCAATAGGTTCAGGTATTTAGCGAGTCGGGTGAATGATTGTGGAGATCTTGCGCAAGAAATTAAAGTCCGCATCCAAAGGGCTCGTTCAATGAATAGAGTGCTGTGTGATAGGAACTTGAGTCTCAACTTAATTTTGGGTATTGTACGCTGTTACGTCTTCTTAATTCTACTATGTATTTGTTTATTTATTTCATAAAATTACACAGTATAACAGTAAATTACTAAGGCACTGTGAAATTCATACAACATAAAATTATTTTTAGATCGTAGATGATAGTCGTTCATCCATCATCTCACAAAACTTCAAACATTCATCACGCACAGTCACCCATCTACTTGCGAACACATCACATTCTGGTGCAGATACGAGAAGCGCATTAAAACAGTGCAGAGCGCGAACTAGTGGCGAGTTACTGTGTGCCACAGTGCGCAATGCCGGCTATGCCAGAAGATGGTGACCACGTGGACGCAAATTAAATTTATTTAGCGGGGGTACAAACAAGCGCACCAGTTGCGCCACTAATTCAGGGCAATCATAATCTCCGCGCAGGATCCTACCAGTAATTGCCATCAGACTAAAATTACGTCTTACTACCAAAGAATTAAAACCCAAGACGCCAAGAAAGATTTTCGTAGGATATAAAAATGGATAGTATCCATACATTGACTTATATAAATATCTTAAAAATGTCCTTTGAATTTTCTCTTCGACGTAAATTCGAAGGTTCCAAATTATTGAAGCAGCTTTTAATTTACTTCTGACCAGAGTAGTAAAAACAAGTGTGATGACTCTAGGATCATAAAAATCACGGGAATTGCATATAACGAACCCTAACTTCCGATAGCAACTGGTGGCTAGCGCTTTGATATGCTCGTGAAAATTAAGATGAGTATCAAAAATGACACCTAAGTCCTTAATAGAGTCAACACGGGTAATGAGCTCAGTACCTAACACATATTTGGCATGACTATATGGCATAGAAACTTGGACTCTCACAACTAGGAAGCTGGAGGTTTTGAGATGTGAATTTATCACCTTATTTTGTGAATCTCGTGGCGTGACCGGGTTACAAATGTAGACTCAATAAACTAAAGAAAAAAGTGGACTTATGAACACAATAAAGTGCAGAACGATGACGTTCTTCGGTCACGTCATGAGGAACAATACGCACAAATTACTCCAGCTTATCATCCTTGCCAAATCACTGGGAAACGAAGAAGAAACGATAGAAGGCAACACTCCTGGTTGAAAAATTTGAGGGAATGGTTCGGCTGCAGTACCACTTTACTCTTTAGAGCGGTAGCATCTAAAGTCAGGATGGCCATGATGTTGTCCAACCTCCGATAGGAGACGAACCCCAAGAAGAAGTTCTAAGGAAAAGGGGAGGGCCCTGCACGTCTGAACTAATAACCTTTACTACCAACAGATCTAAAAAGTATCACACAGTACAACAAATACTTAAAAGTTTAATTTTGATTTTAATGTTTTGTAAACGGTCGTGGAACAAAAGTTGTTGTTTATAACGTTAATATAGTCCTGTAAGATTGTTAGTAGTTACAAAAATAACTCTGAACATTCGTGTATTTTCAAATAAAGTCCATTTCACATAGTATGGGTACTATGGCTTTTGAGATTTGAAGTTTCTAGAGATTAGTGACGTAAAATCGAATGAAAAAAATCGATTTTAATATCTTATCGAGATAGTTTATAACGAAGAGAGAATCGATTTAGAGACTATAGTACAAGAACAAGTAATAAACAAAATAAAAAGGATTCAGTTATTTTTTAGTTAATAATTCCGTTAATGTAAATTAAAACTTTACACAGGAAGCATATCGTTGAAAGCTCATTACCTATTATTGTAAGTTACGACGTTTTGATTTTATAGTGAAATTTCATTCAACGTCGGTGCTATGTAGCGGCAATAGGTGAAAGAAACACTTATTAACGTTCTCCAAAAAAAGTCGACCATATTGCAGCGGTATAAAGTTTACTTTTGTTTCTTATAACAAAAAACCTATTATGATAAACATAAAATGGAAAATTTATTCAAATTAAATAATATAAGACTTAACGGTGATATGAAACACCACCATAGATAACATTACAGGTGCGACGTGCGATTATCACGTCGTGCCTATCTACGTCTATGGTCGAACGGTTGCTGTGCTGGACTGCCACGCAGAAGTCCCGGATTCAATTCCCGGGACGTGAGAAAGATTTGTATGTCCTACTTTTATTTCTTTCGTGAGTTCGGGTGTAATTGGTGGTTGTCTATGTGTGTGTTCATGGCACCCGCGATACAGGGTTTTCCTAGTGCCGGGCTATGAATATGTGCGTTATTATTATTACATTTTTTGCACTCCAAAGCAGCAAAATAATGTTTCTTTCCACGATTTTCCAGGTTTTGTGCGAGATAATTGACACGACAGTCGTATTACAAGGACACGTGTGCGCGCAGCAAGCAAGCGGCTCTACAAGCAATATACTCATTACGCATGCGCACCGCGGCGTGTGCAGGCGACAGATCTCAGCCTACATTCAGTTTGCGCTTCCGCGACCCGGCGTTTATATGTGTTGTGTGTAGTCCCGCCCGCCGCGCACCTACCCCGAGGCTTTTGATGTTAGATAGATAGATAGAATACATTTATTGACTTTCCACAAGCACACACAACAATATGAAACAACAAGTAACGAAAAAAAAGAAGATTAAAACGCAAAACTAATAACAAAAAGGTAGGAATTCTTACAAATATACAAAATAAACAACTATATTATACTTGTCGGTGTTTTATTGTGATTCGTAATGTTTCTAATAGTGCAAAGCGACAATGGCGCACTGAGCTCAATTATGCGGAACTCCACGTAGTGTTGGCACCCATATCACGCCCACTAAGCACTTCTACTGTATTTATTGTTCTGTGACTATTGCGCTTCGTTAGGAAATCGATATTCCCTCTAGTATATAAAATGATTATACTTTCGAAGAACACTAGTAATTTTATTTCCGGGACTCTGTTGGTATTAATTGACAGTGTTGACACATCACGTTGCGCCAATTATTATCAAAGATGTCTCCTTAACAAGAGAGTTTCAGTATCTTAACTTTATTATCTGTTTTGCGAAGTTATCTTTTAAGGTAAAAATAATTTACAAAATTTGTAAAATTATTTTGTTTTTAAAGTATTCAGGTCAAGACAACGTCAAATCCAAAATGACTGACGGTAATAAGAAAGAAGTGGGGATGATTAATTAATTATGACGCGTATTTTGTATAGAATAAGGGACACTTCAAATTAGATGCTTATAGAAGCGCTTCTTCTTGTCAAGTCAATGACATTTTTGGTCCAGTAAGCAATCATATCTACGCCCGTATCTGTTGCCTTCCCGTGTGTAGCCAGAGCCACAATGATAAGAGCAAGTAAGACATCCTATTTTTTTTTTATTAAAAAATAAGGGCGCATTTGACTTCCATCTCACTTGATGGAAAGTGATGATGATGGAGCATGCACACCTATATAATGCCTGTTCACTCTTGCATTAAAAAGGTCGAAGTTATACCGTTCAGGAAACAAGTCGGCAGGCAGGTTATTCCATTCCATAGTCGTTCGCCATATATAAATGTGGAAGTGAAACCCTTCGTGCGAATTCTTGGAATATCCACAGCGTATGTCTGATCCCCCGATGATTAAAACTTTGTTTGGGAGATCCGCAAGCACAATAATTTTGAGTCGGGTTGATATGTCCCCATATCACCATGTTGTCTCTGTCGACCAACTTGTGACCAGGGAACCTACCAAAACCTCTAAAAACAATATTACTTTAACCTTACATTGACTTTTCGTAACGTGACGCACTTAAAGTAAGCTTATTGTAATGTTAAAACTATGATGTTTTATTGGCAGCTTTGTGACTATTCATTCACTCAGTTCGTACTATGACGCGACTTTAATATTAAAATAATATTGATCTTATGTCAAATTTAGCAATCTTAAAATAGTTGCTCGGACGCAGTGAAAACCATATTATTTTTTAATATATTGTCTAAGTATTGATTTGTAATGATTAAAAGTCATAACTTTTAATATATTTATTTACATAAATATATTCAATATTTTGTTTACTTTTTTATCTAATAGTGCATAGGTAATAATTTCTCGTTATATAAAAATAAGCGATATTTTACGACATTGTTTCGTAAAATTATAACAGCGACATCTATATGCTCCTTGGCGACACTAGTAGTTGATACTAGACTATAATTCCGAATTCACAACGTAACTCAAGACTCAGTTTGTTTTATTTATTTTTCTTCACGAAAATGCGGAAAAATAATTAAAAAACAAGAAAAGAACGCAATTTTAATAGATTTTATTATTGCATACTTTTCTTTTTTTAGCAGTTAATATTCTCTGAATGTAAATAACATTAAGTACTTAAACATTATACTACCATGAGGCGATTCGGAACATCAAAAAAGAAAGATATTGCATTATGCAGTTCATATCGCGTTATTTCTTTCCTATTTTTAGTAAGGAATAGACAATATTGGGAAATCATTCGATCTTTCAATCACTTTTGCAATAATACATTACTTGGTTGACAGGTTCATCATAGTACGAATATGAATAATATTACAATAAGCTTACTTTAGCTTACATTGAAATAAGATTGTTTTTGGAAAGGTTATGGTGGGTTATGGTGGGAGACGGTTCAGGCATTTCGCGCTGCAGTGGCGTTTGTGGTTCTTAAGTCGCGCCACTACTAATTTTCATACACGGCACGATACGGCTGCAGCGCCAGACGCATCACTGCAGCGCTTCTACAAGAATCTAATTTGAAATCACCCTAAATACAGACGTATACAAATACAGTTTACTTGAGAGGTGTGGTTGTACAGTGTGCTATATTCCGTTCAACCATTTATTTTACTTTTGACATAGGCATGCCTACAAATTTCACAATTATTTACAAGCAATCATGCCATGAACAAAAAAGCAATGTTACATGGATTCTTTTACTAAGCAACGTGCTTTATCTCCGATATTTATTGAGCCGACAGATTATGTAACGAAGATTATTTAAGTTGATAAAAATTTTGGTACTTGTCTAATATAATCGGGAATCATCACTTGAAGAAAAGGAACATTGATTTTTCATTGTTGTGTACACAAATTGTTAAACGCAATTTCAATCCCAATCAGACAATATCTTCTTTTTTGAAACCGCGCATATTCACGATTAAAACTTCTTCATTAAGTTAAATCGATTGTTAGGACATCACTAATTGATTAGAATTCGAGCTGTCAAAAGTAAAATAAACGGTTGGACGTCGGAGTGTATAGTCTATTTCAATAGAATTGAGAGTAAACGTAAACAAACCAGTTGGGTTAAAATTCTGAAGAAACCACTCACTATATGGAATAAGTAACACTTTTATGTGTATTTTGTAGGTTTCCACTAGATATCTCACCACTTTTTCCAACAATATTCGTTTGTTATGCATTATAAAATCATAATTGAAAAATCTTCGCCGAAAACTGAGATTGATTTGACAATCCATAGTCTAGAATGTCTATGGTTGCATAGGGATGTACGGAAAAAAGTTCAATTGAGTGAATCATAGTTTGAGTAAGTGATTGCCTCAAGAGTCACCAGAAACTTACGTCTTGAAGTCATTTGACCAACTCTTGTTTCTGTACCGCTTACAAACGATTTAGCGACTTGTTAACTATCAAGTATTTTCATAATTTTCTGTATTTAACTGATAGCTTCTAACTTTTAAACAATAAATGTCAATAATCGTAAATAAAGAAACGTTTTTATATGTATCACCTTCAATCAATTTACAACGGTCAAATGCGCGGAATCCACTTGATGTTAGTCCAACAGATTCAATTGATCGATCTGATTCATTCAATAATTGATTAGTAAATTACTCTACAATTGCCCATCACTAAACCGACTATGGTCGGGTCAATGCACTCAATGTTTACCTTTACTCTCAATTCATTTGAAACAGGGTATAGTAGCGATACAGTGTCCCAATGCATTTGACGTCATCTAAAAATTCAATGTATATTTTTGGATGGTTTCGTAGCTATGTTTCATGAACATCTGTACAGTTGTTTAAAGATCATCAGTTCTTTTTGTTGCCTGTAGTAGATTTCAGTACCTAATGAAATAAATGATAAGTAACAATAGGTAATATCAAAACTGACTGTGCAATACCAAGACCAACAACATTCTCAACAAGCATAGAAAACTCTCCCTTCGTAATAAGGTGAGATTGTATTCGGCCTGCATCCGCTCAATTATGACGTACGCAATTATATACCGCCTGCAGGCTCTCCAAAATAGATTCATGCGCAACGCGACGGGTGCCCCGTGGTACCTGCGCAACGCTAACCTCTACATAGATTTACGGCTCCCCACAAGATCCCAATTCATGAAACAGGCATCGAGGAAATACTTCGACTCTGCTCCTCACCACCCCAAACCCCTCGTGCTGGCCACATCCAACTACGAATCCTTAGGAAACACCCCCACCGCATACATAGGACCCGTCGGCCAAGGGAAGTCCTCAATGACCCTGACGACCCTATTACTCTTGCCACTTTGAAGGCCAACCAGATCGCTAGTCAGTCCCGTCCATCACGCACCAACCGTCCTCGCTGGCGAGGTCACAGAGCCCATCATTTCATCACGTGTAGTGGTAGATTCTCTCCCAAAGCATGCCCTTCTGGTGGAAGTCTTCAGTAGCACCCTGAGCCGAGGTCCATGCCCACTTGGGCGCCCTCAGGCCCGCTACTTAGCTCTAAGTGTATGTTACGGGCATCGAGTATATAACCAGAAATAGAAACGAAATAAGGGCCTTATATTCCTGGTAACATATTAGCGATACAGCTCTTATAAATACCAACTCTCGTTTGCACTGAAATATAGACATGCCAACTACTGACCTGTGTGTACGTCTCCGTATATCAAAAAATATTCTGAATTTATTGTAATAAAGATAATATCTCTAACAATGCCGTGCTGTTCTATTCGGTGGTGTGGGAAAAACAGCAAAACATCTAATTACAAAACAAACGGAATCACATTTCATTGGTAATTAAATATTAAATATGTAATTTTGAAATTTTCGTCCATTATAGCAAAGTTCCAGTTAACTGGTCGATTTGAAGTGAAACAGGTGACGATACCCGTCAATTGTTTCGAACTCGGGCTTGCCAATCAGAGCGCAGTTGTCAAAGTAATGATAAGGCAGAATAGTTTTCAAACAAATTAAATGACATTTCGTCTCTATTTCTGGTTACATACTCGATAGTTGCGGGCTATGAGCCTTCAGCTCGCCCTTTTTTTCTGGTGGCGCAGTCAAGGCCATCAGCGGTCAACTGCAAAGTGTCCTCCAAAAAAAAAGCTCTTTTCTCAGTAAGTGTTAGTGTGCGGCTAGAGTACCCACCCGCACATATCGAACGTCTGGCGGCGATCGTGTCAAACAAGTGCATACGCGTAGTGATGTCCTGGGTGCCGCACGAGTGGCGGCAAAAGAAATATACACGATTCACATCCGAAAACATAGTTTCATTTCCTACGTGTAACAATCGCGAAAACCTACTAGTTATATACCAGTGTTATTTTACTAACCGACTTCAAAAAAAGGAGGCGCTTCTCAATTCGTATTTTTTGTGTATGATACGCTATTACCATGGTAATAAAATGTCGTAACATTGTACCAATGATTTTGATTTGATTTTGAAATTTCATAACCTCAAAAGTAATTTTGAAAGGAATATATTTTTTTTCTTTTAAACCTAACTTAACGTAACCTTGCCGAACCTAATCGTGCCTTTGCGATAAACATTTAACATATTCTGAAATAACAACTGCTTCGTTACAATTCGGTTTTCGGTGTAATGAAAATTGGAACAAAAGTTATTTCGGACAAAAAAAAATTTCTATAATATATGGCGTAGTTGTCTTTGTGTGGCGGGTTTGTCTCGGAGTAGGGGTGAATATGCTTTAAAAGCCATTGTAACGGAAAAATACAGTCAGTTATTTTGAATCTTGTTTATTGTTATTGTTATTGATGAACAATATATATTTAAAAGTATCTAATGTTCATCTTTTTTATTTTTTTGTAATTATTGTCACTTTGAGGTAACACACTTGCAGACGTAAAACCTAGCTACCCCGTAGTACAGAGAATCCTAGTTTGGGAGCTAGATACGTCTCTGTACCTATTTTTCTTTTGCAATAAAGTTATTTTTTTTAGCCTTGCTTATCTTGAAATCAAAATAAAGGTCATCGCTGTTTATAACTCTTATTATTCTACTAACAAAGCTACAGTCCATATACATATTTATTCTTCTGCCACCTTCCGGTTGATAATGTACGAGGCGTGTAGCCAGCACCGTGAAAATATTATGTCCAGTAATTTCCCGCAAATAAATCTCACTGAGAGATAACGTACCCAAAAATATAACACAAACTTGTGTCAATGTTTTTTTTTTATATTATTTATCGTTCTCGGATTTCCTTGCGGAATTTGAGTATGCTTTGCCATTTGTTCTGCATGATTTATGTTATATGGAGACTTTTGTGAGCTGTCTAAGAGCTGAGAAAGGTTAACATGGATGTCACATCTGACCGAGTGTAATCGAAAATAAAACATATCAACAACAAAAACGAATAACAATGTGTTACCAAGATAATTGGGGTAAAATTGGAATAGGGAACCAAACTGTACCAGTGGTCAGGATGGCACTTTCTTCTCAACCGTATTCTTTATTGCTAAAGGTCGTCTTTATAGATTATTTCCTTCCATGTAGTACTGTTTTCGGTTTCTCTAGGACAGTTGCTATAAGGAAGGCAAGTGAGGATGATCACTTGGTCTATCGACTTGATGAACCACGGAGTCTTCCTTCCACCTTACTCACCACAATCAGTTTTTTTTTTTTAATTTATTATTCAATTTACAATTAAACACATATGTACATTTAGATTTTCCTTTCAAAAACCCTTTAATGGGTTTATGCGAAAGGAATTGAGTCGCAATAACTAAATACTAAGACAAAAATATTATAATTTAAAGTAAAAAAATAATATAATATAAGTAAATAAAGTTATGAATTCTGCCCTTTAAATCCACCGAAATAATAACGTTTTACAGCTTGTTTACATTTTTTTACACTTGAAAAAATATCCCCATGAAGCTCTCATCATCATCATCATTCAGCCATACAACGCCCACTGCTGGGCATAGGCCTCCCCCAACGATCTCCACGACGATCGGTCCTGCGCTGCCCGCATCCATCGGCTTCCCGCGACCTTCACCAGATCGTCGGTCCACCTGGTGGGGGGCCTACCCACTGAGCGTCGTCCGGTGCGCGGTCGCCATTGAAGAACCTTTCCGCCCCAACGGCCATCGGTTCTCCTAGCTATGTGCCCCGCCCACTGCCACTTCAGCTGAGCAATTCTTCGAGCTATGTCGGTTACCTTAGTTCTCCTACGGATTTCCTCATTTCTGATTCTATCACGCAGGGAAATACCGAGCATCGCTCTCTCCATTGCCCGCTGAGTGACCTTGAGCCTTCTTATGAGGCCTATAGTGAGGGACCACGTTTCTGATCCATATGTGATCACTGGCAACACACACTGGTCAAAGACTTTCGTCTTGAGACATTGAGGTAATTTGGACGCAAAGATTTTTTGGAGTTTCCCGAACGCTGCCCATCCGAGCTGGATTCGACGAGAGATCTCTTTCTCAAAGTTGGACTTACCTAACTGGACTGTCTGCCCCAGGTATACGTAATGGTCAACAACTTCGAGTGTAATGCTCCCAATTTTTACTGGAGCGGGTACAACATGGACATTCGACATGATCTTCGTCTTGTCCATGTTCATCTTAAGACCCACTCTTTGGGAAACACTACTGAGATCTTCGAGCATTGTGTTCAGGTCTCCCAAGGTCTCAGCCATAAGAACTATATCATCGGCAAATCGAAGGTGTGTTAGGTACTCGCCATTGATGTTGATGCCAAGTCCTTTCCAGTCCAGAAGCTTGAAAATATCCTCCAACGCAGCAGTGAACATCTTTGGAGATATCACATCTCCCTGTCTCACGCCTCGTTGCAGTTGGATAGGATTAGAGCTCTGATCCTGTAATCGGACTGACATAGTGGCATTTTTGTATAAGTACCTTAACACCTCTATATACCTATAGTCTATTTGGCACCTTTGGAGAGACTGCAGCACCGCCCAGGTCTCGATCGAATCAAAGGCCTTCTCATAGTCCACAAACGCTAAGCAAAGTGGCCGGTTATACTCCTCGGTCTTCTGTATAACCTGCCGCAGCGTATGGATGTGGTCTATGGTACTAAAACCCTTTCGGAAACCGGCTTGTTCGGGAGGTTGGAAGTCGTCAAACCTGCGAGCGAGACGATTCGTGATAACTCTCGAAAACAACTTATAGATATGGCTCAGAAGCGAGATTGGCCGATAGTTCTTCAAGAGTGTTTTATCACCCTTTTTGAAGAACAGAACGACCTCGCCTCTGCCCCATGCCTTCGGCGTTTGACCTTCGACGATGACAGAATTGAAAAGCTTCTGGAGGACTTTAAGTATCGGCTTGCCACCCGCTCTCAGAAGTTCTGTAGTGATTCCATCATCGCCCGCCGCTTTGTTGTTCTTGAGTTGTTTGAGAGCCACACTAATCTCATACAGGCTGACGTCCGGGATATCTTCGGTATAATGTCGGGTAAGCTTGGCTCTGGGGTCTCTAACCTCGCTTTCAACAGGTGCTTTCGTGGAGTATAGCTGTCGATAGAAACTCTCTATCTCCCTCAGGATTTCAGGCTTAGATGAAATGATGCTACCGTCATCAGTCTTTAGCTTCGTCAGTTGGCTTTGCCCAATAGACAGATCTCTCGCGAATACCTTGGAGCCTTTGTTCCGCTCAATGGCCTCTTTAATACGCTCTGTATTAAATTGGCGTATGTCGCTAGTCAAAGACTTCGATATCTGCCTATTTAGCCGCCTGTAGTGACTTGCATCCTCTGAGTTCTGTAGCCTCATTTCATTTCTATATTCCATGAGTTGAAGTGTTTTGTCGGAGAGTTTCTTTGTTCTGGTACGGTGGGTTTTGAAAAACTTGGACCCAACCGTACGGACAGTGTCCACCACCATGTTGTTTAGATCGTCCACATCTATGCAGTTTTCGAGGGCTTCGAAGCGGTTTTGAAGTTCGAGCTGAAAGCTCTCGGGGTTTTGGAGTTGTGCAGGTATTGGTCGGAGCGTAGACTCTATCAGTCGAGTTCTTTCCAGCCGGATATTGATATTCAATGTGCCTCGTACCAACCGGTGATCACTTCCTGTTTTAACGGTGTTGATCACAGAGACATCATTGAATATATGCTTTTTCGTCGACATGATAAAGTCAATCTCATTTTTTATTTTGCCGTCCGGACTCATCCAGGTCCACTTACGAGTTGGAGATTTCCTGAAAAAGGTGTTCATCATATAGAGGTTCTCCTTTTCCATGAAATCAACCAACATCCGGCCTCTGGCGTTCCGCTGTCCAACTCCAAATTGCCCCACTCTCAGTTCATCACCGCAACGCTTTCCCAACTTTGCATTGAAGTCCCCCATAACAATCGTGTAGTGGGTTTTGTAGCTATGCATGGCTTTTGAGATCTCCTCATACATAGCCTCCACTTCGTCATCTGGGTGTGTCGAGGTCGGAGCATAAACCTGAATGACATTCAACGAATATCGTTTTGATATTCTGAGTATCAGGTATGCCACCCTGGTCGACACACTTCCGATGGAAATCACGTTGTTAACAAGGGACTTGTGGACAATAAACCCGACACCGCCAAGGGACTGTTGGTCGCCCTCCCGGTAGTACAGTAAGTTGCCGGAATTAAGGATTATCGAGTCCTCCCCCTCTCTTCGGACTTCAGATAGCCCAATGATATCCCAGCGTAACTTACTAATAGCTTCTTCCAATTCTGTGAGCTTTGCGTCGGTCCTCAATGTGCGCGTGTTGTAAGTTGCCAGGTCCAGTCGTCGTCGTTGATGGTAGCCGGGTCTCCCCCGGGGATTCTTCGCACCCCATGCCCTGTTTCCAAAGCCGCTACCGTGACTAGGAAGAGCAGGACTGCCGGGGACTAGGGGCCAATTCTTTGGTGTGTGTATCATAGGGGGGGTTGTGCCATAATCGCCACGCTTGGCAGGCGGGTTGGCGATCGCAGTTCTGGTCAAGATGGGTAGAAGACGCTGCTGCCCGTCTTCTTCTGACAATGAAGCTCTGCTGGTAATTTATTTAGTATGTCAGGCAACATGTAGTTAGCCGCCCTCATACCGTACGTATTAGTGGTTCTAGGCAGTTGATATGTGGGCAGGTAAGTGATGTTGCGTAACCGACCATCTCTGCTCGTTTTCATTGGCCAATCTTGTCAAAGTTGTCAAGGTTGTTTGGTTGTAACACATTCCTACATTAAAAGTAGTCAAAATAAATAACTGTTGTTTTGTTGGTTGTTATTGATTGTTTTTGTTGGAAATTAAAAATTAAAAATTAGTAACAAAGAGTTCGTACTTGTGAAAGGGTACAATCGCATAAAAACACTCCCGACTGAAATTAGATACAGGTTAAGGTAAAAAGGAAGTTACCCCAAAAGGGCCTATATTTTCCAGAAATACTATGCTTTATAGGCTGTTCGGTACGTGATTTAACTGGTCAGAATATCATGTGAAGTCGAGCACGTGTGCTCGCTTCGGAAATTTAGTAGAGAGTGGCGTTTGTAAGAAGAAACGTAAGTGACGAACAAGAAAGGAAATTTAAGAACGATTCAAAATTTCAAAGTAGGTGGCCAGTAACCAGAACTCGCCTGTCGGCTCGTTTCATAAACCCACACTCGTATTTTTACGCCTTCTCATTCATTATATAACAGTCACATAAACTACTATTTCTAACTTGCATTAAAACTATAATAAAAAAGTATTTTTATGGCTCATTTTGATAGTGATAATCTGGCAACATTGGTTAAAAAGTCATCTAGTATCACATGCTTATTGATATAATTTTTTTTGTGGTCCATCTGTGTAAGCAAATAAAGATGATCAGCTTACATGTGCAAATTTTGCTAAACACTTACATTTATAAAAGGTCGTGCCTCATTACAAGATGCGCTCACGTATTGTTTGGACCTCGAATTGCACCACATATGATGCATGCACAGGGAACGTGTTAAGTGTAGAAGCAATTAGTTTGAAGCTATTATATTAAGTATTTATTTAATGGTTATGTATATGGAATATCTTTAATAAATAAATAAGTTATTAATTTAAATTAAAACATAAACAATGACAAAAATTAGGTTTGTTATACCAAAGATCGAATATTTAAAAAAATCCTTCGATCCGGTCCGATTCGAACCGACGTCACGTGTCAGGCGCTATGCCAACTAAGCCACGGAACGAACCAGCGGACCTCACGAATTTTCTATGTACTTGTTGTCGGATTTTTGTATTATGTTTTCAACGACTTTTTAACTGTAACGCCATCTATGAGAAATCTACGAAAGTATTTCGACACTCAGTTAGATACCTTTACAGTTACCAGTCCTGGCTAGAGATGTTGTCGTGGAGAAAATTTCACAAAAAAGTTATTGAATATCAATACAATAAAAGATTAAAAATTAGATTTTTTCAAACACAAATTGGTTCTGTAGTTCGTTGATAACTACGTTAACTGTGTTCTTTTACAAACGCTCTTTTAGCTAGTGTCCAGTAGCGTCTGACTTAGCTTATTATACGGAATAAAAAGGCTTCAATTACCCTTTTGTCCAATGACGTAATAAAGGCTTTCAGAGACCATCTGCTCTGAGTCCTCTAGAAAAAACAATCTATCAATCATAACAAGGGAAGTGTTACAAAAATAGGCAACTAATAAGCTATAAAAATGTTCTCATGGTGAACATGTAAACTCTAGGTTCATTTTTTAAAGTATTCCATAGCGGAATTAACATCATAAATAAATCGAGTTTTAAGTTTTCGCAATTGTTACACACAGGAAATAAAACTATTTTTGCTTAAACCTAATTCGTGTGTATTTGTTTTTTCATGTTTGACATAAGACTGCTGAATTAATTAATATGTTTAATGTTGGTTCTGAGGTTTGCTAGATGTACGGATACAGTGAAGATAAGATTGTTTAAGCCATTTTGTACATCACTGTACACGGCAAGTTTGTGGTTCAAATCTACCCAAAAATCGTACAGTACTCTACGAGTCCAATTTTATAATGCAATAAAGGCACTGCTGCAGCTCCCGCGCTTTTGCAGCACATTTTCGCAGATGCGCGCGTGGACGGCTTCAACGCGTCTGGCGAAAGAAAACTGACTCGCTGTTGAACAGAATACGCGGGAGCTGTAACGGCATCCTGAAAGCTATAACTGATAGGCCTGATTACTCGATGATACACTCGCACAGAGGCCAATTTTATTGTTAGTTGTTAAGTATTAATCTAGGATAAGCTCTGCTAACATTAAAATGGACCTTAAATGTTGTGTGAAGTAAATAAATTATTATTAATAATTATTATTATTAATTTATTTTATTTATTTATAAATATATAATTAAATATTACCAATACAATGTATGAAACAGTATTTTTTATTTAACAGTATTTGCCTTCGTGTTCGATCGGTTACCATGCTGGACTGCCATGCAGAGATTCCGGTTTCGATTCTCCAGGGCCGGGAGAAATATTTGTATGGCCTACATTTATTTCTCTCGTGAGTTTGGGCGTAATTTGTGGTGGTGTGTGTGTTTCCCTAGTCCCAAGCGTTGGTCTGTTGAAAAAAAGAAATATACGCGATTTACATCCGAAAAAGGAGTTTTATTTTTTATCGTGAATAAAGTTAAAAGTTTTTAATGATTAATAAACAATTTATAAAACCATTGAATACAACATACGCTAAAAACTATCCATCGATTTTCAATTTTCAGAAAATTGCATTTAACATCGTCGTTCTACATTTGAGCTTAATAAAGTTTTGCTCCAAGTCCCAAAACTATAATACTCTTTATACCAGTATTCCAGGTCATCGTGAAATCGAAAGACACAATTTCTGATCAGTGAATAAAGGCCGGTTTAAAATAGAGTACAAATTGATATTTACTGCGCAGCTCGTTAGGCGTAACACACGACTGGATATTTCACGTTTAAATTTTGCTTGTCTCGTGTATCCAGTGCTTTTTAAAGCTGAACGTGGAAAAACGATACTGCATTTATTACGGGAGTGTAAGTATATAAATGGATGCTAGTTTTTGGCTTCGACTTTTAAATGCGAGATTTGTTTAAGGCGAGTCACTGAAGGAGAAACGGGAAAAACTGTTTTTCTGGATCAAATGGTTTAGGTATTTAGTATTAAATAACGGCTTATAAAAATGTACGATACACTCAAGGATATGACGAAAGAATGTGCTAATTCGTTACACGATAGAATGTACTTCATCCGATCATATAAAATCCTGAATACAGACAAAAATAAAAGTGTATAACGAATTTATTTAAGAATAAACTGTCTACCTTTGCACACCATTTTTGTATGGAGATATTTTTCTTTAAGTACTACAGAGAACATGCTAGGTTCTGATTTTCAACTCAAGCCCCGTAGTTATTAAATTCAGATTTATCCCAAAATTTGAAAATTGCCCAAAGAGTTTTCAGAATTCTATTGTATATTAATTCATTGAGCTTTATTGACTAATTGTAATTATGAAACATTATACACCCGACATGGGTATGAATTGTAGTACTCAAACTTCATCTAACATCTTCTTTACCTGTTCAAACAATAAATGGAATTACACGATTTAATTCCGCCTTCCCCTTTCCATCATCGGGGGACTAGGCGTAGGCTTGGGTTCCACCCCTATGTTGTGGATATTCCACAGATTCACACGAAGCGTTATGCTTCCACATTCATATGGGTAACGGCTATGGAGTGGAATTCCCTGCCTGTAGACTTATTCCCTGAACGTTATACTTGGACCTTTTGAAGGCAATAGTGAATGGGCATTATTTAGGGGTATATGGAGCATCCATCGTCGATCTCGTCGTCACTTTCCATCAGGTTGAGATGGAGGTCAAATGCACACTTACACTTGTATAAAAAAAAAACAAATATTCTGATTGTGATTCTGACACGCCGCGCTATTTATATTTGTCAAATTTTCTCCGCCTGTTCTTATTTTATTCATATTGATTTTTAGCGTACTGTTTGCGGGACGCGAGGGCCGGCCCCGAATACCTCGCCTCCTAAAATGTACGCTGTACCGGTATAAAATACCTCGCCTTAAAAGGGGTAACGGTTCACTCGAAATGAATAACAAAATTATGAATTAATGAAATATTATGAATAAAATAACAAAGGCCGAACACAGAGAAAAATTTATTATTGAAATTTTTTGTAAAATAACTCCATTCGTTTTGTAATGATTAATCACATAGAAAAGTTTCTTTGATCCGGTAAGAAGAAATTTTTCTGTGTTCGATCTTTGTCTTAATTTGACTCAATACAAAGAAAACTTCCTGCTACAAAGCTCAAGTCAGCTGACTTTACGATTTCTTTTAATGCGTTATTTTGCCGTTTGAGAAATCTATGAAAGTTTTTCTTCACTCAACCAACAACTCAAAAGATCTGTTAGGTTAGTTCAGAAATGTGGTCATAACGATGCACGAGCATAGCGAGCGAAGATAGAGATAATAATAGAAAGAAGATAGAGTGAAGCATTATAACCCATTTGGAGCACTTTAACCCAAGAGGGTGCTTCACCGGCTGCTTAAATAAACAAAGAAAATAATAAAATATTGTTCTTTAAAAAACATTGAAGCTACACTTTTCCGTCGAAGTCAGGCGCCAAGTAGCTTGCTGCGTTCCGTCTGTGTGCGGAAGTACCAGTGCCTTTGTGGAAATTTGAGGGTGTTTGTTGCGCCGCTTAGTACCGGTCTTGGACTCTGAGATAAGCTGTACCGGGTAACTCATTCTGGAGGGTAGCGGGATCCGAGGCACGGTCCTGCCGTTGGCCGACCGCAGGCAGTAGGGGGCCCAAGTAGCGCGCCAGCCACGTGCAAAAGGCTGCCCCGCCACCTCGCGAAAAATCCCAAAATGCTCCACCGTGCCAGTTGGCGACTGGATGGGAGGACCCGGTGGCCATTTCGGGGGGGCTCGGGCGTCCCCGCAGTCTCCATGTGAGTTCCCCAATGGGCAGCTATCTTAAGAGATCCTATTGGTCAACTGAGTGGCGCCTGGAACATCAAATTTTTCCCCACCAACACCACCAACCACCATGAAAATAAAAAGTCATAAGAAGAGTAAGTTTAAACAACGGCTGCACTTCCTCCCAATGAAGCTGCACCTCACTAACATCCGAGGCCTGCACTCTAACCTTGATCCGGTCCACTACCACCTAGAGACTGAGAAGCCGCACCTATTCTTCTTAACGGAGACGCAAATAGTAACACCGTCTGACGTTGCGTACCTCAACTACCCAGGATACTCGCTTGAGCATAAATTTCTGCAGCGAGCTGGGGTTTGCGTATACGTACGTGACGATATTTGCTATCGGCGTCTCCGTTGCTTTGAAAGTAACGGGTTTTCACATGTATGGATTCTGGTGGACACAGGAATGGAGAAATATCTCTATATCTGTGTCTACAGATCGCACAGTGGTGACCAGGAGACAACTAAGCTCTTCGTCCACCTAACTGAGATGGCAGATAAAGCCCAACAAGGGTACCCTTCAGCAGAGCTTATTTTTCTCGGGGACTTTAATGCTCACCACAGTGAGTGGCTGTTTCCGTACGTAAAAACAGACCATGCTGGGAGGGAGGCGCGCAAATTTGCATTATCGCTAAATCTCACCCAGCTGGTAAGCCAAGCAACGCGGGTACCGGATGTTGACGGACATGCAGCCAATTGTTTGGACCTTCTGTTGACAACAGATCCACACGGTCACTCGGTTTCGATCTCGGCACCGCTGGGAACATCCGCCAATGTGTGGTGAAATCCGTGTCGACTTACTCTCCTCCTGATGACTGTCCAAGAGGTACAAGAAGAGTATAGCGATACGAGTCAGCAGATTGGGATGAGATGCGGCACTTCTTTGCGTCTTATCCTTGGCGGCAAGTCTGCTTTTCCTCGGGTGATCCCTCGTGTTCTGCTGATGCGGTTGCAGATGTGATCCGGCAGGGAATGGAGTACTTTATTCCATTCTCCGACATTCCACTGGGTCACAAAGCCCGACCTTGGTATAACGTGGACTGCGCACGTGCTGAGGCCCGTAAGCAGTCTGCTTACCAAGCATGGGTACAAGCTCGCGACCGCAAAGTTCGAGCCCGGAAGGTTCGCGCGAGAAAGAGAGCTTTTAATTCTGCCGCCAAGTCCTGCAAACGCGAATTCCGGAAGGCTAGATTCAACCATATCAGCAGGATCGGGACCAGGCTTGCATCCTACCCTCCTGGTAGCAAGCAGTTCTGGTCCCTGTCCAAAGCAGTTGAATCCAACTTCTGCCGTCCCACCTTGCCTCCCATGCAAAAACCTGACGGATCACTGGCTCACTCTGCAACGGATAAAGCAAACTTATTTGCTGCAATGTTTGCAAGCAATTCGCATCTAGATGCAGGCTCAAAACATCCACCAAATTTACCTCGTTGTGACACTTCAATGCCGGAGGTCACAATCCACGCAAAAGAGGTTCGTAGAGCTCTGCGAAGTCTAGATGTGAATAAGGCCAATGGTCCTGATGGTATACCAGCACGGGTACTGAGGCTTTGCGCGCCTGAGCTAACTCCTGTACTGACGTGTCTGTACCGCCTCTCACTAAAAACGAGAATAGTGCCTAAATCATGGAAGCTTGCAAATGTGCAACCAGTCCCTAAAAAGGGAAGCCGCGCCGACCCCTGTAATTACAGACCAATCGCCATAACTTCCATACTCTGCAAGGTTATGGAAAGAGTTCTGAACGGTAAGCTGCTATCATACCTTGAAATGAATGACCTACTCAGTGATCGTCAATATGGCTTCCGCCGGGGACGATCAACTGGGGATCTTCTAGTGTATGTTACGCATTGCTGAGGCGAGGCCATCGAGAAACACGGTGAGGCACTGGCCGTATCGCTCGATATCTCAAAGGCCTTCGACAGGCTTTGGCATGCAAGTTTGCTGAGCAAGCTTCCTGCTTACGGCATCCCTGCCGACTTTTGCAGCTGGATATCAGATTTCCTTGGGGAACGGTCGATTCGAGTAGTCATAGAAGGCTGCTCATCTGACTTGATGTCTATTGATGCTGGAGTTCCTCAAGGGTCTGTTCTCTCGGCGACTCTTTTCCTGCTACACATCAATGACCTATTGGTCCCGGGTATAGTTGGGTATGCAGATGACAGTACAGTTACCGAGAGATATCTGTCTAGCGCAAGAGACGGCAGGGAAGATATTCGTTCGCTGAGAGAGGCTATGGTAGAGCGAACGAACCTGACATTAAGTCTTGTTGCCCAGTGGGGTGACAACAATCTGGTCAGCTTCAACGCCACCAAAACGCAGGCCTGTCTTTTTTCCGCAAAAAGGAGTCCATTTGATCTGACTCCTACTTTTCGGGGTGTATCTGTCCCAGTTACCGACCGCCTAGAGCTTCTTGGCATGACATTAAGCGCAAACCTCAACTTTGGCGCTTCTATAGAGTCTAAAGCGCAAACTGCAGCCAAGAAGCTGGGTATCCTTAACAAGGTGAAGAGATACTTCTCGCCTGGACAGCTTTTAACCTTATATAAAGCGCAGGTCCGGTCTTGCATGGAGTATTGCAGTCACCTGTGGGATGGCTCAGCGAAATACCAACTAGAGGCTCTTGACTCGATTGATCGCAGAGCCAGGAGGCTTATTGGCGACGATGAGCTCGAATATAAACTTCATAGTTTAGCCCATCGGCGAAAGGTCGCGGGTCTGTCGGTTTTTTACAGATTATACTTCGGAGAGTGTGCCCATGAGCTCCACCAGCTCATTCCATCCGCCCCCTTTTACCATCGGACATCTAGACGAACGGCGGGATATCACCCTTACCTGGTTGATATTCCTTTAAGACGTACTAAGCGCTTTTCGTCATCTTTTATAATGCGCACAGCCCGTGACTGGAATTCCCTGCCTGCGTCTATTTTTCCGAGTACATACAACCCGAATATTTTCAAGGTGCGATTGAATAGGCATCTTCTGGGCGAGCTCGTACCAACGTAGACCTCATCTTTGCTCTAGGGCTAGGTAGTGGTCAAGAGTACGTCCATTTTTAATAAAAAAAAAAAAAAAAAACTCACCGATAGAAATAGAACGCACTTCCCGATATGGTGGAAAAAAGATATTTATACCGTTGTACGCGAATAGGTTCCAAAGCAAAGGGAAAAATACGAGACGATCTGAATGTGGAAAATACAAAAGAGTGAGCAACGGCCTGCAAAAACTGTAATATATGGAGGGAACGTTTGTGCACTTTTATGAGGTACACCCTGGGCAATTTACGCCGGAAGTCAAAATGTTCGAAATTCAAATAAATAAGATGGCCACCATACAAATTTCATGGCCTTCTATAACGGAAACTATTAGAGATAGGTACGAGGTGCTCGAAGGAATGTCATAGAGGATAACAGTGGTCAACTGACTGTGTCAAAAAAAATTTAAAGATGACGAATTCAAAATGGCGACCCAAGAAAAACTTGCTTTGATCCGGCTTAAAATTGGCATGCAGCATTGGCATGGCATGTCTTTAGGAGTTCTTAATCATAATTTGGGGTTAAAAGTTATTTTCGCCAGTTTTTAATATAGCTGCCATATAACCGTTTTTTTTTTAAAAATATTTGAGGAAAGGGACTTGCTCTGATTTGGCCGAAAATTGGCATGTGGAGGCCACTAGGAGTGCCAAATAAAAATTTGTAGTCAAAATGGTTTATCGTCATTTTCAAATATGGCCGCACGCCATTGAACGGAGGAAATACACATTCGTAATAGATTACGAGTACAATATCTCACAATTGTAAAAATGTAAGGCATACTTCCCGATGTAGTGGAAATGAGACACTTATAATAACGTTGTTGTATCTCGACCGTATCTCTATTAGATTCCTTTTTTTGGAACCTACGCCAAAGAGAAATATTTAGAGGGAAAGAAAATGCCAAACTTCTGCCGAATTTCCTGTACTATGAATACCAGAATAACGATAACTCTGAGGGCAATACCCAGAATACTCAGGCCAAAACCAACTTAGAAATGTTCGTTTCTTAAATTGGCCCAAATCGGGAATCGAATGTCCTCACCAAGCACCCATAGTGCTAACTACTATGCCACCGAAGAGCATGAGCACGTCCCGTAATCTGAACCCAAACCCACCGTAGGTGGAGTATTACAGGGCTCGTGTAAAATATAGATTGCACTTTAAAAGTGACCATAACGATGCTCAAGCGAAGTGTGCAGTGTGAAGTGTGCAGCGGCCGCCAAAGCGCAAATCGATCTCTTGGCAGAATTTTTGATATGAAAACCGTATATTATATTATTCAATCCAATAAACTGGCAAAACATATCCTATTAATTCATTATATTAGCTCATCTTTATACCTGATGTTGATATACTGAAATCATACCATTAATTACATAAAAGGCATTCCAAAACGAGACATGAGGAATCAAAGCAAAGCGAACTCTATTCAGGTCCCTATAATGATTCTTATACTGTGTGTGTATGTGTGTATGCTACTTATACTTAAACGTGCTTAAATACGTAAAGGACTACAAAAAATGAAAATATATAAGAAGTGTTTGAATATTTTTATACGAAATGGTTCTTTCTTCACGTCTCGATGTATTGCGGTAATGGTCAGGCACATTTAAATGTGATTATACATAAAAAGTCAGTTACCTATTTAACTAATTAATAAACTAGTGTAATAATTTCAGTGAAAATGAATGAATCTTTTTTTAAGCAACGTTACAGGATGTTGTAAGCATTATGCTCGTATGAACGCCAGTATTGAATCACTTTCGCTAATATACAGGATCCTAACACTTAGTGACGGAACGAACGAGTCGTGCGCCTGGTGGTAAGCGACACGCCTGTCCATAATAGTTGCAGTGCCACAAGGTTTAGAATAGCAAAGATCTGAGGTGCACTGCCACTGCGCCGGTCAACCTGAGATATAAGTTTACAAGTCCCAATTTTTCCCTGGACGAACCTTTTAACAAGGAACTTTACTGTTACAAGTCATATTGTACCAGTACACTCTTACCCTTAAAAACCGGAACGCAGTAACATTACTGCTTGGTGGCAGAAATAGGTAAGGTGACAAGATTATGCCATTGTTGAACGTAAAATTTGATTCTCTACACGTCAATAAGACGGTCGTTAGAATTTTGTAAAAAACAACTAAGTATAAAGTTAATTAGTTAAGTAGACATATGTCTACTTAATTAATTAACTCAAAATGAGAGACGCTTTATGTGAGCTAATTCTGGCCAAAATTGTCCTTATTCAAAAATATGAAACTGTTTTTCTCTTTTATTTTTAAATATGTATATTTAGCAAGTAGGAAATAACTTATACATAAATTTACATAGATCTTTCACGGGAAGCGAGTAATTCGTTTATCGTCGATTCTGAGAAAATACACTTTTCGAGTTAATACACTATTGTATAGATTTTAAGACTTTCGTGGTTATTCACTAAATGATTATCTCTAATATCAGGTTTGGGGAAAATAAAAAGAAGTAATACCGTGGTAAGGAACCTGATATTAGTGATAATCAATTAATACAGTATTAACAGTGCGATATGTATCAGGGAAGTATCCCTAGACGAACTCTTCCACAAAGAGCTCTACTGCTACTAAGCGATATAGATATTATTATACCAGGATCGCAGATTTTATACCGGTACCTCGATTACGGGAGCATGATCGTGAAATAGAAATGAAGTGCTAGTTTGTATACTAAATTTAAAAAAAAACTAAAAAAAATATTTTATAATAAAAGGCGCATGTGATGACCCTCGCTGTGCAACTCGGATGCACTGCGACATTATGCGACAGTGTTCGTCCGTAAACGGCGCGTAGGGCCTGCACACATACAAACCGCGCTGCTACGTTTGGATCTACTTTCATTACTTGCTTTATCACGCCAGGTACTCACTAGCGAGCTGTAACTATGAGGTTCTAGTGTGTATGTGTGAAACTGTTTTCACTCGCTAGAATGAGTTGGTTATCGTCGGCTTACTGCGAATCGCTTGCGGCAAACTCGCGGCAAGCTTGCGAACCACCGCACACGATATGATTTTTGGTAACATGACATGCAACGGTTACGGTTACACCTCGCTAGTGTACCCGGCTTTATATTACGATACATGTTTTATAGTCCGTGACGTCTGTACTCTATCTATCAAGGACTGTAATCCGACGGCGCTAGTCCGCTTTGTGGAGGAATTATATTCAATGTTATTTCTTGATTTGTGTTCCACAATGGTATACAGTGTTGTCACACGAATCACGACTTCATTAACCTCAAAGTCTGCGGATATTATGAAGTACATATGGGTGAAAACCAATGCTACCCTGAAAGTCGAGCAGTTGGAGTCCCTCACAATGTGAATTTAAATTAATTTGTGGTGAGAGTACCAACTCAACAACGTCTTAAGGAAGACTTTTGGCCGAACGGTGTCATGTACCAATGTTTCCGAGGACGGTTACCGGACACCCACGTTGTGTCACACGTTGCAGTCCATACGTGTAAATAAATAAATAGTGTTTATATTATTATGTATGTTAGCCTATAAGGTATGTATTTATGGGTCCTGTAATCATCATAAATAAAAAATATAAAAATAGTAAAAGAATCACATTGAGGACGCTTGTTTGTGAATTAGGGCACAGAGTTACTAATGATTTTTCAAGTTACTGTCAATGAGATTGCATGGCTCTACCCCCTCTATCTTGTCAAATCAAAACACCGTAATATCAAAAACAGCATTTTGGGAATAGCTGCAAAAAGGAATTTTTGTTTGTTTGTAATTTTTGATGTTAATAACCATTTATACAAATAAATAAACAATAATATAAAAAGATACTTTTAAATAATTTTTTACATGAGACATTTATACATATTTTATAGTAGCAGGAGAGCTTCATATGAAAGAGTTCGTCCAAGGAAGTACAACCATATCTTACCTATTTCTGCCGCCAAGCAGTAATGTCAGCATTACTGGCGGTGCTGGTGAAACTATGGGCACATGGGGCTTGTCAACTTATGTCTCAGGGTGACGGGCGCAGTGGCAATACCCCTCAGATCTTTGAGATTTAAAGCTCTGAGTGGCACTGCAACTGTCATGGACAGGGGTGTAGCTTACCATCAGGCGCACGACATGTTCGTCGCGTCACTTAATATATATATAAAAAGAAAACCAATAAAATTTCTTTAACCTCTTCATTCTGGCTTTGATGAAATTACAAATCACTATACTGAGACTCGCATCGTTTTGGTTTGACACGATAGCCCTATTTCCATATAATAAATAAGAGACTTATGATTAGAAAATATAATGATAACTAAATCTTATTACTTATAACTAAATCAACGTCAAAACTTGTATTAACAAATCATTGTACTGGTATTATAACAATGATATCTCCTACACGCAAAGTACAAACACGTGGACGTGAAATTGCGGAAACAAGCCCATTCATAATAAATACATACATACAACGCTATCTCTATTGCATTACATCAAATATATCATGTGTTAGATAGCAGTAGAGCTCCTTGTGAAAGAGATAGTCCGGGGAAGTACTGTCATCATACCTCTAATAATGAATTTCAGTTTTCAACGATGCTGGAAAAAATAAAGATACCCGTGATGGACGTTGTGGCAATGCCATTCAGGCCTTTGCGATTTAGAGCTCTGAATGGCAATACAACAGTAAACGTGATGCTTATCACAAGACAAATACAAAAAAAGCTATATAGCGGTACGAATTGAAAATAAACGGATAGCCTTAACTAAAAGATAGAATTACGGCGTCCACGAATTTCATTTTAGAGCTTCTAAGAGAGTCCAGAAGGGTTCCAAGAATTACTTAACAGAAACCTTTTCTAGCCTACGTTTTCTATATGTACTGGATAAGTGAATTGAATAAAGTAATATAAGTAAGTAGTTACTTTCAGACTATATGTTTTAGAGGTCTATATTGAGTGATGAATTTTCCTTGTACATGTTATGGATAATTTAATTGATACGGATCGGTCATTATGAATAATGACCAAGGGAATAGGGTAAATCGATAAATTTATTACTTAGGACGGTCCATTTGACGAATCTTTTATTTTCGTTAATAGGCGTTTATCGTTCGTCGTCTTCCAGCTATTGCCGCTAGATAGCAGCACATTGAATGAAATTTCAATACAAAATCAAAATGTCATAATTTGAAATAATAGTTATTGAACTTTGTTGTAGTTATTGAGTGAGTTAAGTATAAATTATATTAACAGTCCTGTATTTGTTACATCTTTTTAAATTAGAAACTACGTCAAATCATGATTAAAATTTCAAAGTGTTTAACATATGATTGTGTGAGATTTGGTGACAGCGGTTCTGATAGCAATCGAGGTTCAAAGCACTTCTATTGTTTTTTTTTCTTCCGTGTAACAGACACGGCAAGTCGCTTACCACCAAGCCGTTCCGTAACTTGACATCTACAACACAGTTATACAAAAGACTACAAAGTTGAGAATAAAAACCTACTGCGGGATCATTATTTATGATTCGGATGACCTTACACAATATCCTTTTTCAAAAGAATTTTTATTTCTGTTACAGTAAACACACTCAATATTACAGCTCAAAAAGTAGGTATTTTTTTATTTTCAAAGCGATATGTATATTTATGTTTCTTTTTCTTCAGCGTTCACCCAAACGTGGCAAGGGATTTTACCTTTTTTATGGTAGATAATCCTCCAATACGTAGGAAGTGTTTTGCTTCCACGTTCAATATGCGAACAGCTTAAGGGAATTTCTTGCCGGTTTCTATATTTCGCGAGCTACACATGGCTATATTTGGATGCTGATATGCAATAACGTGTCAACTAACGATCATAGTTTTGAGAAAATGTCGCCTAAAATTTTGAAAATGTTTCTTAATCTTAACTTTTTTATAGAAAAAAGTCGAACTCAAAATTTCGTTGAATTACACCGGAACGTGCCCGAGATTGGATTCGAGTTACTTACTAACTAACGTTACTAGGGAGTTTGCCGCCCTTAAAATATTTTCTTCAAATTTAAATAAGACTAATGTTCAGGTACTACCACCTTTCAAACAAAACAAGAATTATCAAATGCGGTCCACAAATGCCGGAGTAATTGCGTAATATACATGCAAAAAAAAGGAGGAGGTTCTCAATTCGACCGTAATTTTTTTTTGTATGTACGTTACGCGATAACTCCGCGATTTGTGAATAAATTTTGATGCTTAGAATAATAACGCATAGAAACCTAGCCTGCACACGCTAAGTGAGGCAAATTGAAGCGCGCCCAAAGGGCCTACACGAGCGGGCGGGCCTTCAGTGCTCAAGGTCAACTTGCACCGCGAACAGATCAAGAATTGTAGCTAACAATGACGAAATGTGCGGTAAATGAGCGTAAAAATGAGTCAGACAAACATAAAATAGATACCAACATCACATTCCACAAGGAAGTAACGCGTTTCAACTTGTATTTTTATATAAATATTCACTAAAACCGAAAATTAAACTACTACTAAAACTAGCCTACATGAATTTGATTTTTACCTCACTTGTAACAGTTCGTTTGATATGAAAGTATCATTCTATGCGTTATTATTCTAAGTTTTGATGATTCTTTTTTTGTTGGAAAGAGGGTACCTCCATAGTGGTCCCATTTAATTTTGAAGAAAATCATGTACCTCCAAGGGTGTCTGTTCACGCATGAAGATTAATTTATAAAAATAGCGCCTAAGTTTTATTATAAGAAGCAAAAAGAGGTTGATTTTGCTATTCTCCAATTCAAAATGTTTTTCTCTTTCAATATACTTTGAGTAGTGAGAACCGATTTTTATTATCTCCTGTGTCAAGTTCCTTATAGTGGCGAACTAGGGGATGATTCCGGGTTTGCGCACTTTCCGGTAACCGATTTCAATAAAACTTGGTATTTATATGTAATTCCACGTACTTTTGAGGTCGGTTTTTTTAGTACTCTGTACTGAGGTTATTTTATTACATTTATAAGTATTAAACTATGCAAACTAACATAGTGCGGTTACTGTAAAAGTAACAAGCAAGTGAACCTAGGTTGTCTTTCGTAGTATAGTTAATACTATTCCGGGGCCACACGGTTGGACTGCCATGCAGAGGTCCCGGGTTCGATTCCCGGGCCGGTAGAAATATTTGTATGGCCTGTATTTATTTCTGTCGTGAGTTTGGGTACAATTTGTGGTTGTTTATCTGTGTGTCCATGGCATCCGCGACACAGGGTTACCCTAGTGCTGGGCTATGAGTGTGTGCGTTAAATAAAAGAAATGGATTTATGTCAACTGTTTCTATATATTTTTTTAATATTTAGAGGTTTCAAATCCATTTCAAGGCCACAAATTCGCAATGGTGCACTATGGGAAATAGTAGAACAACGGCGTATCAAAAATGGATTTGATCAATGTCTTTGAGATACATGTCTCATTTTATTTGATAGTTTAGATGTCATACTTTATTATACTGAATTTTAGATAGGCATAGGTTAATGTAGATAGGTATGTTAATTTAATAAAAATATATCCAAGATGTCCTTTCACATATTCATTACCTTGTGCCATATAATTTTGGAAGATTCGTGTTGCAATTCCTATTGATTTTGTTAGATAAGCTATATATTTCTATAAAGCACATCTTACGTAAATGTCAAAAATAGTTTGTAGTTTTCAAATTGATTGTGTAAAGTAATGAAAATAAATCATAATTAAAAATGGAGACATAAACCTATCTTTGTCATATTCGTCAAAGGTTTTGACTGTTAGCGAAGTTTGTCGAAACTTTGGATTTTGTATTATTTCATAGCATAATTATTCGTTACCTTAAATTTTGTCAAAATTAGCTGCAGTTTTCTGCGGTTTCTAAAGATTTGAAAGAAATAATAACAAATCTCCTACCGCAGAAAAATACCCTTATCAATGCAACAAGATAAAATAATATAAACGCGGTTGCATTTATCATATTTATCAATATTATTCGCAACTACACCATTACTATATAATACTCTGACATATTAATTTCATAAATGATTTAATAGAATAGAATATAATAGAATTATTTATTTCGGACCATGATCCATAATAATGTTAGTAATACAGTAAATTTTTCTTATGTGCTTATGGTTAGTACAATACAAAATTACTTAATTTTAGTGAAAAGAAGTGAAAGTCTAGACCACTACCCTACGCACGTGTAGTTGCACCCAATGTAGTTGGTAGGGGCAGTCCAGCTTATTGGCAACAACGGCTAGGATGCTATTAGCGCTGCCGCGCACACGCATCATAAGTGAGCCATGAAAGCCATCTGTGTGCGCATCCGCGAACATGCCGGATGCACTACAGTGTCGCGGCAGCCCCATTAGCATCCTAAAATCCTAAATTTTCCAGTTAATACAAGCAGTCCTTTGTAACTGAATTACTTTTCCAACTCCTTTGAAAATGCGTACTTTAAAATGTTTGAGACAAGAACCTTCCTACATTGAAAGTGGAAGAAATTTATCGGCTCTAGAAACATTTTTATGAGATTTTCATGAAGTTTCAGAGGACAATTTACGTTTGATAAATAGTGATTAAAAATTGAGAAAAAATTGCGCTCTCAGTTTAACAGACGATGGAGCCAAGCATCACGAAAGAAGTTTTTTGAGGATAAACAGTGATTGGTTGGATCAAGAATTTTCTGTTACTTTGTCAACGACCATCGATTCCACTCCATCTACTGTATTAACTAGAAAAGGAGGAAAACCATATATGTCTTATGAAAATTCTTCGGAATCTATTAAGAAGCGCAAAAATACTACACTACATAATTAATATGGATTCGAACACGTCTTTGGTGCATATAATCAAGGGCTACAAACAAACGGAGAAAGTAATGAAGCAAAAATCGCGGAAGAGTTAAGGTCTGTAGATGCAGAGAATAAAATATCAGTGCCAAAATTAGTGGATGACTATAATAACATCCAAACACTGAGCGATCAAGAAGCATTGAGTGTATTTATTGAATTGAATCTGACCAGGGCTCAATATTTTTATTTCAAGAATATTATGGATGAACGGAACTGTTTCTTACTGCCACCTTATTACAAAGTACAAAAAAGTAAACAGAACTGTTACCCACCTGCATCAGCTATTGAAATTACAAACACATGTGCAGACATGTTATCGCTACAGGATGTATTACATTTTACATATTTCTTACTAGCTTTCGTTTCAAAAACGGTCAGCTGTGAGAGACACTTTTGAGAAGAGTTGGTGGTAATACCCATGATGGTAACACAGCGAAAAGTTTTTTTTTATAATGCAGCCTGCTCAGCTGAAATTGCAGGAGTCAAAGAAATTTTGATAAAGCGACTCTGTAATCTGTCAAGCCTTATCGTCTGGCATAATGTACATTCCCAAAAAATTGGGGAATATGCTTTGGAAACTGCAACAATATAGGTTGATTCAAGGAGAAGGTATAATTAACCATTTTGCAGTGTTACCTATCAGACAACTTTCAGAAGACGCTCAAGAATCTCGTAACTAAGACCACAAAAAAATTAGATTACACTACGCAAGAAAGTGCTCAAGATCCGCTACAAATGAAGACGAATTTCACATGTTACTTTGTACTTCTGATCCATATATTACTAGTAACCGAAAATCTTATGTTAAAAATCGAAAGGATCTTGACGAAGTAACGCTATATCTATTGAAAGTGGAAAACTCGTCACTTATTCTGACAAAGATATTATATAATAATTCTCATAGGCCATGATAGAAGAGAGAGGCTAGGGTCTAAAACAGATATCCGAAATAATAATAAATATGATTACATGTCTTTTCTTTGGTATTTTATTTTTATTTCTATTATTTTAAGTAAAATTTATGATCACATTTAATTTATTTTATGAATAAATAATTATTGTAACACGGCATTTCTATTTTTTTTAAATAAATGTTGTGTAGTATTTACCAGAGAGAGATTTAAGATTTTGCAATTTTTTTCTCTGAATTACGGGTAGTTAACATTGACTTACAAATAAATGGACGGCGGGTCTAATACAAAAACCACGAAAAAAATGTCCCAAGTCAACCTATTTAAACGTAGTGACATGTAAAGGAATATGAAAAAGCTAAAACGTTAGACTTAAATTCTAATGTCATCGCAGTACTGTCTAATTTTGCTTGCTTCGCTGTCACTCGAACAAACGCAGACTACAGCGTGAATGACGCTCTGTATACGATTTTAACGCCCTATAAGTTCGGACACTTTTTAGCGCGGACCCGACGTCCATATAATTGTAAGTCAATCGTAGTTAAATAAAAATTTATAATGCATTTACAACCATCATAAGTCCTACTATGTACAAAAAAAAATTGTACTGTTTATCTTGAATAAACAAAAAGTTACAGATTTATGCGGATCAGAGGGGCGTTAAAACTTTGCGCGTACATATGTAAATCCCAATTTCAGAGTTTTTGTGTGTTAACAGGTTGTTGCTCATCAGCATCCATTTAAGGTTAGATGAAACATTTTCTAGACGAATACTTATTATCTTTGTCCACATCTTCAGTTTTAGTTATAAATTGGACTAACGCAAGCCTTAAAAATCCTTTTAAATTACTTGAAGGTGTATAATATTGCTTAAGAAGCTTTTTATAACTGAATTTGCCAAGTTTTCATTATTTTTATTGCACTAAACTTTATATCAAAGCTATAAGTATTATTATCCTGAAAACTGAGATTAATGAGCTTTCAAACTTTTATTACCACTTAACCTTTGTTCTTTATTTGTTTTTTTACTATGCCTTTGTAACGTTTTGACGCGAATTTAGATAATATTAAAGTTCTTAAGAGCTCGTTCTTAAAAAGTCCTTTTACCCTAGTTTAATAAACAAAGCTAATTTAACCAACGGCTAACGCAATAACGTTAATGGTCAATGTCAGGATTCAACAAGGTGAAAACACACTACGGAACAAGCCACACGAAATTTTGCTCAATTGTAAGGAGTAAATGTATTTTTTGCATTTAGGAAATGAATTTTTACTTTTTCCTTTTTTTTTTAATAACACTAAGTTACGGGACGGGCAAGTAGTATGCCTGTGATATACGACACGCCTGTAACAGTAACAGTGCTATTCAGTCACAAAGATCTTAGGAGCACCGGCACTGCGCCCAACACCCTGAGACATAAGTTGACAAGTTCCTTGTGCTTATAATTTCACCAGCCTCCTTACCCTTCAAAACCGGAACGCAGTGATGTTCACATTACTGTTTGACGGCAGAAAATTTGTCATGATCAAGTGTAATTGCGCGCCTGTAATTTTGCCGTGTATTTTCGATTGAATGCGTTTGAAGCCTATTGGGTATAGTTGCAGTTGGAAAAATTAGGATCTCTTTATGAAATTACATTTGTTAACCGACTTCAAAAAAGGAGGAGGTTCTCAATTCGACTGTATGTTCTTTTTTTTTGTATGTATGTTACGCGATAGCTCCGGTATTTGTGAACCAATTTTCATGATTCTTTTTTGTCGGAAAGGGGGTACTTACATAGTGGTCCCATTTCGTTTTGAAGAAAATCATTCACCTTGAAGGGTGGCTGTTCACGCATGAAGATTCATGATCATAAATAGCGCCTAACTTTAATTTAGGAGCAATTACTTTAATGGTTGATTTTGCTATTTTTCCAATTCAAGGCGTTTTTCCTTCAATATACTTTGAGTAGTGAGAACCGATTTTTTATTATCTCCAGTGTCAAGTCCTGTATAGTGGCGAACTAGGGGATATTTCAATAAAACTTAGCAAATTACACGTACTTTTGAGGTCGGTTTTTTTAGTACTCTGTACTGAGATTATTATAGTCCATCTTGCTGACTCAATGGGAGGACTTGGAGGTATAATTTTCAATTGTGTTTTACATATGCGTTATACCTTTGTTGGTCTTCTTCATTTAAATAAACATGTAATTATTATAGAGTTCTTAGGTTTTCACGATTGTTCAAACAACAAAGGTCTTGTCAGTCAACCGTGACCATGGGACCTGTAAAGGGCCCGAAGCGTCGGTTTATTTGAAAAAACAAATATACGCGATTTAAATCCTGAAAAATAGTTTCATTTCCTATGTAATGATTACTTTTTTTATACATTCTATGTGCATATTATTGTACTGGGATGTCACTGTGACGTTACATTATAAGACTGTTCATTATCATCATCCTTTAGTACTAGAAGAGCTCCTTGTGAAAGAGATCGTCCAGGGAAGTACTGCCACATTATCTATTTCTGTCGCCAAGCAGTAATGTCAGCATTACTTTGTTCGGTTTTGAAGGGTCCACCCTGCGATACCGGTACTACCGGTGACCGGCGCAGAGGCAGTACCCCTCAGATCTTTGTGATTTAAAGCTCTGAGTAGCACTGCAACTGTTATGGACAGGCGTGTAGCTTACTATCAGGCGCTTGTTCATCATCATCAACCCATTTACACTTTTCACTGCCGGGCACGGATCTCCTCTCAGGCGAGGGTTTCAGGCTTTAGTTCGTCACACTGGCCCAATGCGGGTTGGGACCTTCACACGTTTTCCGAAAGAACCTTCTTCGATTCGCAGGTTTAATCATCGATGTTTATCTTCATCGAAAAGCTGATGGTAAATTTCAAATAAAATTTCGCACATAGATTCCGAGAAACTCAAAAGCGCGAGCCCGGATTGGAACTCACTGCCTCTGCTGGAGAAGCGGTAAGTTAAGCCAATTGGGCTCATTCAGAGTGCAGGTGCGGGCGCGGCGGCGGGTCTTGACGTCTCCCCTTTCACAGTGCCGAAGCGGCTACGTGCTGGTTGGTCCGCACGTCGAAACCGCAAACAGACACTTGACGCTAGACCAAGCACTGTGAAAGGTACGGGCGGACCGAGCCAATATCAATAGATATAAGCAGACGCCGACGCGCGCGGCCACTGAGAACGTAACGAGCGTCTACGTACGTTTGATTTAGAAGCACCTGCGCCCGCCGCCACTCTGAATAAAGCCATAGGCTACCACGGCTTCACACAAGACTGTTACCGTGAATTTACAGTACTAAGCTGTTCCTGTGATGTTACATTACTTTAGGTCACATTACTATGATGTATTACTGGGCAGTTAATGTGACAAATTAATTGGGTTCATTCAAAACGTGCAGTCTGAAGAAACTCCATAAAATATCCCTATTTCATATTCCTGATTACGATCTTGTTAGTTCCGGAGCGTCTTGTTAAGACCTATTGACCAAAGTGAAGGCCAACCTCAAACTTTAAAATACGTTGATAACTAGGATGAGTTCAGTTGTACTGCTGTTGAGAAAATATTTAAAGGACTTTGAATTTTTGGATGCAATAATATATGAGATGTAAACCCAGTGACCAAGGTTGGATATGTATTGTTAAGGATCGGATCTAGCTGAAATACGAAGTAGAAGTGACTCAAAGATTTCGCTTTGTAAAATTCGAGAACTACTCTAGAGTTTGAAAGAACTTAAAATTATTATGTCGATGATGTGGCTCTAGTAGGATCAAAGATGTTCGGTGTTCTTGATCTGTATTAATGAATACAAGAACCTGAACGCAGGTTCTTGCTCTTCTCAGGATCGAAAATGAAACGCTTGTTCAAGTGACTTGCTACAGTCTACTGACTACGATTGTTGCTCAAAATGTTCCTACTTAAGTACAACTCTCAACTAGTAACTATGTTAGAGATTAGGTGAATCAGCGCGCTGTGCGAAATGCGGGGTGTGGTGATTCCATTCGACGATGTGTGCGGGGTGCGGGGGATGTAGTGCTCTCGTGGATGGCTCGATGTCCGTAACAATTATTAAACGAGGAGAGGTGCATCTTACACCGTCCATTATAACCAAAGCTCAGAATAGAGCATATTTCCCTAAACTCCTAGAAAGTAATAGCCGTAGAGTACCCATAGACTGGTACAACGCCACTGATAATGCTGTGTCAGTCGCTGAGTACTGGTCCTCACAAATATAAACGTCAGAGTCGACACGCGAAGAAGAAGAAGTAGATAGGTAATTCCTCCCTCTGAAATCCCGGAATTATTTATTGTATATATCGAAATATCAGGGAGACGTCAAGGGAAACACCCTTATTACTAATTGAGTTAGGAATTAAATAAATAAATAAATAAATAAATAACGCACACACTCAACATAGCCCCGCACTAGGGAAACCCTGTGTCGCGGGTGCCATGGACACACACATAGACAACCACAAATTACATCCAAACTCACGAGAGAAATAAATGTAGGCCATACAAAAATTTCTCCCGGCCCAGGAATCGAACCTGGGACCTCTGCGTGGTAGTCATTGTAACCGTTCGGCCACGGAGGCAGTTAATTGAATAATAAACGTTCGAGGATTGACCTATTCAGTTTCGTTCGTCGGTTAATTGTAATTAATTCGTTTATCCACTTTTCCCAACAATAACTTAGAAAGAACAAATGACGGATTAGATTTAAATGGATTTTAAATGTCACGCAAGTTCATAGGGAGCGGCCGCGCTTGTTCACTGTTCGAGTACGAAAAGCCCCTCTTGTTCAAGGTCGTTTATAAACCATTGATCATCAACTTCATCCTTATTTTCATATGACAACTCTGCTAACGATCATCATGCGCACCCGAAACCAAATACCGTCGTAATTCAAAATTATGGCATTGAGAAAACACGATTTGAAAATTTTAAATAAAACTGAATGAGGCCACGTAAACAATGAAATTAATTCTGTCACGTTACGTTTCAAATGATAACAACTGGCGCCGACGACGTATGCATTTGGTTCTATATTTTTTAATGCGATTACTTTACTACTATAGTGTATTTATTTATTTGTATTTGCTTTTTGCCTTTACTTTTCACTATTCCGGGATTTTAGAGAGAGGTGTTGTTATTCACTCTGTGTGTTACTTAAAATGTAGATTAATGCATTCTGCATATTTCTATCGAAATAGACATAACCTAGGTACTCAAAACAGACATAACTTAAAATGTTAATAAAAACGAATTATTTCCATCGCCGTATAGAAATTGTAAATCGATCAAACGAGTTATGACTAGGGCCCGGATTAATATGTAATTACATATTTTTGATTTCAACAAATTGACGTTCTTGAATTTGTTTTCTACATAAATAATGATATTTAGAACCAAAAAAAGTTACTTATTTTACATATTTATAGGTTTAGACAGTACCTCTATACAAAACTTGCGATAATCCATATTTTCAATATTAGTTATGTGATATTTTATTTAATTTAAAAATTAAGGTGAGTGTGTGCTTGAAAAAGAATAAAGGGTTTAATACACTAAAAAAATTAACAATATGCTGTGTGGAAGATGTGACGTCGAAAGGTCATTCAGCCAGTACAAAGCGTTGTTCCGGCCAAACAGACAGATTTTTAATTTTGTAAATGTAAAAAAACATGTAGTAGATGTCCTTGTAAAAGAGTTCGTCCAGGGAAGTACTGCCACCTTACTTATTTCTGCCGCCAAGCAGTAAAGAGAGCATTACTGCGTTCCAGTTTTGAAGGGTAAGGGTGCTGGTGAAATTACAGGCACATGGGACTTGTCAACTTATATCTCAGATTGACGGGCGCATTGACAGTGCCCTTCAGATCCTTGCGATTTAAAGCTCTAAATGGCACTGCAACTGTTATGGACATATCGCTTTTCACCAGACGCACGACTTGTGCGTCTCGTCAAATAGTATCATAAAAAAAAGTTAAAAAATCATCACATCTTGCAAGAGTTTAAATGTTTAAATCGTTTTCATGCTGACTGTACTAGAAGCAAATAGTTAAATTGAAACTTAGGCTAAGTATGAAGCTCGAGATAATAAAACTAGAGCGCGTTTATTGTATGTTCAATGAGCTGCTTAAAGTAACAACTTTACGGTAAGACAATTTAGTAAGGATATCACAGACATTCGAGTAAGTTAAACACTTAATTGTGACGTTGAATTAATAAACTTATTTAAACAAATAGTACAGTCAAGTGCATATTGGTATGTGCATATATGTGCAAAATTGAGATTAAATTAGATTTTTTGCAAATATGAATCTAAATGTCATGTCATTAGGCGTAATGCAATGCTGACATTACAGCTTGGCGGCAGATATAGGTAAGGTGGTAGTACTACCCAGGACGAACTCTTTCACAAGGAGCTCTGGTGCTACTAAATGATGTGCAAAGTAAGATATTAAATATGTTAAATAATTCGTTGTAGGCTTTTATTTTGGCCTGGTTTCAGGATTTTGTATGATCGGGCGAAGTACACCCTATCGTGTAACAAATTGGCATATTCTTCAGACTATATCCTTAGTACATCGCATATTTTTTGTGAGACCATTATTTAATAGTCAACACCTAAACCATTTGATCTAACAAAACAGTTTTTCTCTTTTCTCCTCAGATGACTCGCCTTAACTTAGAAAGTTATAATGGGAAAATGACAAACTGCCACACCGGAGCCGTGGGTGTGCAACTACGTATACAGTTACAAAATTGCAAAAATATCATAACGTTCGACCAATATTATGCAAAATTTTCAACACAGTTAACTGGTATTATCATTATCGAGTTCTTAGGTTTTTGCGATTGTTACACATAGGTCACGGTTGACAGTCAACCGTGACCATGGGACCTATAAAGGGCCCGAAACGTCGGTTTGTTTGAAGAAACAAATATACGCGATTTAAATCCGGAAAAATAGTTTCATTTCCTATGTTATTGTTATTACAGTTACAGAGAGTCAAGAATATAATTTGACGACTTTGTTGGTCCTTAGGTTTGCACTGTGGCCGCTGGACGAAGAGGTATCAACCTCGGATTCAATTCCCAGTAGGAATAATTTCGGGAACGAACTTATAATTGAGAAATTTTAGCGTAACGTACCTACATACTTTCCTAAAAACCCCCTGAACCCTGCTGTATAGGGTTCGTTTCCCAATAAGTTTGCTTTTGATAACCACACCAATTACCAAGTCTCAAACTAGGGAATGCCCTATACTATGAGTACCAGAGCAACGGAATTCACTCTGGTGCACAACCCAGAACCAACTCTAAAGTTTATTTCCCAAATTGGTCCTAATGGGAATCAACCCGGAAACTCTTCTTCCGACGCCCATAATGCAAATTACTAGGCCACGGAAGTTGTCAAAAGTGAGGATTTATTTTGAGACTACAGTTGGTGTGGTAGTCTGGAACATTATTATACTTTTTTATTGAAAACTTAAACCTCAGCTATAGTTTTATTTAAGTAAATGAACATCAAATTACGAAAAGCCAGTATGGAGTTGATTGTAACCATGTTTGATACTATCAGAATTTGTTAAGGCAAGAGGTCGCGGCCTCGACCTGTCACCGGCAAAGCAAGAATGACATAACAATGCCGATTTATTTCGCCTGTCGGATTCTGCGGCTTTTTTTGCGTGCACAAAGATTTCTTTGTGGATGTTAGGTGAAAAATATTTACTTCGCTGTGTCTGAAAGGTTAATTAGGCAAGAACATCTGTAATCGCTTGTCTTTTATGTAACAAAAAAATCCGAAATCAAAAGTTGTTGAATTACATCTATTTGCCAAGTTTTATTGAAATTAAATGAAATAAACTGTATGTATCCCCTTATTTACCACCCTTAAAGCGGTTACACACGGCGACTTTTGTCAGCGATGCCAACGCGATGCAGTAGAGAAGTCGCTAATCATCTACATTTATACGGCTGCATCGATACAATCGCGCGTTTGTATTGATGTGTAGCGATTACATTATTTAGAATATTATTAAGTATTTATAATAAATGTTATTGCTGTTACTTTTAAATAAATAAATAAGTAACGCCGTTACTTGACGATGCGCGCGCGCAGTGATAATAGCGGCGACGTCACCTTCGGCTATTTCCGCCGAGCCGAACGCACATTCCTGCGCTCTCGGGTTTTTGAAGAGGCATTGTGCCTGAACCGATCCCGAGGCTAAGACGCCGCACTCGCGCCGTTGAATAACGGTACTTTCTTTTGTTTGCGTATAAAAATAATGGTGTTTCATTTCTTCAACAAAATTCCCCATATACAAAGTGGTGACCCCGACGTGATTAACGAATTCGCGTAACGGAAAATATAACATCGACGAAATGTCGGAAGGTGAACCATCAATTTGCCGCGTTGGTGTCAAAATACCTCCCTTTTGGCCAGATAAGCCAACCTTATGGTTCGCGCAACTCGAGGGACAATTTGCTCTCGCGAATGTTACGACAGACGCTACGAAATTCTATCATGTAATTTCGGTATTGGAACCCAAATATGCCGCTGACGTTGAAGATATCATTACCAAACCACTGTCTACCGAAAAATATGAGAAATTGAAGTCGGAACTCATTTCCCGTTTATCCAGCACAAGGGCGGAGCGTTGGAAGCAGCTCATTTTTAAGGAGGAATTGGGAGATAGGAACCCAAGCCAATTTTTGCGCCATATACGCAGCTTGGCTGGACCGGAATGTCCTGATGAGTTCTTACGTAATTTGTGGACGACCCGGTTGCCGAGTTTATTGCAAAGCATTATAGCCATGCAAGATAATTTATCTTTGGATGCGGTCGCACAGATGGCGGATAAAGTACATGAAGTTACGCCAAATATACCTACTTCCCATGTAGCTGCTACATCAACTTCACAGCCGCCGTTATCTTAATTCGATGAGTTGCATTCGAAAATTGACGCATTGACACAGAGGCTTGACGCGATGTCTACTTCCCGGGGTCATAAGGATGGGCCAAGGTCGAGGTCTCGTCGTCGTAACCGATCAAGGAGCCGTTCACGGACCGGCAGGCCCAGCGGAAATGGCCAGCGATACTGCTGGTACCACTTCAAGTTCGCGGAGAAGGCAGATAAGTGTATTTCCCCTTGTTCTTTTCCAAAAAACTAAACGATCGGTCGCTCGCGGCGGCCGGTAATGCTTGTGTGCCATGTGTTTCAGTGTCTTCTCGTTTATTTATTACGGACATTAAAACTAAAGTGCAATTTTTAGTGGACACTGGGTCGGATCTGTGCGTTTACCCAGTTAGGTTATTGCGTGCACAACGCCGTCATAAGACAGATTATGAACTTTATGCCGCTAATAATACCACTATTAGTACTTATGGTTGGTTAAGTTTATCACTAGATTTAGGTTTACGCCGTGCTTTTTCTTGGCGTTTTGTAGTTGCAGATGTCAGTAAACCTATAATAGGAGTGGATTTTCTCTCATTTTACAATTTGCTTGTCGACATTCGCAATGCCCGCTTAATCGACAATACTACCTTCCTGACATCAGCTGCTTTGGTTGCTTCCGCTTGTGCCTGTCCGCAAATTAAGGTTATTTCTGGTGACTCACCTTATCATAAGTTGTTGAAAGAGTTTCCAGACATAATGCGGCCTGTTGGTAATCCTTCCGAGCGAAAATGTAAACACCAGACACAACATTACATACGGACAACACAAGGACAACCTGTTTTCTCACGCCCAAGGCGTTTAGCTCCTGACCGCCTAAAAATCGCGAGGCGCGAGTTTGAAGATATGGTGCGCACAGGTATAGCGCGGAGATCGGAAAGTCCGTGGTCATCCTCTCTGCACTTAGTACCTAAAAAGGACAAAGGGTGGCGCCCTTGTGGCGATTATCGCGCACTTAACGCGCGCACAATACCCGATAGGTACCCTGTGCGAAATATTGCCGACTTTTCGCACAACCTTTTTAATTGCAAAGTTTTCAGCAAATTAGACTTGGTGCGCGCCTATAATCAGATTCCCGTCGCACCAGAGGATATCCCTAAGACGGCAATCACGACTCCCTTTGGACTATTCGAATTTCCATTTATGAGTTTTGGTTTACGCAATGCAGCGCAAACATTCCAGCGTTTTATGGATGAAGTCCTTAGGGGTCTTGATTTCTGTTTTCCGTTCATCGATGATGTTTTGGTGGCTTCAACTAATGATATAGAACACCAGGCGCACTTACGCGCGGTTTTCGAACGGTTTAACGATTACGGTATTTTACTTAACGTCAACAAGTGTGTGTTTGCCGAACCACAGATCGAGTTTCTAGGCTATTTAGTATCCTCGGAGGGAACACAGCCTATGAAAGATAGAGTAAAAGCTATACAGAATTTTTCGCGGCCTAAAACTATAAAAGAGTTAAGGCGTTTCTTAGGTGCCCTAAACTTTTACAGGCGGTTTATTACTGGCGCCGCACAGTTACAAGCACCTCTCCATGCACTACTCAGCGGTCCAAAGGTAAAGAGCAATAGCCCAGTAGACTGGACTCCTATTTTAGAAAAAGCTTTTAATGCTTGCAAAACAAGTACTGCAAATGCCGTTCTCCTAGCGCATCCTGATTACACCGCCTCTCTAGCAATAATTACTGACGCTTCCGATTTCGCTATTGGTTCCGTGCTACAGCAGAAAGTAAAGGGACATTGGCAGCCGCTAGGATTTTTCTCTCGCAAGCTAACTCCAGCTCAACTTAAATATAGCGCTTATGATCGCGAACTTCTGTCCATTTATGAGTCTGTTAAATATTTTCGTCATATGATCGAGTTGAAACCTTTCTTTATACTAACTGATCATAAGCCCATTATTTCTGCTTTTAAAAAGTCACTCGATGAGCCGGGAATGTGCGTTCGGCTCGGCTATTTCCGCCGAGCCGAACGCACATTCCTGCGCTCTCGGGTTTTTGAAGAGGCATTGTGCCTGAACCGATCCCGAGGCTAAGACGCTGCGCTCGCGCCGTTGAATAACGGTACTTTCTTTTGTTTGCGTATAAAAATAATAGTGTTTCATTTCTTCAACAAAATTCCCTATAGATGCAGTCGCGCGTTTGCATCTAGGCAATCGCCTACAAATCGCAAGTTTGTATCGCTGCTAAAGGCGCTGTAAGTAACCACTCTTAGAGGTGGAATATTTTTTCCAAATGTAAGTGGATCTACTTACTGAGCGACCCCGTTTGTAATAAAAAAAGACATCATAAAAATCGGTTCACGAATATCCGAGTTATCGCGTAACATACACACAAAAAAAAGTACTGTGGAATTGAAAACCTCCACCTTGTTTTAAAGACGGTAAAAAAACAGTGGAACCATTTTTAAGATCAGATTTATTATTGCTTAAAGATCAATTGAATTTAAATCTAAACGGCTCTTATTATTGATATTATTATTTATTGCACAGGAAAAAGCACAAAACACATTTAATAAAAGGCATACACAAACATAAGGTTCTGCTTATTTCAATAAGAAATTTTTCCCTGCAGACGAAAGTACATAGTAACTATAATAACGGGCTTACGTGCGTAAAAAACAAAATTATGTAATACAATATTAATAACAAACAATTATAAACTAGATAAATACATATTTCAAAATATAATATCTATAAAATGGATGGAACTCTCAATTTAAAAGAAGCTAATGGTGTACTTTCGTGAACAGAAATAGGAAGTTTTAAATTTTTATTAAATTGATATTTTATGTTTGTTATAATTATTAATACAAAGATCGAACACTCAGAAAAATTCCTTCGATCAGGCCGGATTCGAACCGACGTCTTCTAGCTTACCGTGCCAGACGCTATACCAACTAAGCCACGGAACGAACCAGCGGACCTCACGAATTTTTCTATGTGCTTGCGTCGCGTCTTTGTATTTGGTTTTTCAACGACTTTTTAGTCGTAGCGCCATCTATGAGAAATCTATGAAAGATTTATCACCCAGTTAGTACCTTTACAGCTACCAGTCCTGGCGAGAGATGTCGCTATTCACTGTATCTTAAATTTTTATTGAATTGATATTCTATTATTTTTTGTGAAATCACTCCACTAGTTTGTTATAATTATTAATACAAAGATCGAACACTCGGGCACGGTAAGCAAGAAGACGTCGGTTCGAATCCGGCCGGATCGAAGGAATGTTTTCTGAGTTTTCGATCTTTGTATTAAAACTTAGAAATAGGAAGTGCCTTCCAAAGTCTGACCGCATGAACAGTGAAGGAGTGAGAATAAAAACAGGACTTGGAAGGAAGGAAAAGATAATTGAGACCTAACGAGAGTGCGACAAGGTTTATCCTGAGACCTGAGAAAGCTGAAACGCTCTTTCAGATACTCGGGAGATACTCTTTCAGATACTCGGTTATGAAAAATATTGTAGAGAACAGGGAATATGTTATTTTTAATCAAGTAGTCTGCCCATTCGAAATCAGTACAAAACAACTTGTAACTTGTTGTTTAACCATCTAATATTAGGATAAATTACAATAATTTAACTAATATCCCTACAGACGAACCTCGCCAAAGAGATGATATCTGTCAGCGTTTTTATTTTCTGTTTAAAAATTATATTTTAAATTACAAAAAAATCCCCTGAGTTTAATATCCTTTGGGCGTAACTGTTTTCTTTGAAATCTTCGGCGGTAAAAATCTTTTCTGTTCTGCTACGGACGTAATTAGGAATGTGGACTTTATAAGGACCTTATTATTTTATTCGAATTAAAAAAATATCAACGAAGAAGAAATTTTGCAAAATATTTTAAACAAAAAAAGAAATATTAGACAACATCAAATACGTTGCTCTGATTTCAAACTATGTAGCTAAAGAACTTGTGTCATGAATATCGGCAATGTCAATAAAAATATATAACAAACTACCCCGAGTGTATGAAACAAGAAAGTAAAGCAAATTAGTGAGTTAATAGTTTAAAAACACTCTTACTAATAAAAGCTACTATATACACTACAACAATATTTAGACGATACATTTCTGTAACGTGAACCTGCCTCATTCCTATGATGAAGTGCCCTGCAAGGTTCTTATGTTTTCTATGTGTATGTTTAATACAAGATCTGTATGTACATATTATGATGCAATTAATAAATGAATATGAATTGGAAATAACGATGACATCACAAACATCGTCGGCAATATAGACAACTTATTTTTCTTCATTGACTGAGCCGGGGATCGAATACGGGATCTTAGAGATGTCGACACCGGGGGTGCGCAAGCCACTCGTCCACGGAAATTGTGAAAATGAAAAATCAATTCTTTCAGATTTATTGGAGATGGAATCAATGATAACACGATTTTACTATTGAACAGGCAACAGATTGTTTTGAAAAGCATTTTTTACGATACCAAGTGACGACGGGACGAACAATTCGTGCACCTGGCGGTAAGCGACGTGCCTATCCATAACAGTTGCAGTGCCGCTTAGTGCTGTAAATCGCAAAATTCTAAGAGGCACTGCCACTGCGCCCTCACCCAGTACTTCCTTGGATGAACTCTTTAACAAGGACCTTTAGTGCTACTAAGCTACGTCGCAATGATGTACAATCAAATCAAATCAAAATCTTTATTTCAGACAAGATATCCATAAAGTGTAAGTAACAAAATCCTTACCATCTATGTTAATAAGAGTTAACTAGAATGTACAATGTACCCTTATCCACCTATACAATATGTGCCCATCGTTCCTCTCGGCCACTGTTCGAAGTATGCCATTGGCGCTGCCCCGCACCCTGCGCATCAGGGATGCCACCCGCTTCCGCAAAATGGAGCTAAAACCGTCCACACGTGTCTCGGCAAACATTCCTGAAGCGCTACAGTAGCGCGGCAACCCCAACAGCATTCTGAGGGCGTCATTGTACTGGACGCACAGGGCGCGATACGCTTTCTGTATACTTGACCCACAAGCTGCACGTGTAAAATGATTGGCAAAATGCTTTAAAAAGCGTGAGCTTCACGTTTGTAGTACAGCGTGCAAACCTGCGGGCCAACATATTGCACCTTACAGCCAACGCCCTGCGCTCCCTGTCCATGTCCATATCATCAGACAGACAGACAATGCCTTTACATAAAAATATATCTACCTGCACCAAACTTAAGATTGGTTACAAGCTCAAATGGCTTTGGTTGATTACGCATAAATAAATCAATATTAGACAACATCACTTACGTTGCTCTGATCCCAAAGTAAGTAGCGAAAGCACTTGTGTTATGGAAATCGGAAACAACGACGGTACCATAAACACCCAGACTCGAGACAATATCGAAAAGTTAGTTTTCTGCACTAACTCGGTTGGGGATCGAACCCGGGACCTCAGAGATGGCGACACCATGAAAACTGGTGTGCAAGCCACTCCACCACAGAGGCCGTTAAATAAGCATAACAGTGTTAAATCAATTACTTTAGAAAAATTATATAATTGAGAATTATAGAACACGGTGTGAAAATATAATTCCTAAAAATTTTCACAACGGAAAAAAACACTTATCTCGAAATTTTATAAGAAAACCGCTATATTCTAATTCAATAGGTACTTTATATATACCAATGATATTTTTTGTATCAACTGAACTAAATAGAACACATATAGTATACGGTATGCATTTTTCAATTGGCTTTAAAGCCAAAGCCAAAGCTTTTTTACAAACGAAATTAATTTCGTTTGTAAAAAAAGTTTTTTCTGAAATAAGCAAAATGAACCGTATTAATACGAGAAAAAAATTAAATTCGAACTGCTTAAACCAGTGCTTGCAATGCAAAAGACAATTAAGAGTTGACACACTTTTAACACTATCTTTCAAGACATTGTATTAAGTGTTTATCAATTTAAGCATTGGTTTAAGACGTGCAAGTGGATTTTAAATATTTTTTTAAATAAGAACGGATTTTAGGTACCGCAGATGTATATAGTAAAAAAAGTTTATTCCCTGGGAATTTGAAAATCGGAACGTTCTCTTTGAGAGATTTATTCGATTATCAAGCAAGTTCCAAATAGGTTTTATATACTAAGACGTAAGATATTAATTTTTATTTTCATTTTTATTTTCCTTGTCAAACAAAACCTATACCTTAATAAAGTTCTGTTTATCATCTGAAGACATTTTTATTCTGCCTAATAAATAAATTTGATTCGACGCTATTCGTTAGTCTGTGACAAAGATCATGGTTAATCACCTAATTGTTGCGTCTTGTTTTCTGGGTAATTAGCTTTAGTGGCGTAACGACATAAATACTTTGATTTTTATGGCCTTTATGAAAACAAATAATTATATACTTCTTACCGACCTCAAAGTCTCTTCGATGGTAACTGAAACGCATAATATGAAAGTCTTTGTCAAAACGAATAATGTGAGACCAAACACAAGGTTTATCAGTAGAGCTCCTTGTTCGTCCAGAGTAGTACTGCCACCTTACCTATTTCTACCGCCAAGCAGTAATGTCAGCATTACGTTCCGGTTTTGAATGGTAAGGGTGCTGGTGAAATTACAGGCACATGCCCCTCATATCTTTGCGATTTAAAGCTCTGAGTGGCACTGCATCTGTTATGGACAGGCATGTAGCTTACCATCAGATGCACGACTTTTTCGTCCCGTCACTTGATATTATAAAAAAAAGACGGTTCCTCATTAATAAGTTTTGTGACTCCCTTACGTTCGCGAAGATAACATGTTTTAATCGACTGCAATTCCGTAACGGACTCGTATATTGTTGCAAAAAAAAACATCTGAAAGTCTGACTTTTATATTATTGTAAATGTAAAAGGGCCACATTCGCCTGAAACGACACTGAGCCCCCCCGATCTTTGTCTCCAACGAATCTGAGTGCTACATTTTACCCGAGTCTATTGAAATTTCTCTCGAAGAAAAAACTTGCAAATTACCATCTCTCCCGAGCATTTCTTACACGCACGAAAAATTCAAAACATATTTCGTCTTTATTAAATCGATGATGGACTGTAATAATAGGTAATAAGATACAGATTGAACTTTCAAAGAAGAGTCAAGTTTGTTGATCAATTTCGGGATTGTTCGTAACTAATCGGTTTTATTTAATGGAAAGACGAATTAAGTTGTAACTTCTGTTCTAAATATGAAAGTGATCAATTTATTTTTGTTTTGGACGTCTTCGTGGCAGTTATTGTTCTTTGTCTTCTTTTATGAAATAGTAAATTACGTGTACATTTGGTAATTGGTTGGTGATTTTAGCAATCTATGTTTCTGCCTACATTCTATTATTCTATTACTTGACCTCCTCGCACCGGTCCACCTGCTCAGTGGTTTTGCAACTTCAGAGACAGGCACACGCGGAATAATTTTTCCCTTAGCAGATTGCCGCCGCTGGAGTTTTGAGTGAATGAGTTTTGGCCGGCTAGTTGAAGCAGCTACAGCGGCGTATGTCTAGTGGGATAACTATTGAAATTACAGTACCAGGCCATAATTATTACATATTGAGCTTTAAAAAAGACTATCTGCCGTAATCGGCTATCTTCGGTTTAGTAGAGCGCAGTTTCCTCAAGACTGATAAAATACCGACAAAATGTTACACAGGTATGAGTGACAGAGGCGATGCTCAATATACACACGCACACACACGCACGCGCACACGCACACACACACACACACACACACACACACACACACACACACACACACTGTTGCACTCGATAGCCTATGCTTTATTTTGTAACTTATTTGTATTTTTATATTAAGTTTATGTCACGTCTTCTATTACACTAAGAGGGAGTGAGCCTGGTGATCTGTAACACAGGTTACCAACCTAGCTTATTAAGAGAAATAAAGCATATTATATTATATTGAATTGAAGCCTAGCCTATAACATATGGAGACTAAGAATGAAACGCGCGATTGCATCGCTACTCTTGCGATTTATAGACGATTGCATCGATGCAAACGCGCGACTGCACCGATACAAACGCGCTTATAAATCCCAAGTGTAGCGATGCAATCGCGCGTTCGCAACACTACTTAAAATCGCGCGCATGTGTAAAGGTAGACGATTAGCGACTGCATCGCTACTGTATTGCGTTTGCATCGCATTTGCATCGCTGCTAAAAGTCGCGTGTGTAACTGCCCTTACTTTTGAAATAGTCTCGATATGTCATATATACACTGTTTTTTTTAAAGGGAATTAAAATAGCACTTTGTATATACGCGCTGGTACAATTTCTAATTATTATTTTAAACGCGACCCTTCTCATCCATCGCTGCACTTTTAATAAATTTATGTCTCCTAACATTCTAAATAATAATGCAGAAATTCAACTCCATACCTTCGTCACTTCATACTTTCATAGCTTCCTGATATTGAAGGTATTTACGAAGAATGTTCCACTATCTATTCGCGTTACCAGTAATCGTGTAGGACTGAAGATTGCGTTAGAATTTCGAAGCACGTAGGGAAATTCGATAGCGGCCGTATCTACCGCCTGTCGAATACGTGTCTAGATGGCAATAATTTTGAGAAATTACAGATAAAATGAGCTCGGTTATAATGTCCTTCACTTTACTTTACTACAGGCACTCCAGGATTTAATAAAACAGTGTTTGTAGGAAGGTTTTTTTGTATTATGAAAACTATCGCGGTTTTCACACATTATAGTATAAAAGTGTCAGTGCTAGACGTGACGCGGTTGCGAACGTTGCATTCAACCCCTGATGAAAACCATCGATTATAGTTGAAACTAGTCGGACCGCTTCCGACTAAAATACTACGCGAGTAAATCCCGTTACTTTTATACTATAATTTGTAGGATGTCCTTTGTCACTATTCAAAACGAATTGAAAGCCTAACCATCTGCGGTAATCAGTTACGATTTTGAAAATAGTGTGCTCATATGCCCGTAGTGCGCGCTTTAGAAGATTGGTTACAAAGGCCACATGCGAGGTATATCAGGTTGTTAACATATCGACGCTGGAAGGGCAAAAGGGATAACGAGCATTTGGAAAATAATAGGAGAGCGATTTAAAGTATTTTTTTAAGAAAGTTGAATACTATAATAGACGAAACTAGAAAGTTTTAGCTATTGATGACGACTATAAATTTGTCCTTTGGTTTTGTCTTCAGCACGGAAAAACAGCTAATAATCATATTTTTACATAAATACGTTAGAGATAAGGAACTAACGTACATTTTATACTACAATACCTTACTTACTTAGTGGGATTATTCAGATTTAAAGTAAAACAAGGCATAACACTATTATCTAGCATTATGTTATAACTGCCCGCTATATAGAAGGTTCGTTAGTTAATTTCTTTCACATGAAATATTACAACAAATACAAATTACAGAAATACAACGTACATGTATATAAAGTCTTTTGTTTATTAAATAAAGATGGCACTGATTAATTGTGGAACGGATATTGTATATCATATAAAGTACTTTTGATTTAGTATGTTACGTTGAATACACATCTACTGCACATTTCATCGTAAGTCTCCAAACTCTCAGCAATATATGAACCACTGGCCAGTGTACCAGAACGTTTAAGGTGAAGTATCTGAATGCGAGCCTAGATTTTAGAAGGTGAGGTGGGGGGGCACCCCTCACGTTCCGAAATCCGTGCGCTGTAAATTAATATGAATAGTCTCAGTATAGAGCACTAAAAAACCGACCTCAAAGGTTCGTGGAATTATATCCGTTTGCCAAGTTTTGTTGAAATCGGCTACCGGAAAGTGCGTGAAACCGGATTCATCCCCTAGTTTTCCACCCTTAGAGGTGGAATATTTTCTTCAAATTTAAATGCGACCACTACTGAGGCACCCTCTTTCTAACAATGATAGGATCATCATCAATCATCCGGAGTTATCGCGTAACATACATACCTACAAAAAAAACAGACAGTCCAATTGCAAAAGCTCCTCCTTTTTCGATGTAGGTTAATAAAATAAGAACAAACGGAGAAAATTTGACACAGACCCAACGTCGACAAACGCCCGATGGCGACTGACGGGGCAGCGCAAAGTTTGGAATAAATGTGAATTTAATAACTAATAGGGCTTCAGTTGAAAACCATCACTCATTCCGTTGTCGGAGTACCTCCCTCCTAGGCATAATCTTTAAATGGATTGCGGACCCAAGTCGGCCGAAGTAAGGAGAGCATGCACAGTTAGGGTTATAGCTCTAAGATGTATTTGTGGTGTCTGTCCCCAGACTAAGGCACGTCTTTTGTCTTGTCCTGCATGCCCTACACCTGCACACGCGAGGATCTGTACAACGTCACTGATAATGCTGTGTCAGTCGCCGAGTACTAGTCTTAACAATTATAAACGTCAGAGTCGACACGCGAAGAAGAAGTTGAAAACCGAAATTTATATATTTGTACATGATTTCCTGTACATGTGACCAGTAACAACATTGTTATCATAATTCAACCTTTTTTTATAACGTTCCTCTGAATATGTCCGTGAGAGGCATGAGTGGCTACGTTTGTGTATATATAAAAACCATTGTTTCAGGTGAAAAAGAAAAAATACTCTTCGAAAACATTTTCGAAGAGTATTTTTTCCCTTTACATACTACGGATAAATAACCGAAGAGAACAAAGGCCTTTTGAAGGACCGTTAATTACCAGGACCTATTATTATTCGAGAAACGTCAAAGGTTCAGCTTCTGTGTCGGCTATCGAGAAATGATAAGAAATTCAACGTTTCCTTGCTTAACAGTTAAATTGATTGTTATATAATTTCAAACAAGCTAACAACAATGTTCCTTGTTACTAAACAATGTAACAGATGTATTCAATCACATCCCTAACGTTGCAGATGAGCGTCTTGGTTACCAAAATTTGGTGATATATTTTTCTGTTTGTGTAATATTTATTAGATTCTTTTGTCACACCTTGTTTAACAGTTAAATTATGTGGGGCGCACTATAAGTTTCCGAAATTAATACTATAAATGGTCAGAAATTAATTCATTGTTTCTCAAAATATAACTCTGATAACGTTAATGCACTTTTTCATACGAATGAACCAATTTTGAAAACATAATTTATGCCTCTCCTCCGTGACAATTTTCTTGAAGCTTTTTCACACCCAAACGTTTGTGTATATCACATGCCTGTCTGTTTTGATCATACTGCGCACAGCATCGATGTTTTTGTTGTTCACAGTAGTGGACGGGCGACCATCACGAAATTCGTCACTGAGATTCACACGACCGCGTTTGAATTCTGCAAACCAGCTATAAATAGTCGTCCTGCATGGTGCTTCATCGCCAAAAGAGCGGAGCTTTGCTCGGCTTCAAACAGTTCGAAGCTGAGCTGTTAAATTACACTTAAAGTCGTAGAAAATCATACTACGAACATTTTCACGAGTTAAATCCACGGTGATGGAGACAACCAATTTCTAAAATGGCGCCACAATGTAAAAACAAGTGACAATCACAGAAACAAACTGTATTCTACAGCCAAAGAGTTCCAATTTCAAATGTCGTAATTACTTTTAAATATTGTTTATGTAAGTGGCCAGTTTCGGAAATTTAAGGTGCGCCCTATGTACATATCAAGTGTATTAAACATTGACTTACAAATAAATCGACGACGGGTCTAATACAAAAACCACGAAAAAAATGTCCCAAGTCAACCTATTCGAAATTTAAATTGTAATGTCATCGCAGTATCGCGCTGTCAGTAGAACAAATGAAGACTAAAGCGGAGTGTCGCGCTCTGTATACGATTTTAGCGCCTTACAAGTGCGAACACTTTTTAGCGCGGACCCGACGTCCATATAATTGTAAGTCAATGGTATTAAAGCGCGAAACACACAGATAGCGGGTCGGGCGCGAGTCGGTTCGGGACCGCGGCAAGTCTAATTCCGTGTATTTATATGGACGACAACACACCGAGCGCGGGCACGTGCGCCCGTCCTGCGCGCACGCCCAGACGCACGCCGCGGTCCCGACCCAACCCGCGCCCAACCCGCGCCCGACACGCGCCCGACACGCGCCCGCTCTCTGTGTGTTTCACGCTTATTTGTTGTTGTTTTTTTTTTGTGTGATTACTCCACTAGTTTGTTATAATTATTAATACAAAGATTGAACACTAAGAAAAATTCCTTCGATCCGGTTGGATTCGAACCAGTGCCTTCTGCATACCGTGCCTGATGCGCTCCCAACTGAGCTAAAGCGGAACGAAACAGCAGACCTTAAGAATTTTTCTATGTCCTAGTTGCAGACCTATTAGTTCCTTTTTTTTTGTAGTAAAATTACATGTCATATAAAGAAGACTGAACGTATGGAGTTTACTATTTATTTATAATATATCATAAGTAATTACACTCATGATATTCATAATAATATATTTTTGTGAAAATTCCACTAAGTTTGTTATTTTATTGATACAAAGATTCGATCGACTTGAACCAGTGTCGATCTGACTGTTTCCAGTGTAGCCAGATCGAAGGAATTTTTGTTTGTGTTGCTCGATTTTTGTATCTATAATAATGAAGTGTAAGTATGGTAGAGGACCGGTTGTAATCCTGTTTATTACATTCAATAGAACTCAAGTAAATATTACCACATGTACTAACCGAAAAACCGGGCGAAATATGGAAATGAAAAGTACCTAATATGTTTAGACGAAGCAACAATAAGTCAGAGCTTACTGTCTGGTGGTTTATGTTAGTCAGCTGTGGTATTACTATACCTAACGAGCCTTTGATAGACAGAGTACAATATAAAAATGTGCATTGTGATATGCTGCCATGGCGGTGTAGTATCTTGTCGAAACAAATTTATGTGTTTTTAATGGTAATAGTTATTTTACTAAGTTCAATATAATGGATTGATAGAATTATTTAATGTCTGATATATAAAATAACTTAAATGTATTTTTGTGTTATAATTATTAATACAAAGTTTGAAGCAAAGAAAAATTTCTTCAATCCGGTTGGATTCGAAGCAGCGACCTGGTCATACCGTGAAGACACTCTCCCAACTGAGCTACGGAATTAACCAGCAGAAGTGTTTCGAGTCCACCTGGATCGAAGGAATTTTTGTTTGTGTCCGATCTTTGTATTAATAATAATAACAAAGTAGTAGGGTGATTTCTCAAAAATAATTGAATATCATGGTAGTAAGACATCGTGATATTCAATAAAGAAGAATGGTGACATCCCGTGTATTTGGTGACCCAGTGTTTTTGACGACGTGCATTAAGGAGACCTATAAATACTTGTGATTCATTATCAAAGCATCAAAAAAGGTAACTGAGTACAGTTTGTAGAAGCTAGAGTTATAAAGATGATATAGGTTATGTTTCCAACATTGTCCTGTATTTCGCTTCAAGGCCATGACTTTATTTCAAATAGAAATCGATCCGATCGGGTAGCCCATCTGCAATACGTCTCAACTCGGAAAAAGCGCAGTTTCCGATCGGGAGAGGCAATCAAAATCAAGCTGCAGATGTTTGTTCGTAGCAGCACAAAACAACAAGTTTTCAGTGTCTTCCCAAAAATAATCTGCCAAACTCTGCCACATTTAATATAACTTATCACGTTCTGCAGCAATGAAAATGAATAAAAATAAAATCTGCCCAAATGGCAGAAATCTGCCACAAAAACTTTGATATTGGGAACAATGTGACCACACACTGTTCCTAATATCAAAGTGACATTGACATTGGCCGGAGGTGAGAACGTTACCTAATCTATGGTCAACCTGAATCAATTACGTTGTGTTCTTGCGTCTATTCTAAAATACAATGTTTTACAATTATTTTTATTCCCAACTTCTAAAAATATACAAAAATATATTGATAATTAGGCATAAACTAAAACGCAAAACTATACTAGCAAAGTCTATGAACGGCTTTTCGTCGTTATTGAGGCAGCTTTCGCCATCATTCTTTATATTGTAATTTAAAAATTTCAAAATAGTAATAGAAAAATCTTTTTGCAACATTTCCTCAAAGTGCTGTGTTGATATTACAGTGTATTGATTTGATAAGGTAGTGTGTTACATCTGGCATGTTTTGTCGTGAACAGGGTGGCTGATTTGCTATAATGCGCAATGCTCGCCCTTTATTACGGGTGTGAGCGAATCGGGCAACAATATTTTGGGAATAGTATGTACTACATGCTACTTTATGAGCTTAGCCTCAATATTAACAATATAATTCATTTTAAGGGGCAATGTATATGTATAACGCTTCTATAATAAGATTTCGGCTGATATTTAAAATTCGCCAATAATGAGGCTTAAAACTGTAATGAAACAAAAATTTTACAGTAAAAAATTTGCTTCTTATTAAATATATCAAAGTATTTTATTTTAAAAATTCTTGCGAATAGAAGCTTTTAATAATAAAAATCGTTTAATGCATGTTTAAATTTTTCTATTTTGTTTTGGTATTTTATTATAAACTTTGTACCGTCCTTGGAAAGCGAATTAACTTGAATTTTCAATTTGGTGGGCTAATCTAAATTTAATAAGTGGACGCAAATATTCTGGCCTATCGTAACGTTGTGGTGCATGTTTTTTTTTTTGACAAAACTGCTTATTTCGTGTATTAGATTATACTAATGAAGATTTAATTTTTTAATTTCAAACCTGGAAACAACAATATTGTTTCTTACAGAACAAAGTTACAGATGTGTTGAATCACATCCCTAATGTTACAAATAAGCGTCTTTGTTATCGAAATTTGCCATGAAACAAATAAATGCTTCGCTCTACACAAAGAATTTCGCCAACGAAGTCCCAAATTGCTTACTGAATTCGCATTGTGAAATCATGTTACTACCGCAGAGTCGTTCCAGGGCTGCGGTAAGACGATTACTATAATATAATACTATTTATTTGCGTACGACCTGAGAGAATATTGAGAAAAGTCGAGCACTGAATACTAAGTGTGGTAACAGAAGTGCGTTAAAATCACGATGCGATGCGACGAGCTATCCGAAAAGCCATTTTGTATGAAAATTACGAATTCAGCTCAGTCGGCTTTTTACGACAAAAGTCGTAAGATAGAAACTATGTAATAAATTAATCCAGTGTGTTGATACCAGTGTTTTTGCTGATGCAGGTTTCTTACACATCAGCGGATCCTGATTTTTTTTAGCTTTACTATTTAAAGAGAAAACGTGAAAATGTACATGCTTACTTAATCTCTTTTTTTTTCTTTGGTATCGTAATAAAGTATTATTTTAATGATTTTGTGATACTTATTAGCAAAAGAATCAATCTGCCTTTCTTAAATCGTTGTGGAATTTTATCAAAGTTATATTTTAAAAACAACAGCGGTTCGAGTGCGGCCGGATCGAAGGAATTTTTTCTAAGTATTCGATCTTTGTATTAATAATTATAACAAACTAGTGGAGTAAATTCCCAAAAAATAATTGAATATTATAATGTTTACAAGTATAATATCATTGATTATAATGGTGAAACATCCTGAGATTATTCAATAAAAACATTTAAAACAGCTGAGCTGCTTTATCGGCTTGCAGTCTGTTTCTGGAAGGTTTCTAAATTATTCCAGTGGGCCTTTTAGGTCATGTCACGACTCGAACATCCTTCATCCATCGAACATCCATGAATGCGATGCTGATCATCCATGAATGAGAGTGCAGATATTTATTATGCACACGGCCGAGGAATGGAATTCCCTGTATGCGACTGTGTTTCCGAGAACATACAACCCGAGTACCTCTAAAGTGCGACTGAATAGGCATGTTCTGGGTGAGTCCATTCCATTGTAGATAAATAGATCTTTGCTCCAAGGTAGTGATCAAAAGCAAGTCCATTTAATAAAAAAAAAATTTAATTAATTTATTTTATGCAGATTATCCGCGGATGGGGATGGACCAGAATCCATAATCTGCATTGACGTACATTTTATTACTGACATCGCACCCTTGGTATAATAAGGCCAAATCTGCAAAACGACAAGTTTCCATGAGATGAGAGAGCACTCTCAAAAGTTGTCTTTATCCTGAAAATTAGCCATTTTGCAGATGCAGCCTTATTACATCAAGGAACAATACCATTCTTCGATCGACTTGAGTAACCTTCAAAAACAAAAACACGCCAATTTTTGGCTGGAGCGTGTTGTGTGCTAAGAGACGATAATTAACTTCTGACATTCTAATAAATTGTAGTAGTAGAATAAGTTTTGTAACTACACATTTGCACGCTATTTAATACAGCGCCGGCGCTAGCTCATGTAACGCCCAGGTACAACCAATAAGCCTGACGCCCTCGAGTAGGCACATAATCAAACACCTACCATATGTAGGTGATCTCGTGCGCCAGATTGAGATACTTCCGACGTTTCTCGGTTGCGGTTTTCTATTATTATTATTATTATCATTATACATTCCAATGCTACGCATATGTCCTCCCTAACCCTCTCCAAATTTAGGGCATAGTCCGCCATGCTGGCTGGTAGTGTACCTTTTTGGCCAAGTTAGTAGAGCTTCTTGTGAAACAGTTCTTCCCGGGAAGTACTTACCATATTTCTGCCGCCAAGCAGTAGTGAGTATTACTGCGTTCCGGTTTGGAAGGGCAAGGGTGCGGGTGAAATTACAGACGCTTAGGACTTGTCAACTTATGTCTGAGGGTGACGGGCTTAGTTGCAGTGCCCCTAAGATCTTTGCAAGTTAAAGCTCTGAGTGGCACTGCAACTGTTATGGATAGGCGTGTCGCTTACCACCAGGCGCACGATTTGTACGTCCCGTCACTTGGGATATAAATAATAATAAATAAAATAAATTTGATCGTTAGCGAAAGGATTATTCTTAAGGCGAGTCACTGGAGAAGAAGTGGGAAAAACTGTTTTTAAAGACCAAATCATTTAAGTGTTTACTATTAAATAACGGTTTTCCAAAATATGTAAGATAGACCGAAGGACATTATCTGAATAATGTGTTAATTTGTTGTAATTTACTCGATAATACAAAATCCTGAAAACAGGCGAAAATAAAAGTGTAAAACGAATTATTTAATAACAAAATATCCAGCTTTGCACATAATTTTATATGGCGATATTTTTTTTGGGCTCATTCTGAGTGCAAGCACAGGTCTTGGCGTCTTCCCGTTCACAGTGCCGAAGCGGCTATGAGCGGGTAGATCCACACGTCGAAATCGCAAACAGACGCTAGACCAAGCACTGTGAAAGGTACGGGTGGACTGAGCCAATAGAAAGAAAGAAAGAAAATAAATTTATTCAGCACAAACACATGTTACAAGTACAATATAATTTTATGCTTCACGTGTATTGCACTGAAAAGGGCCCAAACACTGCAGCGGAGCCACAGCGCTGATTTTCAGAGGACCCTTATCGAAGTAGCCGATTTAAAAATAAAATTATATATATATATGTCTACTTACCAATAGATCTACCTGCGCGGCAACCGCTGTGAACGCAACGAGCGCCTACGTACATTTGATTTGCACGCACCCGCGCCTGCTTCTCCATAAGGCCTTTAAGTACTAAAGAGAACCTGCTAAATTTTGGTTTTCAAATGGAGCCCCATAGTTATTAAATCAAAATTTTTGAAAATTGCTCAGCGGTGTAACGACACACCACTCCACCCACTGCCCCGTCAGTCGCCATCGGGCACTTGTCAACGATGAATCTGTGTAAAATTTTCTCCACCTGTTCTTATTTGATTCATATTAATTATCAGCGCGCAGGTTGCAGCGCTGGTCTCCTAATAAACGAAAACAAATAAAGGTATGTCGAATCGTACACCTCACTATTGAGAACAACTGTTCTCAGTAGGCTACTAAAGCCTTTTATCAAAACAACAACAACAAAATTAAAAACTGCTTACATATTTTATGTAAGGGAAAGTAGAGAGCTATAATTCATTCAAAAGGGATTTTATTTAAAAATATACTTAGTTTGTATTAAAATTACAAAATTATATCCACGTAGTTTGTTTTTATTAATTTAAAATTTTAGCAATTTTGAATTCAATTTACACGTGCCGCTTTTATAACGTGTTTTTGCAAAAGCCACACGTCATGTATTTTATTTCAAAGAGTTTTTTTTTGTCGTGGTTGCGTCACAAAGCTGTTGATGGCAGTCATTACGATCTGGGCTTTGTTTGTAGGGAAATTTGTAATTACGTGCTTCTCTGTCGACGTGACGTACTTACACAGGGTTATTTGTAACAAACTAGCAAGACTATTTATTATATACTATATCACAGGCATTGCTATGCTTAAAAGGACTCCAGGGGTCTTACCATGAACTTTTATTACAGTTCAGTATAGGTTCGTAACGACAAAAAAGCGGGACGGTGATATACACTTCGTGTAGCGCTGTCTCACAATGATACATTTTAGGTCTAAACTGATTCGTAATAAGAATTCATGGTAAGACCCCTGATACTAATATTGTAAAATACTCCGTTATACTCCGTTCAACCATTTATTGAATTTTTGTCAAATGCATACCTTCGAATATTATTTATATTGACATACAACCATTGACAAAAATACAATACTTCTTGGACTTTTTTGATTTTAGTGAAGCGACGTGCTCTTTACCTTCGATATTTATCGAGTCAACTGATTATGTAACGAAAATTGTACAAGTTGATATATTTTGGTACCTGTGTAATAAATTATAATGAAATTAAATAAATTATAATAAATTCTTATGGTTTATTATAATGAATTGTCGGATTCTTCTCCATATGAACGGGAAACATCACATGAATCCTCATAATCGTTAATTATTAATTCTTGAGTACATAAATTGTCAAACGCAACATCACGATCCCAATCAGATAATATCTTCTTTTTTGAATCCGCTCACATTCACGATTAAAACTTTCTCATTATAAATAAAATTGATTGTTATAAAAAATCGAATCTGAAACGCAATAGGACACCACTAATTGATTAGAATTCGAGTTGCCTAAAGATAAATAAATGGTTGGACTGGGACATCATAAACAAAAACTTTCATTTGATGAGCTTTTATAAAATTTACTAAAAATAAACTTATACATTTTAATTGTACTATTTGACACTATTAAATTTTTTTTTTATAATATCAAGTGACGGGACGAACAAGTCGTGCGCCTGATAGTAAGCTACACGCCTGTCTACAACAGTTGCAGTGTCACTCAGAGCTTTAAACCGCAAAGATCTGAAGTGTACTACCACTGCGCCCGTGACCCTGAGATATAAGTTGACAAGTCCTATGTGCCTATAATTTCACCAGCACCCTTAACCCTTAAAACCGGAATACAGTAATGCTGACATTACTGCTTTTTTTGCAAAAATAGGTAAGGTCCCAATCAGCAATAGAATTTAATTCGATTGTACATTTTAAGAGTTCAAATTTCCTCAAGCTATCTTGAAGAAGGTTTCTAGATAATTTAAAGTAAAATTTCATTAGTAGATCGATCACAAGAGTGCTTTGAGAAATTATCTGTATAAGAGTGGTTCTTATCTTTTTTCTCAAGTAACCCTTCTAGAATGCTACAAGACTATTTGTAGAACAGGATTTAGTCTTGTAGGCAGTTAGTTAATTGTAGATAATTTATAGTCTATGGTAGTTTTCTTAGTAATGCTATTTTAAAGCCAAAATAACTAAAGCGTTACAAACGTAAGACGCAATTCTCTTAATAGGTACTAATAGATTACAAGTTTAATGGCTTACAAAATATAAACTATCCAAATTGCAACATGGCAAAATTAGATAAAATATTTCTGACTTTTGAACGCAATGTTTAATCGTTTAGAAAGCGCGAATTGACGTGCGCCTTTAAATGCATTGTGAAAAGTAATGAAAAACCTGTCATGAAACTAATGCGCTCGCGATATTTTAAATATTTATGTATAAATATAAACTTAATAAAAATACAGTTATATCGATTTTCGGTTTTAATATTTATAGAAAGCTTAAATTAAATATACAAAATAACTCACAAAACAAACCATTTCTAAAAAGTTCTAGGCTTCTTTAAGCTAATTTCAACTTAGATTTATTTTTTTAAAGAAAATATTTTTTTCTCAGCTACGTCATAGTCATTCTTTAAAAATAAAAACGGCGATAAGAATTTAAAGCTTTTTTCAAAACACATAGCTTTATCCATAGAAAAACTTTAGGATACGAAAAGATTATTTTTACTAGCTTTAGTGTAGTTGATCTTATAGAAGAATATTCACTTCTATGAAGCTTTTATGATTGTCTAAAAAACGCGATGTTTCTAAATAATTTTTTCTTTTGACAGCATTACAAAACGTTTTTATGGAGTAAAAGTTGTAGAATGGTGAGCGTTTTATGTAATAAATAACCTTTCACCAGTCACCCAAGATAAAAAAAAAACAATTTAAATATGCGCGCGAAATAAAAAACGCGGTTAATGCAAGCGGTTAATGTGCGCCTAAGTAATACAAAGGACCTATGCGAGCGGTAAGGTGCACCTAAGTATCTAATAAGTTGTTATAGCGCTCGCATCTCTGTATTAGAGTTTACGGCGCTTTACTAGATTACAGCAGCGATATTTTGGGTAAATAAACAAAAGACATTTTATTGCTCATAAAGACCGTGACCTTGCTAACTGAAAAGTGATAGGATACGATTGTAAATAAAAAATGACAACAATCTGATAAAATAACTTTTCCGTTTAATACATGCAAAATAAAAGTTCGAGTACCAGTTTATTGTAAATATATACATATATTTTAGCTAAAATTTTTACAAGGCTTCTACATGTGCAGTTTTTTGTGTAAAATGTGCATTAAATTAGAGTGTGTGAAGTTTGAATTTAGTTTAAATGAGATATTTTAGCTTTGTTGAAAGTTTCTTTAGGGTCATGTGTGAGAAAGAATGATGTGGATTTGGTTTTCATACATATAAGATATTAAAAAATATATAAATAAGCTAAAAAATTGGTTTTATTAAAAACTATAATGGAGTCTCTGTTACAACAGTCTTCAGAGTTCAAACTAACACCGTTCTACCGATTTAGCCGCTAGTATTCACTATTGTAGACCTTTCGGTTTTACAATTGTGGTACTGACGCGCTATTATAAGTTTTTAGAAGTAAAGTTGCTGTAGAATTCTAAAATGTAACGGCCTAAGCGCTACTTTAGACATATATTTCTCTGCTGTAGATATAGCGTTCCGAAAGCTGTAGTAAAATCTATTTCACAGTTCCAGGCGTTAGAAACATACTATATACCACCTAAAGCGTTTTAAAGGAAACAAATAACTCCATTCAAACATTTCTAACTTCAAAAATCCTCTACAAGACCTCGCGGTGTTATAAAAGCTATTTATAAGTCTGCTTTACATCAAATAGCTCTATGTAGTCATAGAGCTATTTGATGTAAAGCCTTTTTATCTCTCTCAGGATTACATTTACTGTTGTACAGCTATTGTACGACTTGCGTCTGTTTAATCACTTTTGAATACGCTACTGAAGAACTTAAGTACTCGTACTATAGTACATCTCTTAAACAGCTAATATACAACTTTTAGGTTGTACAAAGGTAATATAAGCAGCTTGCGTGCTTGCTGGGCAATCTTTGCGTTGCGTAAACTGAAATTGCTCATTTCTGACTCTGCATTAAGACAGGTCTATTTCGCACATTTCCACTCGTTGATGTCGTACGGTTCACTCATATGGGGTAACTCCATGGATGCCAATAGGGTCATGCTAATGAATAACGTACCGTACGCGTATTGGTTGGGGTAAAACACAGACATTCCTGCAGAAATCCCTTTGTAGCGGAACGCATAATTATGCACTAGTCACTCTTCATATACTAAAGCTAAATGTTTCTGGTATCCCACTCCGCTCCGCTTCCGGTCATTTCAGAATAGACCCCCGACGCATGGCACTTGCAGAGAAAAACCCGCGCGGCTAACCTACTTACTATGAGCGTTTACCTGCTCTGACGAAATACATTAGGCACCGGCTGAAAGACCTTTTCTGGGAAAATCCTTTATACTCTGTAAATGAATTTATGGACCTAAGAATGTAACGCTATTGAGTATTTTCTATTTTATATAAATTTTTATCGCATTGACATACTTTTGTACATTTGCTATCAACTTATGACGATCCTTGATGAAGGATGATATATTTGATATGTAATCTAATGACAGCAATGTTATTATTAATGAATTGTTAAAATTGTAATTGTTGTATATTGTTCTTATAATTTTCATTTTTGTTTGACGATCGCAATATAATATCTTATACTTTGACATGTAGTGCAGTTTGATATGTAGTTGAGAAGACTTCGTGGCCCAACTGTTTCCACTACGGGCCCTGAACGAGGAGGTCCTGGGATTGATTTTCGTTTGATCTATATGTTCTGGGTATTGCCCGGGAGTGAATTTCATTACTTATATAATACCCATGTTACATTATTACCTCTAGACTCCAACTACGAATAAACAGGATAATTACCTGAAACAAAACAATATGAAAATTAAATACAATAATCTCAGCACAGAGTACTAAAAAAAAAGGCCTCAAAAGTCATTCATCTCCTAGTTCGCCGCCTTTAGAGGTGGAATATTTTCTTAAAATTTAAAAAGGATTACTACTGAGGTAGCCTCTTTCTAACAAAAAAAGAATCATCGAAATCGGTTCACAAATGGAGTAACCGCGTAACACACATACAAAAAAATAGTCGAATTGAGAAACTTTTTGAAGTCGGTTAAAAATCCAAAAAAAAAACTGATTTAACTTTAACTAAATTAAGGACTTGCACGATTAAATTCCGCCTTCCCCTTTCCATCATCGGGACACCAGATGTAGGCTGGGGTTCCAACCCTATGTTGTATATTCCAAGCATTCGCACGAAGCATTTCTCTTCTATATTTATATAGCGAACGGCTATGGAGTGGAATTTCGTGCCTGCTGACTTGTTCCCTGAATGGTATAACATGGACCGAAAGCGACAGTGAACAGGCTCGTTACTTTCCATGTTAAAGCGGTAGAGCTCCTTCTGAAAGAGTTCGTCCTGGGAAGTACTACTACTTCATCTATTTCTGCCACCATGTAGTTATGTCAGCAAGTGTTCCGGTTTTAAAGCGTACGGTGCTGGGAAATTACAGGCACATTGGACTTATCAACTTATATCTCAGGGTGAAGGGCGCAATGGCAGTACCCCTAAGATCTTTGCGAATTAAAGCTCTGAGTTGCACTGCAACTGTTGTGGACAGGCGTGTAACCACCAGGCACTCGACATGTTCGTCCCGTTACTTGATATTACAAAAAAAAGACGGAGGTCAAAATGTGCACATATTTTGTAATAATAAAAATGATATTAACAAATTTAAGACATGTCAATGTATAGAAGCGGACATCAGGGGTTAGCACTGTGGTGCTGGATGAGAAGTTCCTGAGTTAAATTTCCGGTAGGATCAAATTGGGAAATGAACTTTTTCTAAATTGGTTCTGGTCTGGGTGTTCAGGAAAGTGCCTCGGAGTGATTTCCGTTGCTCTGACACTCATAGGGAAATTCCCTAGGTTAAGACTAGGAGTCCAAGTCTGCTAAGTCATGGTCCTTAATGTAATTCTTAAATAAATGGAAGGGATTTATTTATTAATATATGGTTTATTATTTAAACAGCCACCGAAGATAACTTGTTAAGAAACTCAGTTGAAGAAGCAAACATTTTTAGCATTTAACTGTCCTTAATGAAGGAACTTAGTATAGGGCGAAATGTTAAGTCAGGATGCTATGACAGCATGCTTATTAACCAGATGACCGGCATGTGGGGTCCACAGTACGTTAATTAATTGTAATGAGATACCAAATCTTCTTCTTCTTCTTCTTCACTTCTAGGACCAACCTTAAGTGTCACTCCGCTATTGGTAGGTTGTCAAGAACTTTTAACTCGCTTGATGAAACAATTCGCTCCATGTTTTTAAATTTAAAATACGAAGGAATCCATTTGGGCGTAAATCATAACATTTATTTTTCTTTACTTCATAAAAATCATTTTGTTTTGTTCTACCCCCTGTTATTGCTTAAACTTTCTTTTTGTTTTCTTTGCACGTTGTGGCATCTACAGGTAGTGCGTTTAGAAATAAATTTATTTTTAAGTTATAATTATTAATACAAAGATCGAACACTCAGAAAAAATTCCTTCGATCCGGTCGGATTCGAACCGACGT